>NW_028317819.1:3864166-4192500 GCF_062004578.1 Staurois parvus | reverse complement strand
GAACTCCACCACTAAAGATGTTGTCTGACTAGGCATGCAGTCATGCTCACTAAGACATGCCCGTGGAAAAACAGCCACCCACAAGGGGGGAGAAGTTACTATGTATGCCAGAGAACTCTAGTTCAATCCCACAAAGTCAGTGTTGACTATTGAGGTAGGTTGCATAAAAGGCACCCCGGCAAGGTGTGGGCAGGAAATGCAGGAGAGTCCTTGACCCTAGACTGATGAGACAGGAACACATAGAACAAAGGATGAAGCTAATACATCCTCCCTGGCACAGCAGATTTCTTCTAAGACACTTGCAGGTGTTAGGCCCTTGAGGAAAAGGACTACAAGAATCCATGAAGCCAGGCTCTCTTCGCAGGAGGTCATCTGAGCTTCCCTCAATGGAATTCCATGATAAAATCAGTTGTCTTAACACAGGTGTTGATGCTCCAAGAAGTAGCAGGTTTGAATGAGTGACGCTGAGGATCCAGGTTCTTGACCAGATTAGGAATAGCAAGAGCTGATCCAGATCTACCTAGTAGATCAGGATTTTCCTCCTGTAGAGGAGGGGCGCTAACTGGTACCATGTAGGGTTTTTCATCTCAAGCACAGGTAATTTTCCTTTCTTGAAATGCTGGCCCTGATGGTGCACATCTGTAGAGTAAATTTTGATACAGTGGTTCAATAAATGGGTCCAGCGGTGAGGGGAACCCAAGGAAACTGGAGAAGGTGCATTAGTATGTGCAGTAGCACATGAGAGAGAAAAAGAAGCAGCTAATAGAGGTGCCCGTGGGAAAAGATTAGCCTGCAAGTCTGAAGGGCCCTGTGCACCTTGATGCCTTATAAAGATGGGGTCTACACTGGCAGTGGAGAGATTCATTATGAGGGATCCAAGCTATTCTGTCATAGTTTGACATGGATTAGAGTCACAGCCAATACAGGATGAAGAGTAGAACCAGCCAGAGCAAACTGAAATTGGACTGGATTCCAGCTGTCAGTAGAATCCTGAAAAGGTAAGCATGTGATGTACTGGTCTAGTAGCTTTCCGCTTAAGGTGGGTCAATGAATGTACAGTGGGTATAAACCACTGTTTATCAAATTCCTACTCAAAAGGAGCAGTCCAACAAACTCGGAATATCTTGAATACCAGATGTAATGGATAGGTCTTTGCAGCTGTAGGAGTTCTGAGTCAGGAGACGGTACACTACATCAATAAAGTCTGAAGCAACCCCTTTTAATTCTGAGGTGAAAGCAAGAGACTGCTGTGCCTCAAAAACAGTGTCTTTAGAGACAGTCTTTTGGGACTCCTGAATCTGAGTTGCAGATGTTCACAGCAACTGGTGGCCCAGCCTGTTCTAAGGCCTCAGTCTGATCAGAGATTGGATTAAGGAATTGGATGAATTTGCTCAAAACCTCTGATTGCTGTAGATGCTCCTGACATTAAGGTAGGGAACTCTGCCTCACTTTGCGAAGCTGAAAGATTTATGTAAATCCTAGGATTAAAGGGTCACTGTATTTCAGGTTACAGGCATTGGTTCCCTCTGAGGATACGGAGTAGATTCCCCTGGAACGAGTATCGAGTAACGAGTATGGGCTGGGGTCACCCATAGCAATGGAGCTATCCCCTGTCGAAATGTTGCCCCAGATGGTGGTGATGCCATTAGACCTAAAGTGCAAGGCTAGGTCTCAGGAACACAAATCAAGGCAGTTAGTACTAATGAGGGTCAGATGGCTGGAGCTTACTGTAGATGGGTAGTAGAAGCTGACCAGAGTTCCACATGGTGCTTTACAAAACAGGAGTAGCTCCTTTTGGTGGGAAAGAGTCTGTGAGACACTCCACCCAGCGGATTATGTCTGCTTTAACCCCTTCCCTTAGTTTCCCAACATTACCACCTGCGGTAAAACTGGCGATAGTGAAAAATTTTAAATGCGCCCAGCAGTGCATATGGTGAGGGTAGCCCCTAGTTCTTTGACCTGATGCAACAACTCTGGACCTGAATGCACTCTGCAGCTAGCTTTTGTCAGTGCCTTAGGATCACAGAGCTAAATAACTCCTACTAGGACACTAACAAAAAACTGAGGCATGCTGGGTAGAGGAGTGGGTATCCTGTAGATGACCTACATATTTATGTATTTTTTATTTTTGCTAGTGTCCAATCTTTTTCTAAGTGGCTTTATAACCCAACAGTATCTGAATTCCCTTGTTCCTCAATGGACAAGAAAGAGCCTGATTTTAATACTACAGCATTGTCGCACGTTCTTGTTCGCTGTTGGGTGGGCTATTTAAAACATTTCTGAAGCTAACGTTCAGTTGTCATGTTACTGCTTTCTCCTCTGTGGCAAGTTTTATAGGTGCATTTGTTGAACAAGGACGAGAACAGGTGTTTCATCAAACAGGTTTAACAGTAAACATAACCTAATAAAAATGTGTTCAGATTTGTATAGATAATTGCACTTCATAAATATACCAGGTCTTGGGAGCTACAGTCTATTATCACCATCTAGTGGTTGTTCTCTGAAAACAAGTGCCTAATATGAAAACCTCTTAGTCTAAATTCGCACTGGCATTGAAAGTAGGTGTTTGAGGGGCTTTTTTAATGCTCCTCAAATGCTTATGCAAATGATACTATGGACAGCAAACAGTGCTGTGCATATCATCAAAACATAAAGTGTTAGCTTTGCTTAAAATCTGAAGCCTCATGGCGAGTCAGAAGGAGTTTGAAGCCTTTCAACGCCTCCTATTCAAGTCTATAGTAATGCTCTGCAAATGTGCTGGCAGACTTTTGCAGAGCAGTTGCAGCACCTTAATAACATATGTTTATTATAGGCGTTTGATGCAAGTTAAAACCGCACCAGGAATACATCAAAAACTTGCATGGGGCGGGGCTTTTTTTAACACTCGTTAAATGCTCCTGTTAATGTGCATTAATGCTATATGTGTGTTTTGTTCAGAGTTAGCATTCTGAGTCAGGTGCGAATAAGCCCTTCTATGGGCTCATGCAACCAGATGTATTTTGGGTGTATAGATTAAAATATTCCTGTTTAGTTTCTGCTGCTGCATAGTTCCTCCCATGGGAATGAATGACAAAAATACACTGTACATGATAATACACATACAAATGCCAGAACTTGTGAATAAAGTTGTTGGCTGGTGTTTCGCTGTATCATCTTCATGATGAAAAAAAAAACATTTTTGGTTGTCCTTTTTACTTGTCAGACTGACTATTACAGTGGTTATAAAGACTAACCATTTTTTACCTTAAAGTGTTATTAAACCCACAACAGTAAAATCAGTCTGTATATGCTGTAAAGTATGCTTGTTATACTCACTGTGGAACCTAAGGGGGTTAATCCTCTGCATTGTGTAAAAAAAAAAAAAAAAAGGCCAAGTGATCCTGTTTGCTATGTTCCACCCCTTGTTTAAGTGACCACCTCTTATCTCCTGATAAGACAGACAGAACCATAGGCATTTTCCACTTGCTAAGTTTGTTGTATATTGCTAGAGAGGTGTTTTTTTTTTTTTTTTTTGTCTTTTCTTTTGGAGACTACATGTGATCATCACAGGGCCAATTGGCACTGGTCAGATATAGGTCAGGGGTTTTGTTTTGCTACCTCCTAGACACTGATAGAAGTCACAAGACTGCTCTAACGTCTGAGAGAAGATATTTTGCAGTTTATATTTACTAAAATAATTTCATTTCCATGTTCTGTGGACGACCAGATATAGTGATGCAGGGTCCTTGGTTTAGTAACACTTTAATGCATTCCTTGTATTAAGGTAAAAAATGTTTAGGCATCAGTACCACCCACCCCCACCTGAGCCCTCTTTCGATCCAGCACTGTGCATGTCTGCAGCTCTTCTCTTCTTTTTAGTACTGGATCTCAGGCTTTCCTGGGGCTCCGAGAGCCACTGACTCCTGCTGCTGTCAGTCTAAGCCAGTGACGAGGTGACAGGGCTGGGTCCCGTTGTCTGCGTCAATGGACACCGACAGCAGGGCTTGGAAGCCAGCACACACAAGTGCCCCCATTGGAAGTGACTTGCCATGAGCACACTGAACAGGAACCAGGAGCGCCAGTGGGGGACCTGAGAAGAGGAGGTTCAGGGCCGCTCTGTATAATTCCATTGCACAGAGCAGGTAAGTATGAACCTGTTTAAGAAAAAAAAAATTACGTTTACAACCACGTTAAAAAAAAAAAAAAAAAAATCAGCTTTGGCTCTTTTTGAAGGTTTAAGCTCAGAGGCACATTTTAAAGCGGCAGTAAACTGCATTCAAAAAGAAAAAATAAATCCCCGCAAGGTAAAGATAAAAACTTACCTTTAAACAAAGCCCCCCAGCGGCTCGCTGTCACCACTGTAGAGGCTTCTATCTTCAGGAGTCAAAAGCTCCGGCCACCTGACTGGCTGAGCTGCAATGACGTCACTCCCGCATATGCGCACGGGAGACTCCGGACACGGCACAGTACCCTGAAGAAAAGGATGTCACGTTCCTTCAGAGCACATGCGTCGGTTCTTTAAAAAAAAAAAAAAAAAAAAGAGTATCTCCTAAATTGTGCATGTTTAGGAAATATTAATTTCACCTACAGGTAAGCTTTTTTATAAGCTTACCTGTAAGGTAGAGATTAACAGAGTGGCTTTGCTACCACTTACCTAATGGGCTCTTATACTCCCTTCCTGCCCAGGCCAATTTTGAATGACAGTCATGCAACTCTGTACCCATATAATATTTCCGTCCTCTTTTTTTTTTCACACAAATCGAGCTTTCTTTTTTTGATATTTAATCGCCACTGGTTTTTTTTTATTTTTTGCACTATAAATTAAAAAAAAAAAATTTTGCAATTACTTTTTCTTCATAAATTGACTAAAATGTATACTGCTACATTTATTTGGTAAAAATAACACAAATCAGGGCATATTATTTGGTCTGTGTGAAAGCTATAGAGTCTACAAGCTATGGTACCAATCAGTGAAAATTGATGACACCTGATCACACCAAATGTACCGATGGCCTATCTCATTTCATGAGGCCCTAACAAGCCAGGACGGTACAAATACCCCCTTCATGAGTAGACATTCCAGAGTATTTAGTAAGATTGTAAGTTGTGATTTTTATTTTTCTCACAATTCTTTGGAAAATTATGACCCCACACACACACAAAATTGTCATATTAAGTTATTTCTCACACACAGCACAGGCATACTTGCAACTACACCCCAAAATGCTTTCTGCTATTCCTCCTGAATATAATTATACCAAATGTGTGAGACTTTTCCACAGCCTGACCACATAGAGTCCCAACATGCAAGGAGCACCATCAGGTGTTCTAGGGACTTTTTTTCTATACACAAAATTTGGTTTACTTGGAATAATATTCCTCAACTTCATCTCTCTCTAGTATAGGCCAATATTTTTTAAAACATTTTTCTATATCTTTGTATTGGGCATTGAAATCCGTAATAAACACATCTTTATTATCCCTATCACCTTTTTTTCTCTCCAATAAGGAGTCTCTATTCTTGAATTTTATTACATCTCTCTATTTAAAAAGGTTTCATCATATCCCTTCTCAATGAATCTTTTTATCAATAAATCAGTTTGTGACAAAAAAATAAGTGTCTAAATTAGTTTCTCTTAATACGAGTAAATTGGCTCTTGGGTGTAGTATAAAGCCACCTTGGATGGTGACAACTAGATACTGGTTTATAGCTATTCCTGTCCTTCTTTAAAGTATGTTTTGGTATAAATTTGGCCTTCACATTTAAACAAGGACAAGTCCAAAAAATCTATTTGAAATTACTCGTCATGGTAAATTTTAAACAATATTTATTAATATTAATGGATTTTGAGAAGAGATTTAATTCTTCAGTGCCCTTCCACACTAGTATATTATCATCGATGTAACGTTTATATAATACCATCTCTGGCCACTTTTTGTAGATGAATTCTTTCTCCCATTTCGCATCACTAAATTAGCAACACTCTGGGCATGTTTGGTTCCCATAACCACTCCCTTACACTGTTTATAAAAAGTCTTCTTATACCAGAAAAAATTGTTCTTCATTGCAAATTCCAATAATTCAACAATAAATTGCCTATGAACTTTAAGTTTAGTTTAATATTTCAATGCCCAATACACTCCCATCATCTTGATCTATACTTGTATACAATGACTCAACATCTATGTTTTACTCAACAATTATTTTTGGTGATGGACGTTTTTCACAATTGATAAAAAGAAAAATCTCAGACATTTTTGTTCACATTTATTTTATATCACAATATAAGTTATATATTTAATTTGAAAATAGCGCTACCTTTTGTTGTTTTACTAGTAGATGGATGTACCTGGATCCCACTGGTTTCTGCCACTTATGTGCTGTTGGCACTGCTGGACATCTTCGATGGCAAAGGGAAATAAGCATGATGTGTCTATAATTTGCTACAGTGATTTTCTTTGGCCAACCACTGCGTGGACAGTGCTCAACATTGCCTGTTTCTTTGTGCTTCTTTAAAAGAACTTGAACAACACATCTTGAATCCACAGTCTGCTTTGAAATCTATCTTTCAGAGACCTTGCTGATGCAGTAGAACTACCTTGTGTCTTGATGCTGTGCTCAGTCTTTCCTTGATGTCTGACCTGTGCCATGAAACGGTGTTCCAAAACCTCACCTTTAATAGCAGAGTTTGGCTGTTCACCCAGTTTTGTCTCCTACACAGCTGTTTCTGTTTCAGATGTTTCAGAAAATTACTGTTTCAACATTTCAAAATTGATGATCATTAGCACCTGCTTGGTATAATTGGTTAATCATACACGTGACTCTAATCCTACAAAATCCCTGACTTTGTGCAAGTGTGCAAAGTATGAAAATGTAGGAATTGATGCTGGTTTGAAGTCAAATGGTAGTCACACGAAGTATTGATTTTAATTTAGATTTTTCTTCTGTTGGATAGCATTGCATTTTGGAAATTGAAAAAAATAAAATATACATTTTGAAAGCATTCTTACGTTACAGGATTTCTTCAAATCTGCCTAAAATATTGCATAGTAGTGTACAATGTTTGGGGTTTTTATTTATCCCTCAGGTTTAAAATGTGCATTTAAAAGACAAGCAGCTGCGATGGGCTAACCATAAATTTTTCACTTGGAGAGATAGGCCAAGTACTTTATTAGTACGTAAATTGTCTCCTAATTACTCCCAAAAGGCTCTCCCCAAACTCAGATTAAGTAACGGTACGTTGTCTCAAGACCCCAGTAAGATCCTCCAAAAATGTCATTCTTTTTACACTGATCTATACCAATCGCCTCAAGGAGACGTTTCCTTATCCTCCAACTTTCTGAGCTCTGTTGCTCTTCCTTCTCTTCAGGAGGCCCACAGGGAGTCAATGGCGCAGCCATTCTCTTGTGAGGAGATTCGGAATGTCTTGAAAACTCTTGCCCCTCATAAATCCCCAGGACCAGATGGCCTTCCTCATAGTTATTATAAGACCTTCTCCGATCTTCTGATTCCACACATGGCCCAATATTTAAATTATTTACGGGATGGAGGTCTTGTAGCTCCCGACAAAAATAAAGCATTTATTAGTGTTATCCCTAAACCCCATAAAGACACCACCTTGGTTTCTAATTATCGTCCTATCTCGTTAATTAATTGTGACCTCAAGATTCTTACTAAAATCCTGGCTTTACGCCTCCAAAAATTTCTGGCTCTTTATATCCATGAAGATCAATCCGGATTCAACAGCGGTCGAAAAACTTCGGACCAAATTCAACGAACTTTGGCATTATCAGCTGTCCAATCCAACTGGCATAAATCCTCACCGAGGGAAATTTTACTACTATCACTAGATATCCATAAAGCATTTGACAGTTTTGTCTTGGGACTATTTATTCCAGATCCTGGGAAGGTTGGGGTTTGGCCTCTTTTTTCTGACCCTAATACGGCTCTTTATTCTAATCCTTCAGCTCAAATTTCCATCCGTGGACACAAATCGGCTTCTCTACCTATTGAGCGAGGTACTAGACAGGGCTGCCCCCTTTCCCCCTTACTTTTTGCTTTGGCAATGGAACCACTTGCTATAGCGATCCGTTCCGCCCCCACTATTTCTGGTATCCACTGTGGCCAACGAGACCATAAATGTGCCTTATTTGCTGATGATGTTCTTATGTATATATCTAACCCTCGAACATCTTTACCTAGTCTCCTTCACCTGTTCCGTCGTTTTTCTACGGTCTCTGGTCTCACTCTTAATCCCTCTAAAACAACTGCTTTAAACATTTCTCTACCTGATTCAGAGGTTCAACATTTGCAGGCTAACTTTGATTTTCTGTGTGCCTCCCTCTCTTTCCCTTATTTGGGATTTCACCTCACGAGCTCTGTCTCATCACTTTATAAGACTAATTATCCCCCGCTCTTCATATGACTTAAGGCTGACTTTACATGACTGGGAGGACCTTCCTCTATCCTGGTTTGGTAGAATTCATTCCATCAAGATGTCCTTTTTACCGAGACTCTTATACTACTTTAGACCTTTACTGATCATGGTACCCAAACGGGAACTTCTACTTTTACAAACAGCAGTCTCTAGATTTATATGGAAAGGATTAACAAGTCAACTTTATTCTCCGTAAAAAAAGCATGGTGGACTGGGACTTCCTAATCTCCAGATTTACTTTCAGGCAGCTAAGATGGCACAGATCTCTTGTACTACCGCTAGGGGCTATGTTCCCTAATGGGTTCGTATTGAGGCCTTATCTTGTCATCCTCATGCTACTGGCGCTCTTATGTGGCTTCCTAATCGGTTGTGTCCTCCTATCCTTTGTCCTACATTGTCCTACTCCTTAACGGTCTGGGATATATGGCAGGCACGTAAACTGCTGTGCTCTCCTCATACCCCATTGGCTCCTGTCTTTTGCAACGCCGAGTTTATTCCTGGCCTGTCGCCCTCTATAATCTAATGGTGGATAAATAAGGGTCTTTTGCGTATTGGGGATTACCTGGAAGGTCTTCGTCCTCATTCTCTCCAATACTTTTTGACAACTTTTCAGATGCCCTCCTGTGAACGGTTCCGTTATCAGTGTATGTCCTTTTTATTACCAATAAACTCAAGCTACTCACGAAGCCTTGCACACTAACCCCTCTAGAGATCTCCTGTGGGCTACTGGGGGATGAGGGGTCGATTATTAGCTATCTATGCCTCCCTTGTGGATCCACTCACCAAGCTATTCTACATGATTCAATGGAAAAGGGATTTGAACAGCTTTTTTGATTTAGACACTTGGCGGACTACGGCTAATACCCTAAAATTTCTATCAATACTACCCTTAACAAATCCAATTATAAAACATTTCTCCGTTTGGTATCTAGTTCCAACACGCCTTGCCAAAATGTACCCAGCCGTGTCTCCCAATTGCTTTAGACGCTGTGGACAGGAGGGCACTATGCTCCATGTATGGCAGAAATGTCCGGTGGTCCATAGATTTTGGATCCGAATATTTAATTTTCTTCAGTAACGGAATTAATATTCGCAGAACTCCGGAGGTAGCTCTATTTCATCTGTTGTCCACTGATATTCCCAAGAAATCGGTTAAATTAATTCTTTATATATTGTTAGCACGAATTACAATAGCAAGAAGTTGGAAACGGATATCTATTCTGCTAGACTGGGTCAAACAAAAACTTAATTGGATCTTAAGTGATAAACTTACAAATATCGTTAACAACAACACCTCTAAATTTGAGGCCACATGGGAACCATGGATTAGGTATATTTCTATCACTTAATGGGAATGTGGCTAACCCTCTTTCCTCTCTTCTCTTTTTCTTCGCTTTCTCTCCTCTCCCCCCCTTCCTCAACCCTCCTTTCTTTTTCTTTTTTCTCTTTTTTTGTTGTGTTCTTGTTTATTTGGGTATTTGTCATTAAACTGCCCATGTTGCGGACCAATGGATCATTTGCTTCCACTTGGGGGCAGTGTTTTCTTTACTTGCAATATTTTTGTTTGATGTTTGATATGTGCTTACATACTTGTGAACCTGTTTGAATGCCTCTACACATGCCTCCTTGTAGGTGGGCTAAGTCTTTATAATCTTGTTTTTGTATTTCTCTTTTTCAATTAAAATATTGAAATATAAATGTGTGCAAAAACTGCTCTGGCAGCAAAATGGTTAGTGGATAGCAACGTACATTTTACAATTTTAACATGTTTAATCTTTTTATTTCTTTCAGCTGAAACAAGTGACAGTTACCACATTATCCTAAAATAAGGTTCCACTTCCAAATCCAGCTTGTTTTATCATCATTGAAGACACAGATACCGTCTCTCGGAGCTCTTCAATAGGCTCCCAAGGCCTGAACGTATTGGAGACAACTAAATCTTGCTGTGTGTTGCCACAACTGGCAAATTGTGCTACCCTCATTTTCTTCCATTAGGGAACAGTTAGGCTGACCTTGCTTGTGCAGACTGAACTCGCACATTTGTTCCGTGAACTGTTCTAGAGAAGTGGTGAGAAGAAACCATAACCGTTGTCATGGCTTATTTATCAATCAGGTTTTGTCTGCACAAGCGGTTCCAGATACCTTGAATTGAAGTGAACTTTGAGGTGCATCCTAGACAAAGTAGAGACATTACTTTGTCTCATACATTCACTGGTCTCTTCTTTTTATACAATAGCAAAGAAACATTTTGTAGCTGTTCTTGCTGGCTGCTGGAAGAAAGGATTATGATATTCTTGAAACATATTGGTGTATGTTATTGGTCACCCCATCAAACTGTACTGTCTGAAAGAGATGGTAAGGGGGTTAGTATTTTTTTATGTAGCATGTGTCTTTTTGTATGATGCTTTTTGTAACACCAGCCATCTTTCCTAGCTGTCCCTATTCTCAAGCCCCCAGATTTTTACTTGCCTATATACATATTTTTATTTTATTTGCTTGTCAGTAATTTTACATGACTGCTGGACAGGTAAAAGTCCGGTTAATGATTTAAAGACTTGTTTCAGTGATGTGTATCAGTGGTCATGCTGTTTTGTATTGTAAACTTGAGGCTGGCTCTTCATGTATCTGTTCAGATGTAAAAAAAAAAAAAAAAAAAAGAGCCATCCCAGAGGAGAGAACAAGTAACGCCCAAATGTTAAAGACAGTCCATCCAAAAGGCCAGGCAGTTTTCATAAGAAGAAAATGTGGTCCAAGCCTGTGATTTATGAGGGCCCTGAGATTACTAGTATCAATTTGCAGATTAGAAAGTGTTACTCATCAAGAGCACAGTCCCCACTTGACAGATTGTGCCAAAACCATAGCAGTTTGTCTTCATTTTGTTACTAATAAACTCAAGGCAAGTTCAAATTGTGCTGTTGTCAGCTTCTTACTGTGTTGTACCATTTTAAGATAGGTTCCTATAAGCACCCCTTTGCATGCTATGGAACTTTGATGTCTGGATGTAGATCTGGTGTAACATGGCCTGCATAAATCAGCTGAACTAATGAAATTTCATCAATTATAACTGTATCCTATTATAGCTCACCCCTCTAACTTTTGTATTCTTCCATCTTACTTTTTTTTTTTACTTTGATTCAATTTCCTTTTGTAATCTTGTTTTACTCTAAATATTGTTGCATTTATTTTCCAAGAATTTTGCAAGGCGTTGCTATTCTGTATTTACAGACTCACCCATGGCATTCTAAAAGTTTTGTGGGACAGCAAATACCTCCAATAATAAAACACTGCTGCCATTTAAAGAATTTTGTGATCCAGCTCTGTTGTGGAAGGAGTTCTTCCTACAAACATTGAAATGTGTGAATGCTGGACATGGATGAAAGTAAATTTTGGTGTTTCATTTCAAGTCATTCCTTGAGTTATTGAGTGCTACCTGTGATGGCTTTGTCCATAGTTGCCATTTTAAATAGACGTATCATGGAAGAAACGTATGGGCCCTCCAATGCTGGCTCTTTTCTGAAAGTGTTAGTTGCCTGCACACCATGCTGATGCTTTGGCTTCATTATTTGAGGCACTGTCCCTGAACAACTATAGACCTGAGTTGTCGGAATTTCCTTTGACAGATACAGACAACTAGCGTTTTTAGAAAGAGCCCTGTTGTGTCAGCCAATGTTTTTCGCCACAGGTGTACTTAGATTGTTTTTTCAGTGCAAGTTAGAAAATGAGAGCCAGTGAGGCTGATCTGCTAAAGGAGATGAGTCTTTCCACAAACAATTGTGTGAATATTCACTTAAATGATATACTCATGTTTAAAGCAAATTTCTGTTTACATATTTTACTTGTATGTAATCTGAAAAATGCAGTGAATATTCAAATAATGTGTGAAGCTTCTTCACTTCTTTAGTACATCATCCCAGATATCTAGTGGCAGTGGGCAATATATCCACATTTCCAACATGTTTTTTCTGCATGAGCCCTCAAAAGGCAGGGGATCTCAGAATGAGTCTTAACGTACTAAACTAAAACAAAACCAGAGAGCACACTGATAATATATGAAGCCTTAATGAACAGTTTTTTATTGTTTAAATGCAAAGTGTACTCAAAGGTTTATGTAACTTTTTGGATGGCTGCATTATTTTGTGTCCTTTTATCCACCTGGAGTTCAGCTTTAACATACACCAGAGAAATACCATATGGAATGTTTGATTGACAGGGGTATTGCCTGCACGTTTCCCCACCTGTTTAAGCTTAGTATTTACACTTGACTCACCCAAGCAAACCTACAAAAAAAAATTAATTTTTGGGTGAAAAAAGTTTGTGGTCTTCTCATTCATATACCAGGAAGTCAGGGGTCCCAGTGAAGGCAGTAACAAATTACTTAGTTTTATTTGCATTAACACACACATTCTGGAAACAGTAGCATACAAATCCTTTACAAAAATAAAAGCCTTAATATAAAATTGTCTGAAATAAAATGTTTTTACGTAAATATATCTACTTGTGTTTGGTAAATTTTACTCAACTCTGAAATTGTTTCCATCCACTCAAACTATATGCACTTTTGTTTAGCTGTGAAATCATATTTTTTTTTCTTTTTTTAAAAAAAAGCACCATTTATAGTAATTGCTCTTTATAGATTAATACAATTTGGGGGAGGTATTGTTGACTTGCTGCTCCAAGTTCGTTGTTTAGTGAAGCATCAGTGCATTAGATCTCACACTGCAGACATACAGGTATGAGGCTGTGGGTACCCCTACCAAGAGGTACTCTTTGCTATTTTTCAAGCAAAATCTCAGGCAAAAGGGTACTGCTTAGGCACAATTAACATTTCTGAATTTTGCCTACAACATAGCAAGTATTCACTCTTTAGTTTAATTTCAGTTTGGCGTTCCCTATAACAGTATGGCAGTGTTTCCCTGTCTTGGTGTGACTGGCAAGGTTGCCAGTCCATAGCTGTTTAATAACAGCTGGTTCAACACTGGGGGCGGAGCCTGACCATGGCGGCTGAGGAGGGCTTGATGTAGGAGCTCTCGGGCAAAGCTCCACTATCCAGCCTCCCCAGGTCCCTAAGCTCTCTTGAGATGCAGGAGCCCTGTGAAGTGAAACCTCCCGCTTGAGAGGTCCTTGCGGATGAGTGGCGGACCTCTGGAGAGGTGAGCTGGGAGACGAAGGTCGGCTTGATCGAAGCCCAGCAATGAGAGTGTGTCTGGTTGCCGGGAGACGAGGAGGTGCGGCGGGACCACGTGGTCGGCCGCGGAGGATTGCTGGGAAACAAGGAAGCCGGCCGGCGTCCTGTGGAGAGAGAGAGAGAGAGGCGCTGGTCTGCTTGCCGGCCCGCTCCCCGGAATGCTGCCTGGCTGCTGCTAAGAAGAAAGATGCCCTAGCCCAAGGATAAACGAACAGAGGATACCCTGGGGAATCCCCCTGAGAAAAAAACCTGCCGAAAGCACTGACAGAGGTAGCCGGGAGCCGTCTCGCAGGAAGAGAAGTGCAAGGAGGGTGAGTGAGACTGGCTGAGGCTTGATGTATGCTATATCCTATACTGTGCTGTTTGGGAAAGGAGAGTGTGAAGGAGAGAAAGGGGGACCCCCAGGAAACACAAAGGTGTGGAAAAGGGATGAAGATTAAATGAAAGAAAAGTTAAAAGACAAATGATTGGACAGGGCTGGGACTTGTGCATTAATAGCTGACCTTTTCTAACCCCGAATCAATAAAGGAGAATAAGAGCCACAGAAGAAATGAAAAACAAAAGTGCTAAAGGAAGTGGGCTTAAAGGGTCCCAAACTGGCACAATTAAGAAATATACGTCCCAGGGAAATGTGACCCCAGAAGGACCCCAAGGTATAAATGAAAAAGAAGTAGACCTTAGTCTGGAAAGTAGCCCTAGACTATCATTGGGCCTGAATACTAGTAGTCAACAATTATCAGAAAATATGGAGATGGAAAAAGAACTACAAATACCGAATAAAAAAGAGATGGCAGAAATGTTCAAAGATTTGGAGAAAACAATAAAGCAAGAAATGGTAAATATTCGGAATGACCTAGGGCAGCTGTTGGTGAGAGTGGAAGAAACGGAGGAGAAAGTTAAAAATCAGGCCCAAGACATTTCCGAATTAGAAAAGAAGATAATATAGGGAAAGGTCAGGAAAAATTGCTTTACAAGGCTGAGATACAAGAAAATAGGGATAAGAGGAGGAATATTAGGATACGAGGGGTCCCAGAGAGCCCAAAAGGAGAAATACTGCAAGAGGTAGTTTGTAAAATAATAAACTCCATAATGGACGGTTCTGATATGGAAAGGACTAAAATAGAAGGAATTTTTAGAATAGGAGAAATCCGACAAAATTCTGGGAAGGAAAGGCCGAGAGACATACTTGTTAAATTTTATAGAGATCCCTGAGACCCCTGCTAGAGCAGATGAAAAAACAGACCGTGCAATATAGAAGGGGGATACTGGAGTGCCTAATAGGATGGAAGAATGGAGTTACAGCTTATTTGAGGTTCCCTGAGGACCTGAGAAACTTCTGTGATAGACTCAAACTGCAAAGAATGGAAATCGCTGGTTGGGAAGGAGAACATAAGGAAATTAGATCTAAAAGAAAAGAGGATTGGCAGCTTGTAGGGGGAGGGAGGTAGGAGAGGGGGGAGAGGAGGGGGAAGAGTGGGAATTTTTTTTTTTTCCTTTCTCTTTCCTCTCCCTCCTGACATATCTCCACTCCTGGAGATGTCTCCGCAGGAAATGGGGGTCAATGGGAGGCTGGATAGAGGGAGAGTCGTCCATGGGCGGAGTCTAGCCCTAAGGATTAAATCAGAAGTGGATTTTAATCCCACAAATGACAGATAGGCATACTAGAGGCCTAAAAAGAGGGGGGGGATGGGATATGAGGATAACTCCCTGCAAGATAGGAGATATAAAAGGAAGAACATAGATGGAGGAAAAAAGGGAGATTTAAGAAAGATGGAAGAGATACAGTTTATAATTTACAATGTAAATGGGTTGAATTGTCCAGGGAAAAGTTTTAGCCTATTTAAAGAGCTACAACATGAGCAGCTTCAGTGGTTTTCTTACAGGAGACACATTTTGAGATAGTCAAATGTTAAGTTGAAATCTAGGTACCATCCAACATGGTATTATGCAGACTCACTGATTAAAAGAGCAAAAGGCGTAGCAATAGGGCTGGACAAAAATATTAGGTTTGAGTTGGAAGATAGAAAAACGGATTCAGAGGGGAGATTTTTATTTTTGAGAGGTAGACTACAGGAAGTCGCGTGTATTTTGGCTAATATTTACTGTCCTAATAAAAAGCCGGAGGTGTTTTTGAAAAGGGTGCTGAGGAAGCTGATGGACTTTAAAAAAGGCCGCTTGATCCTGGCAGGAGATTTTAATTTCTGTATGGACCCACAAAAAGACGCTACTTCACATACGCAGAGAAAGGGCTGTAGAGCCCTGAGATTATTGAAAAAGGAAATACATGAGTGTCAACTGGTAGATGCCTGGAGAATTACACATATGCAAGATAGACTATACCTTCTCAAATATGCACGAGGTTTACTCAAGATTAGATTATAGATTAATAGAGCATCAATTAATTGAATATGTGGTTCAGGTAGGGATAGAAGCAATGTCTTTTTCGGATCATGCCCCGGTCACTATGAAAATAGAGTGGGGAAGGAAGATGGCAAGAGGGCTGAGATGGAAGTTGAACGAGGCACTTCTAGAAAAAGATACTGCTCAGAGGATCGGGGAGGAGATTGAACAATTTTTTTTAAGGAGAATGAGAGAGGAGAGGTGTCGATAGCCACAGAGTGGGAATCTCAGAAGGCATATATAAGAGGAGTACTGATAGAGATTGGGGTAAAAAAGAAAGAAGAGAGAAAATGAGTGGGCTTCTAAAAGAAATAAGTGAATTGGAACAGATACATAAGAATAGAATAACAAAAGAAATAAAGCTGAAGGTAAAAAAGAACTAGAGGCTGTGATGGAAGAGGAGAGGAGGAGGAGCATTTTATAATAAAGTATTAAGCGAGAGGTATAGATGGGGAGACAGACCTGGAAAATATTTGATGAGAGCCTTGAGAAAAAAGAAAAATAGGAACTATATAGAAAAAATAAAAAACTCCAAGGGTGAATTGGTACACTCAACTAAAGAAATCACCAAAGTATTTATGGAATACTATAGAAAATTGTATAATATAAGCCCCCCGGGATTCGCTAAAAAACACTGAAATTGAAAGAAACCAAAAAAGAAATATTAAATCAATCATAAACATATTACTCAAAATTATATAAACGTGAAAAAACCATGTGCTTCAAACAGTGCGATATCTTGTGCAACAAACATATAAATATCTAAAAAATATACAATCATGAATTATTATAAATTCCACTTTGTGCTTCAAATCTTGCTAGTGCCAATTAATGTGCCGTGCAACATTCTCGGTGCTAAAGAATAGGTGTACGCTCACCTTACCAATTAGCCAAACTAAGTGGCTAATAACACTTTTGTCCCATCGGGACTAAGTGGTATTTTCCATGCTGAGTGCTTATTTCCACATTCGAATGGCTAGGCTTGTGCTACCAACTTTCTCCCACCAGGGGTCTCCCTCACTCCTTTCTATCCACACTGAGCCTTGGTGGATGGATGAGGCAAATCTGTGTGCTGCTTCCACCTCCTGGTATTATGGGATATCATAGAAAAGGAAGTAACAATAGTGCCTTATCCTTTTTAAAATCAAGTGCTTTTATTAAAGAAAGATTGCGCACTCACACATTACGGTGCTATTTCAGACAAACTGTGCCCAGATCCTCAGTTTGTACTTGCCGCTATCCACATCAGCGTTGTGACGTGAGAGTCCCTACCCTAGAAGAATTATAGACTGGATGTTTAACCATGAGAAAAGTTGGGTGAGAATTGAAAATAAACTCAGCCAAACAAATCTAGGCAGAGTGGTGTGGGTGCCAACACAATATAGAGGTTTAAAAGATAATGTAAATATATACACTTTAAATGTTTTAAGGGTTTGGGATAATTTGCACAAAAATATGAAGTGGGATTTCAACTCAATATTGATGCCACTAAGAAACACAGATTTTTTCCCCCAGGCAGAGAAGAGATAGCAGGTAGATGGTTTAAAAAAAGATGTTCAACTGAGGGATGTTATGGTGGAGGGTAGATTGGGATCAAAAAAAAGGGAGAGATATTCACTAAGATAGATGAATGGCGCTATTTTCAATTGAGATGTTTTGTTGGGAATCTTTCGAAACCCCTAAGGACAAGAGATGAGTGGAATCTGTTTGAAAAGCTGTTAGGGACACGAGGTGATGGGAAACATGGTATTGCTAAAGTTTACAAAATTCTCACTGATTTAGACACAAACAAAAGCCTACGTATATAGTAAAATGGGAAAGTGATATGGGGGTTGTGATAGATGAGGAAAAACAGAAGAAAATATATAGATTAACTCAAGAAAATGTAAGTATGAGGGAGGTAGAGATAAATTATAAGTGTTTAATGAGATGGCACATCACACCAAATGTAGAACATAGGATGTGTGGAGAGAATTCACCGTGGTGTTGGAGGGGATGTGGAGAGATAGGTACGGTATACCATATATGGTGGGGGTGCCCAAGTATTCTGGAAGAAAATAATCTATTTTATAGGAATGATAACTGAAATCGATGTAGGGTTAGACCCAGAATTATGTATCTTGCATAGTACAGATATATCAAGATATTGGATGAAGCGCTCTGCTATAATAATGCCAAAAAAAAACAAAATTTTATACACAAATGTAAAAGTGACTAATACTTAAATAATATATGTGCTAAAATTATATAAAAAAATTCATATAAGACCAGTCTGCCCCCAAGTGGCTAAAACTGGTTATACATGTGCACACACAGCAAAAATAGAAAGTGACCAGGTGCTTGGGTACATAAATAGTGTCTTAATAAATACAAAAGGTTTTAAAATCACAGTGAATACTCATAAAAAGTGCCAAGTGTTTAAATAACAATAAATATACATATAATATAATCATGTGCAAAAAACATGCTATCACTCTTCTGTGAAGAAAATATATATATATAGAAGTGCTTTTTCATTCAAATAGTGCTCAGACCAAAGTGTCACTCCAGTGAATCAATCCTAAATATCCAGAGTGCCTCCTCAACTCCAACATTCGACCCCTAGAGGTCACAAATCATTTATTTAAATGTTCCAAAAACCGACATCAGGATATAACTTGCCCCACGATTCAAAATCTCAATATATACGATGCCTCAGCCATATGTCCATGGACCATGGAAGATTTAAGCACAAAGAGAGATCTCCATAGCGCAATATGTAGTTTTATTATAAAGAAAAAAGCAGATAGAAAACTCACATGTTCTTAGAAGTATACAAGCAGTTTCCCCATATCCTATGGGTGTAATAGGAAATCGTGTTTCCTATTTCCTATTACACCCATAGGATATGGGGAAACTGCTTGTACACTTCTAAGAACATGTGAGTTTTCTATCTGCTTTTTTCTTTATAATAAAACTACATATGGCGCTATGGAGATCTCTCTTTGTGCTTAAATCTTCCATGGTCCATGGACATATGGCTGAGGCATCGTATATATTGAGATTTTGAATCGTGGGGCAAGTTATATCCTGATGTCGGTTTTTGGAACATTTAAATAAATGATTTGTGACCTCTAGGGGTCGAATGTTGGAGGTGAGGAGGCACTCTGGATATTTAGGATTGATTCACTGGAGTGACACTTTGGTCTGAGCACTATTTGAATGAAAAAGCACTTCTATATATATATATTTTCTTCACAGAAGAGTGATAGCATGTTTTTTGCACATGATTATATTATATGTATATTTATTGTTATTTAAACACTTGGCACTTTTTATGAGTATTCACTGTGATTTTAAAACCTTTTGTATTTATTAAGACACTATTTATGTACCCAAGCACCTGGTCACTTTCTATTTTTGCTGTGTGTGCACATGTATAACCAGTTTTAGCCACTTGGGGGCAGACTGGTCTTATATGAATTTTTTTATATAATTTTAGCACATATATTATTTAAGTATTAGTCACTTTTACATTTGTGTATAAAATTTTGTTTTTTTAGCATTATTATAGCAGAGCGCTTCATCCAATATCTTGATATTTAATTTGTGTCCCATGGTATAGGGTGTAGATGATAGCAGCTAGCTATATATAAGGAGTCTGTGGAGCGCAGGTGGATATATATTTTTTATATAGTACAGATATAACTGTGAATAAATATAAAGAATTAGGCATATGGTACGATCTTAATGCTGCAAAAGGTCTTATACCCAAGTTTTGGCGGAAAACAGAGGTGCCGAGAGAGGAGGACTGGATAGAAAGAGTGGACCAGATTAGAAAGATGGAAAAACTTTATCATATTCAGGAAGATAAGATGGAGGCTTATTATGCGAAATGGGAGAAATGGGAAAAAGCCGGATTGTACATGAAATATAGGGAAATAAAAGGTGAAAGGTAGGATAAAATCCTCTTGCTTTAGTAAGAAGATTGGGAGAAAAGCAGGGAGGGGTGTTGGGGTGGGGGAGGGAGGGTTAGAGAAATAGTTTTTGAAAGGGTAAATAAGGAATGATATTTTTTTTACATTGTGATGATGATGGAAATATGTTTAAACTGAAAAATTAATAATTTGAATAAAAAAAAAACAGCTGGTTCAAAACTAGCCAACATCACTCTTAAAATAGGTCAGATGCTGAAAGGTCTTTGCAAAAGCACAAAATGAATGCATATATGTTAATATTTGCAACTTTAAAAAAATGGGGGCTCCTATTAGACTGGAAATGGCTTTTTTTTTTTTTTTTTCCCCCCTCAGAGCAAGTGTGCAGGTTCCTGAACTCCTTATATACATACTGTACATGTTCTGTGTTAACAAATATTATTGTAAGAAGATCAAGATTTCCTTGGTGCAGATAGTTTATTACTCAGGAATTTGAAATCAAGCCTTTGTTCAGTGGTGTACATTTTACATTCTTGGTTTGTGCACATTTGAAGCAAAGATCACAAATGTCTTTTCTTGCAAAAGCATGGTAAGCCTGAGTTGCTTTACACTGTAAAACATGCATATGAAAAAATAACTGCTGTATTTCCCTTGACAGTGTTATCACTGTGACAGGAACTTGAAGATGCCCTAAACTAGGGCTTCAGAAAAGGTGACAAGGGTTTTAATGTTTGTGTGATTTTTTAATCTACCTGCCCCTCTAGGATTTAATAACCTCTCTTACATGCCGTATTTCTCATTTGTAGTGGTCTCAAATATTTATTTCACACAGGTGAACTGATTGGACCATCCATTGCCCTCTATGGAGCAGCGGATGTAAATGGACATTTACACCTGCCTGCACTTGTTCATCCATCGATCAGATTTGATGACCGTTGGATGTAAACAAGCAGTCAGTTTACATCAGACCACCCTTAGAGGAAAGTGGGTTGTATCCACTCTGCATAAGCAAAGACCTGTCATCCACCTGTTCAGCTGGGATCAGCAGACAGATTCCCTGCTGTACAGGCGGATCAGCTGGCGGAATCCACCCCATGTCAAGGGGGCCTAAATCATTTAGGACCTTCTGGTGATTGTACACTTTGGATAAGCTTTGCTGGGAAACTCCCCCAAGTGCTTTTTCAGCTTTCACATCTTTAATAACTACCTGCATCATCTGAATTAAACATACATTTGCAAAGTAGTGTTTCTGGATAAATGTTACATAAAACTGCAAAATTTGCAAAGGTAACAATGTTTTCTTGGCATTAGTAATAATGGCAATCATCACATCTTTTAAATGCAGTAGAAACAATGGAATTCTATGGTCACAGCATACACTTTAGTTTTATAACATCCGTAATGTCATAGCAATACAAACAATAGTTTTTGACAATCTAATATAAACTTAATGAAAAAAAAAAAAAAATCTTTTATGTGATTACTGCTCTTTTTTTCTGCTATCTACTTTTAATGTCTAAGTACTATATATCCCATGGTACCTTGCAAGCCTGTAAGCAGTGATTCCTTTTTTATCAGCACATCTGTAGTTCAGGAGGCAGGCTCTATGAATTCTGTGGTACAGCAATGCCTATCAACTAGGCATAGTGTCACAGAATTCAAGGAAGTAAATGTGTGCGAAGTAAGTTTACAAACGTCAAGATCATTCAGATTAATAGGAGTAGGCTACAAATAGAATTTTTTTGTATTTGCTAGTTTACAGTATTTAGCAAGCATTTTCTTTCAGCAAATTAATTTGGTCTTAACCTAGCTTGATAAAGTGGTAATCAACACAGTTTAGATTTGCTATATTTTAGGGAACATTTAAAAATGTAAATTGTGCCCAAGAACCCACTAAGTGCCAGCTCACATATGTGGATTGGATGTGGTTTAAAATAACATATGGTGCCTGTTCACATATGTCTGGTGAACTAGCAGTGCTGTTTCAGTGTGGATTGAAAAAGTCCTGAACGAGTTCTGAACAGTGCAGTCTGGTTCAGGTGCGGATTACAGGCTATTGACTTCTGTGGGAACCATTTTTAAACTGCACCTGTGTGAACAGAATAAAATCCCGACCTGGACCTTTCCTGAACCTGATGTAAACCTGACCTGAACTGCTGAACATCTACTGTGTCAATTAGATGTGAAACCTGAGCTGCATTGCACGTGTGAATCCGCTCTTAACTTTCTTGGAATTTTCTCCTAACAAACAGAAGCAGTGCACTTTCTGTGCCTGGGCACTTCTAAACCTTGAGTCACATAGCTGCTACTCTGCTGTGAAATGCATTGCTGCCTGTGAAGCTCTACCTTATAACCCTCAGTGTAACTATCTCTGCTTCAAACATTCTTTGCTTCATCTACCTCACTACTTCTAGAATATTCCTTCACCACTCAAGGGGCATCTCTGACCTGAGGAAGCCCCACATCTACCAAGATGATCACCTTCACACAGACTTAGAAAATTACATAGTAAGTCAGTATTTAGGAAAGATTAGATGTTGGAGCCTAGAGGCAAGATGGTTGATTAGTACTTTGCCATATGCTTGCCTATATTGAGCAAAGCGTCTACGGTCCAGGTCTCAAGTTTGAAGTAAGTGCTGTTTGTGTTACCTAACAGCAACCAGTAACTGAAACATTAAATCTTGAATTGTCCTTTATTGCAAGCTTCTGTCTGCTGAAAAGACCCATGGAGCACTGATTTCTGCTGTTTCTATTCTGCAGCATTTGCATGTTAGAGTATAGTACTAACCAGGGGCGGACTGACAACTCATGGGGCCCCTGGGCAATAGGGGATCATGGGGCCCCTGTGTCCTTGCCCAAACTCAAGCCTATGAAAAAGGTACCAGGGGCATCTCATGGGGCCCCCTACTGACCCCGATTTTCCAAATGGTCAGTCCGCCCCTGGTACTAACAGGGACTAGTACTGTATAGCTGTGTAATAAACCATTCTTTGGTTCATTACTTTGTGCTATAGGGTTACTACATTTGCAATTGCAGCATGTTAGACATACTGCTCAGGCATTGAGCACCAGTGCTGATTGTCTGTCTGCACAGATTAGCCTTAAACTGTCATTTCTTTTCATTTTCCTTGCTTTGTGCTGTGGGACTTATTCTTCTACATTTGCAATTGCAGTACATTAGACCAAGTATTGAGCACCAGTGTTACTTGTCTGCACAGACTAACTTTAAACTATTATTTTTACTGTTCATCATTGCTTTGTGCTGTGGATCTTGTGATACTACATTTGCCGCACATTAGGCCAGGCATTAAGCAATATATCAATTTGTAAAATAACATAACTGTTCATAGGTGTGTGCTCTGGGGCTTATCTTATAGCAGGTTACCTTATTATTATTTTATTATAATAGGCAGGTAGTTAGGCTGCAAAATTTTAGAGCTGGCTTTTGCAACTTGTGGTTTAAAAAAAATATAGTACAGAATTTTGCATATATTTTAGTGAGTCACACATCTAGTTATGAAGGGACTGTCACAATAAGTGTTGTTCATAAAACAAAATTACTGCATTTATTTGTACGCACACTATCCATCCAGTTCCAAGAAGGGTATGTCCTCTCTTTTGTGGATATAGCCAAGGGTTGATACACAAATGTGTTTGTGTATCAGCCTTTTTTGTGCTAAAGCGAGACTGCTGAAACTCTAATTTTCAGTCACCATGACAGATGCCTACTGTGAAGTTACATTTTTTTTTTACTTTTCTATCCTTAAACTACTAAGAAAATAACCTTGTTGCCCACTGATAATGTTGAAATAAGGGATATTTAGGGAGCAGACCAATGTACCAGTAATACCATTTGTGAAATGGACGCAAGTCTCATATCACAAGAGAAAAGCCTTTCAATTTGATATTTCAATAAAAAAATTAATTTTTGTTGCATTTGGCTGCTATAAATGCATTACAGAGGGCTGAACAAACAATTAGAATTTTTTTTCCCCATTGAGCTGGGTGAGATTTAGATTTGATGCCTTCCAAATCGTGAACATTTTGCCTGTTGGGCCATACTGCCTGCAAATTCAACAGAGACCTACACTAGTAAGGAATATAGCCCAGGAGCACTATAAGCATTGGCAGCTTGTATACTTCTGATGTGATGGGTTAACTTTAAAATATAACTCCAGTTGTTTATATGAAAAACATAGTGATCTTTTTATTAAATTGTGAGCTACATTTATTGTAGACCTTGTATGTGTAGGCCTTTCCAACATACTTTTTACAGGGTAAGTTTAGGTATGGTTATTTTTTACCTAGTTACATTGGTCCAGCTTGGATCTATGTATATGCCATATTTGTGGGATCCACATGGAAGCTGGAAATTATTTTAGTAGGCACGTATTACAATGACCTCCAATAGCTGAGTCCTGTGCTCAGTTGCTGCTTACTGAACACAAGAGGTTGCTTGCTCAGGATGGGTGCTGTTCAGAGAACACTGCATTTTCATTATTGGTGCAAAGTGTTTTCTGATTGGACAAGGAGGAGATTGTGACATCACCAACTCTCCTTTCCACCTTTTCCAGTCAGAAAATGCAAAGTATTCCCTGAATTGAGTTTGGGCTGAGCGGGTGCACACCTGTTTTTATGATGCAGCAGGGCAGCTGCTTGACGCAGGACCTGTAAGCTAGTGCAGATCGCTGTAGTAGTGCTGTCTACTACAGTGATTTACAGCATCCATGACAATCCTACAGATGTATACCATACATACTAGCTTTGGCCCATGCTGTTTGTATGTGAAAATTGCTATACCGACACTTCAGCTATGAAGAAGTAGGCGTCTTTGCCTTCCCTGCTTTCTCATGACCTGTATGACAACCTGCAGCTTAAAGTCCTCTTGTGAATGCAATCTGTATGCAAGTATCTCCCAAAAGCAGAATCATTGCAGAGGATGCTTGTAATTTGATATACAGTGCCTTGAAAAAGTATTCATACCCCTTGACATTTTCCACATTGTCATGTTACAACCAGAAACGTAAATGTTTTATTGGGATTTTATGTGATGGATCAACACAAAATGGCACATAATTGTCAAGTGGGAGGAAAATTAAAAATTGTTTTTACAAAAATCTGAAAACTGGCGTGCATTTGTATTCAGCCGCCCTGCGTCAATACTTTTGTAGAACCACCTTTCGCTGAAATTACACCTGCAAGTCTTTTGGTTATGTCTCTACCAGCTTTGCACAGCTAGAGAGTGAAATTTTTGCCCATTCTTCTTTGCAAAAGAGCTCAAGCTTTGTTAGATTGGATGGAGATAGTCTGTGAACAGCAATTTTCAAATCATGCCACACAGATTCTTGATTGGAATTAGGACTTTGATTGGGCCATTCTTACACATGAATATGTTTTGATCTAAACCATTCCATTTTAGCTCTGGCTGTATGTTTAGGGTCATTGTCCTGCTGGAAGGTGAACCTCTGTCCTAGTTTAAAGTCTTTTGCAGACTCTTAAGAGGTTTTCTTCTAAGATTGCCCTGTATTTGGTTCCATCCATCTTCCCATCAACTCTGACCAGAGTCCTTGCTTAATAAAAGCATCACTACAACATGATGCTGCCACCACTATGTTTCACGGTGGGGATGGTGTGTTCAGGGTGATGTACAGTGTTAGTTTTCTGCCACACATAGCGTTTTGCTTTTAAGCCAAATAGTTCCATTTTGGTCTCATTTGACCAGAGCACCTTCCACATGTTGCTGTGTCCCCCCACATGGCTTCTCGCAAACTGCAAATGGGACATCTTATGGCTTTCTTCTTGCCACTCTTCCATAAAGGCCAGATTTGTGGAGTGCATGACTAATATTTGTCCTGTGGACAGATTTTCTCACATGAGCTTTGGATCTTTGCAGTTCTTCCAGAGTTACCGTGGGCCTCTTGGCTGCTTCTTTGATTAATGCTCTCCTTTCTCGGCCTGTCAATTTAGGTGGTCGGCCATGTCTTGGTACGTTTGCAGTTGTGCCATACTTTTTCCAATTTCAGATGATGGATTGAACAGTGCTTAGTGAGATGTTCAAAGCTTGGGATATGTTTTTTTTTTATAACCTAACCCTGCTTTAAAGTTCTCCACCTCTTTATCCCTGACCTGTCTGGTGTGTTCCTTGGCCTTCATGATGCTGTTTGTTTACGATTGTTCTCTAATGAACCTCTGAGGGCTTCACAGAACAGCTGTATTTATACTGAGATTAAATTACACATAGGTGGACTAATTTACAAATTAGGGGACTTCTGAAGGCAGTTGGTTCCACTAGATTTTTGTTAGGGATATCAGAGTAAAGGGGATTGAATCTAAATGCAGGCCACATTTTCTGAGATTTATTTGTAAAAAAAAATTTGAAAACTGTTTAATTTTCCTTCCACTTCGCAATTGTGCCCCTTTTGTGTTGATCTATCACATAAAACTTACGTTTTTGGTTAGAACATGACAAAATGTGGAAAATTTCAAGGGGTATGAATACTTTTTTCAAAGCACTGTAAATCTCTGCTGATATCTTCAAGTAGGCAGGCAATCCAGGAGTCAGGATATCGGGGAATTTATAGAAGAAAATGTGAAAATGGACTTTCTGGGCACAGAAGCTTGGTACACAAGACAGTAAAATCAATGTTCCTTTATTCAAAGGAACATCATATCTAAAAAGTATCTAAGATGTTGTACAATTCAGCCACAGTGAATATCCCAAAACCCACCAGTCGCAATGATGGCAATCAATCGTTACAGTGTAGAGAATACCAACCGAATAATCCTGTAGAGGGGTAAGGGACATTCAGATAATGTAGGTAATGCCGACATGTTTCGCGACGACAGTCACTTCCTCAGTGGCTAGTAATATTTAGAAAAAATACATATACTTAGACAACAAGGATACATATCAAAATAACACAATATAATATAACATTTAGCACTTACAAAATAGACCAATATGTACAGGGCAATAGTGGACTCCTCGAGACGCTGGGGAGGGGGCCTCCTCTTGGGGCAAGGCGGGGAGAAGGAACTCCAGAGGTCAGGTATGAGGGTTCAAGGACACACAGGGCAGGCAGGGGACCCACAGGTATCCTCAAGGGGCGGAAATCCCACATATTGGAAAAGAGGAACCGAAAATGCCTAAGAAAAGACATATACATAGACGGAGAACGGCCTTCTGAGCAATAACACTTGCTACATTGAAGCCTAGCTTTCCAAGAAGTATTTCACCTTATAATATGGTAGGACTGACATACATGTGTTCCTTCACCGGAAAGTGGGAGATAACCACATCAACTTGCAATCCAAAAGAAGGGCTTGTCACCAAAAAGAGAACAGAAAGGGGGGGCCTGTAAGCCTATAAACGGCAAAATATATAATCACCTCATTAATTTAAATGTCCCCCAAGATTGTGATCTAAAATAACATTCCTCTCAATAAGGGGTAACCTACTGGTCAAAACAATTTGTATGACCACAGCCAAAGGCCATTAGATTAAAATGGGGTCCGAAGAGGCCATAACCAGGTCCACACCATACAATTAGATCCCACACTAGCGTTCCATTGCCACGTAGCATAGGTAGGCCTGTAGGCCTAGAAAGGGAGACAGTTAAAATGTCCATGTTAGTAATAGTATCCCATAAAGAAAGATGAGGCAAAAGCCTCCCCACAGTTGGAAATTACGTACCAGTAATTAGTGATAAAAGCCAAAAGTGGGGCCACCATCAAAGGCTGCTGTACCTCCAGGAGTCACAAGGAGCCAACAGCCAGCCGGTGTTGTTAAATACAGGAAATCGGAAGTCCTGCACACAAAGTACTGTTGCTGTGGTTACATGGAAGAGTATTTTAAACTTTGATATCCTTTAATTCCCCCCCCCCCCCCCCCAAATGCTTTTTCCTTTTCACAGATGGAGAATAAAAAAGACACAGTGGCAGTATTGGGGAAAGCTGCTAAAGAAATTTCTTCCCCAGATTGCTGCTATATTGAAGAGGGAGTTTCATGCAACATGGTTGCTGGTGCTGTCCGCAAACGCCTTGGCATCATGCAGCTTGATTCACCTGTGTCTTGCCATGCTTCTTGGGTACAAAAGGACCTTCAAGCATTACTTTCCCTGTTTTTGAACAGATATAATGTGCAATGTATGACAACTGGATCACTGCAGAAAAATGTTCAATCCTTCCAAAATCTTTGCCAATATCTATCCAATGGAGAAGGCTCATAAAAAAGCTGCTTATTACTGTGCTTGATCCTGCTGTGTCAGTCTTCAACATCTCGTGGTACCTACTGAAATTGTTTACTGTTTCAAAGATTCTGCAGATATAAAGTTTGGGATGCTATTAATGGCTCCCTTTTTTCTTTTGCAGGCCCAGCCTGCAACCAGCTCTCTGCAATTTCTGTATGTCAAACTGCAGCTAACTGAACTAGGGCAATGAACAACTTACATGACCTTGTTTTTCAGGATTGTGCTTTAAATGAGCAATTACAGTAATAACCAATCTCTAAAACAGCCCTAATCTCAATTCACATGTGCAGAATCTTGTGGTTTAAAGACTGGAGAGCGGAAGCTGCCAGTTTAAAAAAATAAATAAAGTGCCTCACAAGTATACCTTTTCAAGATAGACTATCTGTTTAGACAGACATGTGACCAATTTCATAAAGATGTCACAGAAGGGAATGTTTTACTTCCACAGCAGAAGGTCCCAAAACCTGCTTCAGGAGCCTCTACCTTTGAAAAACACAGAGCACATAATTGCTCTACCCAGGTTTCAGCTTCCTAACTTAAGTTCAGCCCTTACTTTCAGCTCAAGCCACAAAGCCCAGTAAGTCTTCCCCAGAGCCCTTTTTCCTGATGAAGGGGTGCCCACACTCCTAAGAGTGGGAAGGAATCTGTTACTGTTTGATTCCTTTTGGGTCACAGACATGTGAGTCCAATCGGTTATTTCAAGGGAGTACAAAACAGAGTTCAGAACTCCCACCCCATCACTGCTTTATTCAATCAAATCATCCTAAAACTGTTCAAGGACAATCAGATTTGCAAAATTCTTCGAACAACCTTATGCCCCAGGAAATAGTTATAGCAGTACCTCCACAAGACCAGTTAAATAGATTATATTTAAACCTGATCATGGTATCAAAGCCCAACTGGGATATTAAAAACTTGGACTTAAAATGCCTACACAAATACCTTCAAATTCGCAAATTTTGCATGTAATCCACAAGACTGAGACAAGGGAAATACATGGCATCTGTAGACCTCCAAGATGCCTCTACATGTTCGAATTTTTCCACCTCATCAATGCTTTCAGCGCTTCAGTGACAGTCACTTCCAGTTTGTCGCACTACCCTCCGACCTGTCCTCTGCTCCCAGCACCTCTTCTTGCTCTTCTCAAAAATCGGGGTATCCAGATCACAGGTTATGTGGACAACCATCCTGTTGTTGGCAAATATTCACAGGACAATGCTGATGCTCCAGGCTTTTGGTTGTGTGATCAATTTAAGCAAATCTTCTCTCCAGCCTTCCCTTCACCTGGAATACTTGAATCTGGTCCTGGACACATCCCAAGCAAAGGTTTTCCTTCAAGAAAAGAATTCTTTCAGCCCCTGCTTGAGAACTGAGGTCAAAGAGACATCCCACAACAAAGTTCTTCATAAGAGTTCTAGGCCTTATGGTAGCCTCCTTTTTGAGGCTGTACCAATTTCGTTCAAGAAGTCTCCCACACATTGAGTTGATGTGCAACAAGGAAGTTCATCCTTCTCTAACACTGAAAAATAACAGATGCCAGTCTTTCAGGCTTCGGAATCGTGTCACTGTCCAGATATCCCGATCAATGTCCTGGAGCTCAGAAAAGTTCAGATTGCTCTGCAACACTTTGCCCACCTTCCGTGTGGACAATCTGGGTGCAGTCAGACAATACCACTGCTGTGGCTTATGCACTGCTCAAAAAAAATTAAAGGAATACTTTGAAAACATCAGATCTCAATGGGGATAAATGCTTTATATCTATACTGATCTGGACTGGGTAATGTGTTAGGAACATAAGGATGCCCCACTGTTTGATGGAAATGAAAATTATCAACCTACAGAGGACTGAATTCAAAGACGCCCCAAAAATCAAAGTGAAAAAATGATGCAGCAGGCTAGTTCATTTTGCTGAAATTTTGTTGCATCAACTCAAAATGGTACTCAGTAGTTTGTATGGCGCCATGCGCTTGTATGCATGCCTGACAACATCAGGGCATGCTCCTAATGAGACGGTGGATGGTGTCTTGGGTTATTTCCTTCCAGATCTGGACTAGGGCATCACTGAACTCCTGGTCAGTTTGTGGTGCAACCTGGTGACGTCTGATGGACCTAAGCATGATATACTAGAGCTGTTTTATTTTATTTAGGTCAGGCAAGTGTGGGGGCCATTCAATGGTATCAATTCCTTCATCCTCCATGCCTGCATACTCGCGCCACATGAGACCGGGCATTGTCGTGAACCAGGAGGAACCCAGAACCCACTACACCAGTGTAGTGTCTGACAATGGATCCAAGGATTTCATCCCAATACCTAATGGCAGTGAGGGTACCATTGTCTACCCTGTAGAGGTCTGTGCGTCCCTCCATGGATATGCCTCCGAAGACCATCACTGACCCACCATCAAAACGGTTATGTTGTACAATATTACAGGCAGCATAACATTCTCTATGGCTTCTCCGGACCCTTTCATGTCTCCTCACGTGAACCTGCTCTCATCTGAAAAGCACAGGGCACCAGTGCCGGACCCACCAATCCTGGTGTTCATTGGCAAATTCCAATCGAGCTCTATGGTGTCAGGCAGTAAGCACAGAGCTCACTAGGGGACGTCAGGCCCTCTCGCCACCCTCTTTCTGATTGGTCACAGAAATTCACACCAGTGGCCTGCTGGAGGTAATTTTGTAGGGCTCTGGCAGTGCTTGTGTTCTTTCTTGCACAAAGGAGCATATACCGGTCCTTCTGTTGGGTTAAGGACCTTCTACGGCCCTGTCCAGCTCTTTCAGAGTAACTGCCTGTCTCCTGGAATCTCCTCCATGCTCTTGAGACTGCTGGGAGACGCAGGAAACCTGGCAATGGAACGTATTGATGTGCCATCCTGGAGGAGTTGGATTGCCTGGGCAACCTCTGTAGGGTTCAGGTATCGCCTCATGCTACCAGGAGTGACACTGACCCTAGCCAAATGCAAAACTAGTGATAACAGTCAGAAATGAGGAGTAGGGAAAAAAATGTCAGTGGCCTCCACCTGTAAAACTATTCCTGTTTTGGGGATAGTCTCATTGTTGCTCATCTAGTGCACCTTTTGTTAATTTAACATCAAAGCAGCTGAAACTGATTAACAATTTAACTGACCAGATCAATATTTCAGGAGTTTAATTGACTTCATGCTATACGCTAATTAAAAAGTGTTCCTTTAATTTTTTTTGAGCCTGTGTATTAACCACCAAGGTGGCCCCAGGAGTCTTGCAGGCTCGAAAAAATTAAACCAGATTATTATTATACAGGATTTATATAGCGCTAAAAAGGTTTGCTCAGTGCTGTACATTATAGTGGGGGACAGAACATGAGACAATACAGCAAAAAACAATACATGAGGGGTTCAAGGGCCCTGCTCTTTCGAGCTTACAATCTAGGAGATAATCATATGTATGGAAACTCGCTGTCCAGAAATCCCTGCAGTTCACAGGAGTGGAAAAATAGAAAGTCAGCTACTACAAACATCTGTATCAAGAGGAATGGGCCTTTCACCTATCTGATATATCAGAAATGGGGGACTCCAGATGTACACCAAACTACCTCTGTTGCCAGGACAAGGATTCTGCAGTACTAGCCTCAGATGCCTTGATAATTCCCTGGTCTCAGTTCAGGCTAATCTATGCATTCCCACCAGTAAAAATTATGCCTTGTCTGCTCAAAAAATTAGAGTAAGAGGAAAATGGTGATTCTTACTGCAAAGAACTGGCCCAGAAGAACCTGGTACAAACATACCCAAACTTCTAGCAGTTGACCCCTGGCCTCTTCTTCACAGGCCAAATCTTCAATCCTAGGCCACCCTATTTCATCCTGATTCTTAGTCTCAGTATGACTGCTGAAGCCCAGGTCTTACAAGATAGAGAGGTTTTACTCTGTTATTCCTTCTTTGCTAACAGCAAGAAAATCCACTCCCAGAAAGATATGTTACCCAAAAGTCCTTCTTTCTTGTGAATTGAGGAAGTTCAGTCCCAGAGATTACTCTTTACCTTAATTAGGTCTTTACCTTGTCCATCCTCTTTCAAAGACCTCTAGCTTTGCTCGCCATTGTATAAATGTTTCTCGAAAGCATTTTTGAAGACAGCAGTTTGAGAGAAGCTCCTCTTCCTTTTTCTTCCCAGGAGACACTACACCTGTCCAGTTTTTAAAATGCTTCCAGCCAGACCCTTCATTATTTATTTTAGCATTTCCTTTCCATTTTTTTTCTTTTTTTTTTTTGTAAGTTGACCACTCCAACGTTCCCTCTGACAAGTGGTAGGGAAGAGCAGCCTGGCCCTGTTTTAATTGCTGGTGTTTGTTTCCCACATGGTTTTTGGTGGTCACAGACCTGTTTCGGACTCAAGGGTAGAATCCAGATCCCTAGGAACTGAGCCCAGTGTCTGAACACTGAAGCGGAGGCCAATGCTGGAACTTGTTCCGACACATTGCTTCAGCAACTTGCCTAGCAGGGGCGTTCTGGTGTTGGCACCAGTGACACCTGCCTGCAATATTTAACGTGACGGACAGAGGGCAGATTGTCAGTGATTCTGGAGGGGGGGCAGATTATATATCCTGCCCCCTTCTAGCATAAGTCCTCTCCCCTCCCAAAGTGCCCCCTGGCACATACAGTATCCTCTTCTCGTCGTCGTCCCCCCCTCCCTCAAAATCAGAGATGCTGGCTGCTACTACAGAGGAATCATGGCATCTGGGACCCCAGACAACTCACTAGAGATTTGGAGCAATTGCCCCAGGTGCTCACACTAGTGCCCCCTGCCTGGCAAGTTTCCCACACCACTTGGGGGCTGCAAAATGCACCATCGCCTGTTTAGATAGCAATTCTTACATTGGCCCTGGTGTTGTCTTGCTTTTAGCTGATGAAAGTAAAAACGATTGAATTTTTTTTTTTTTAGCTACGATCTGAACTGTGGTCATCCACCTTTACTCGTTATAACAGCTGGTTTCACCAAGTGGAGCACTGTGGTGGCACAGAGCAGTAGTTTTGCAGAATCTGATAGCTGGACCCTGAGTTTTATGTGTTGCAGAAGCCTGAAAGAAAAGTAAACCACATTCTCTGGTGGTTAAGTGGAAGCGTGCTGCTTGCAAAATAACTTTAAAGGAATCCTGGAGCAAACCCTTTTGTTGTACTTACCTTTGCAGGTCAAGTTAGGGAAGAATATTTTGGCTCATTGTAGTGATCTTGTTTCTTCTGTCAAGCAAGAGTTAACTGTTACTTTTCAGGCATTTGATCTCTAGTATTCCAGTTCATCAGTTGGCCACCCTTTTTACCAGTTCAGGGGGCTTGCTAGAGTGGGAGGAGGAAGGCACACCAGTAGCCTTTTCCCTAGCCAGATTCAGGTGAGGAAGAGCTAGAGGGGGATAAGGGTTCCTTGGAATACAAGTTAACACTGGAGGATGTTGACAAGCTCCTTTTTAAGACAATTTACACCACATTGGGGATTCAGGAAGAAAAGCTGCTTTCTCTTCGTAATCTGATGTACTAAGCGTTGGATGAGCAGAATGGTAGAGCGTTGTGGTGCACAAGGTTCTTATGGATTCTCTTAAAAGAGTGGTGGATCCAGAGAGAAAACTTTTTTTTTTTTTTTACCAGGTCCCTGAAACACAGGTTTTTATTTGATGACTATTTAGCTTTGGTATGGAACAAAAGTCCAAAGCTAGATGTAGCCTTCTCGTAGGTCTACAAAAGCACAAATGTATCTTTTGAAGATATAAGGGCACTTAAGGATGCAAAAGAGAAAAGGATGGATGGATTCCTTATTGAAAAGAGCTTGGGAATCAACTTTTTTTTTAACCTTAAACTAGCCACAATTACTACAGCTGTTGTAAGGGCTCGTTCACACTTGACTGTTTTTCCAACTCTTGCCAAACGCCCCTATAGCATTTGACAAGGGTTGGTCCAGTGTTTGCGGAGCGTTGTTAATGTCCCACAAACGCCGCATGTGCGGTTCAGCGGCATTTGCCGAGCGTTAAAAATGCCCCACAAACGCCTGTAATGAACCTTGAATGATGTTAACACTCCGCAAACTCCCCGCAACCGTGTCACAACCGCACCGGAAATGCTAGAGGCGAGTCAGGAGGCTTCAAGTCCTCCTGACTCGACCAGAGGTGTCCGTTTTGCCGCGATGCATTGCGACGCTAACGCTCCCGTTTGAACAGCACTATGTGCTGCAATATGCAGAATTTTCCCAGGCGTTTGGGAAACTGTAAAAACGCTTCCCAAACGCCTGCCTGCCTCTTGCTAACAAGGTTACTGTGAACGTAGCCTTAGGTACATGGAGTACTGGCTTTCTAAGCTGAGAATACGCATTGAGGGGAGGATTCTATCTTCATTCCCAACACTCATGAGTTATATTGCAAATGCCTCAGCAGAGTCAGTTCGCATATCAGCAAGGTCATCCACTCTAATTCAGCCCGTAGGGTCTCTGTAGTTAGACCTGGTGGGAGGGTTCAGCATCTAAAGTCAAATTATGTGGGATTCCCTTCTCTGACAACATTCTCTTTGGGCCGAAGTTAGAGGCGGTCTTTGACCGTACAGAGGACAAGAAGAAAGCTTTTCTACTTGGGTGAAAGACTGGGACTCTTGGTAAAAGCAATTTTCTTCCTCCAAAAGCAGCTTCAGACCAATACAAAGGGTAGTTAGAAAAAGGCTATGGAAAGGTAATGGAAGGGTCTTTTTCCAATCATCCTGACCAAACTCCAAAAGTGATGGTGTCCCAGCGGAGGGGGTGATTGGGGTTCTTCCTCCCACAGGGGACCCCAGTGACTTCCAATCCCTTTTATTTTTGGGACCTTCGAGAGATTACAAGCTGTTTTTTTCTAAGAAGCCTAGGGAATACTTCTGGTCATGGAGCTTCCAAGAGATCCAGAGTAATCTGTGGCCATGAAGAGAGGGGAGACGAGATCAGCACTGTGCACAGCTTCATCTCTCCTCCCCTTGCTTCCTCTTCACATAGGGTCTCGAACAGCAGCAGGAACAATTGGCTCTTCCTGCTGTCAATGACTGAAGAGAAAGTAGAGGGGTGGGGGTTAAGTCCTTCTGTGTGTATGTCTAATGGAGCGCAGCTCTGTAGACACACAGGTCGGGAGTGAGCATGCAACGCTTGTCCCCATAGCAAACGGCTTGCTATGTGGACACACAAAGAAGAGGAGAAGTCATGGTTGCTTAATGGGGGACCCAAGAAGAGAAGGATCAGGGCCACTCTGTGTAATACATGTTTGCCTTTAGTAACACTTTAACCAGAAGGGACAAGTATTTTGTAATTTCCAGCTTCAGTCTAATATAAACAGACCATTACTAGCTAATGAAAGCATCAGATTAAACTGGTCTTGGTTGGATCTGATGAAGGGAAGAGGAGAGATCTGTCACTGCTCCAGCTATCGCAAATAATGTTAAAAATAAAAAATGTAAATTAAAACTAAAGTGACCCTGTCTTTGCAAATACATACAGCTTCAGAACCTCTTCACTGCACTCCAATATTATGCAGTTCCTAACTATATAAATTTTGAGAGCCTCTATAGTAGGAAAACATGTATCATAATGGATAGACTGAGGGCAGGTGTGCCTAAGGGAGCTCACCCCAGTCATATCGAGTGCGACTTTGCATTTGAAAATTGTATGCCAAGTTTCACCCTATTGTCCGCTATTAGAGCGGTCATATCGGTGCGGTTCCAACTTAATCGGAGCTGCACCGATTTCTAAAGTAGTGCATGCATTACTTTTGGTGAGATTTGCATAGACATCTGTGTCCGATGTCTTGCAAATCGCACCTAGAATCAGCAAGTCAAAACGCTGCAAGATGGATATACCCATCTGGAAAGCCACATCCAGACGTTGACTGCACCTATCACCAACTCCCAGGGCCCGGCCTCCCCTGCCCCATCCGGGGAATCTCCAGGACCATCCACAGGAGCTTTAGCCGCACTGCCTACTTCCGAACCCCGCGTTCCGTTACCAGAACGCTTCCGCGGGGACCGAGCACGTTTCAGGGCCTTCCGGAACGCATGCCTCCTCTATTTCAACCTGCAGCCACGCACGTTTTCCATGGAGTCAGTCAAGGTGGGATTCATAGTATCCCTGCTCCAGGATGAACCCCAGGATTGGGCTCACTGATTGATGGAGAACCACGATCCCCACCTAGAAACAGTAACAGATTTTTTTGAGGCGATGGCCATACTTGGATGACCCGCAGCGGGCAGCCTCCGCAGAACCAGCCCTATACTCCCTTAGACAGGGCCGCAGGGCAGTGGAGGAATATGCGTCGGAATTTAGATGGTGGATGGGAGATACCCGGTGGAACGCCGCCGCCCTACGCCACCAACTTTGCGTAGGGCTCTCCGAAGCTCTTAAAGACGAGCTAGTCCAAGTAGGTCTACCCGAGTCCTTGGAGGATCTTATTGCCTTGGCCATTCAGATAGACCGCAGGCTGCGGGAACGCAGGTTTGAAAGAACCAGCCAGGGTCAGAGAACAACATGGGCACCTTTCCGGGAGCAGTCCAACTTACGCTAGAGGGGAACTGGACTCCAGAACCTGTGGTTACCCACGAGCCCATGCAGCTGGGACTGGCTCGGTCATCCCTATCGCCCGAGGAACGCCAGAGGAGACGGTCAAAAAACCTCTGCCTGTATTGTGGAGAAGCCGGTCACATGGTGCGTTCCTGTCCGCTAAAAGCGAGTAAGTCTGCCTCTATTTTTTCTTCTATATCTGCTGAAAATATTAAACAGTCCAGTCACTTAGCCATACCTATTTCCTTCCAGCTCCCAGGAAGAACCGTGGAGGTGACGGCTATAATTGATTTCAGAGCATGCAGTTGCTTCGTGGACTTAAACTTTGCCCATCAAAAAAAATTCCCCTCTAGACTAGAGAACAGGGCCTTAACATATTTTTGGCCGACGGATCACGAATTAAGTCGGGGTTGGTGGATCAGGAGACTCCTCCTATTTCTACTACGGTAGTGGGTCATCATCGGGAGTTCCTCCGACTAGACGCTATAGCCTCCCCTCTTTTCCCAGTCATTCTGGGGCTTCCTTGGTTGCGGGCCCATAACCCCCATATTGATTGGGAAACCGGTTCCGTTCAGTTCCTATTCCCATATTGTGAGGAACGCTGCAGCTCAGCTCCCCAATTCCTCTTATGTTCAGATGGAGACTCCCATCTAAGGCAGGTCGTCCCTTCGGCCTACCACAGTTTCCTGGATGTCTTCAGCAAATGGGGGGCAGACGTCCTGCCTCCACACCGAAGATATGACTGCCCCATTGACCACCTACCTGGCTCAGAGATTCCGTTCGGTCGAATTTTTCCCCTGTCAGAGTTAGAATTAGGAGATTTCAAGGAGTACATTGACGAGAACCTCCAAAAGGGGTTCATCCGCCCCTCCACTTCTCCAGCAGGGGCCGGAATCTTCTTTGTAGAAAAGAAGGATAAGTCCCTAAGACCCTGCATTGATTATCACGAGCTAAACAAGGTCACGATAAAAAATCGTTATCCACTGCCCCTGGTCCCTGAACTCTTCCAGAGACTGAAATCTGCAGCCATTTTTACAAAGCTAGATTTGAGGGGTGCATATAATCTGGTCCGTATAAGGGAGGGGGATGAGTGGAAAACGGCATTTCGTACTCTATTTGGCCATTTCGAGTATTTGGTCATGCCATTCGGACTCTGCAATGCCCTGGCCACGTTCCAACATTTCATTAATGATGCATTCAGAGACTATTGATATTTTCGTGGTTGTCTATTTGGACGACATATTAATATTCTCTTCCTCACTCGAAGCTCATAGGGGTCATGTGACAAGTGTATTGGAACGATTACGCCAACATGGTCTGTATGCCAAAGCTGACAAGTGCAGCTTCGAGCAGCAGTATTGCATTCCTGGGACTGATCATCTCCACCACGGGGGGTCGCGATGGATCCTCAGAAGGTCTCGGCGATCTTGGATTGGCCAGTACCCATGGATAAGAAAGGCATACAATGCTTTATTGGGTTTGCTAACTTTTATAGAAAGTTTATCAGGAACTTCTCTGGTCTGGTCTCCCCCATTACCCCGTTGACCAAACAAGGGGTCCGCTTCAAATGGACGCCCGAGGCTCAGGCAGCATTCGAGTTTCTAAAGAAGTTATTTACCACCGCTCCCAACCTCCGTCATCCTGATTCCTCTCTGCCTTATGTCCTGGAAGTAGATGCCTCAGAAAATGCAGTAGGGGCCATCCTGTCCCAGAGAAAGGGCACCAAGGAACTTCTACACCCAGTGGCGTTCTTTTCGAGGAAACTTTCACCGGCAGAAAGGAACTACGACATTGGAGACTGAGAACTGTATAAAGACTGCATTAGAGGAGTGGAGATACCTGCTAGAAGGAGCCACACATCCTATTCTGATCTTTACCGACCACAAGAATCTAGAGTATTTGAGAACAGCAAAACGCTTACGACCACGCCAAGCGAGGTGGGCACTCTTTTTCTCCCAATTCTCCTTCCACATTACGTACAGACCAGGCTCCAAAAACACGAAGCCCAACGCCCTCTCACGCATGTTTGAGGATCCTGAGGAAGTTCCAAAGCCAGATACCATCTTGTCCTCAGGGAACTTTCTTGCCCTCCAGATGGATCCTTGCATCCCTGGGTATGCCAACCCTACCTGGGGTGTCCTTCCAGAGCAAGGGAGGACTCGTATGGAAGAAAGGACTAATCGTGGTTCCAGAAGAGGTCTGAACATTGGCCACCAATGATCACAAATGACCCACTTTCTACCCTTGAAGAATACGCCAACAGCTCTTGAAACTGCGCAAATCTTTATACGAGAAGTAGTGACGCTGTACGGAGTCCCGGAAGACATCGTCGCGGATCGAGGAGTCCAGTTTACCTCGAAGTTCTGGAGAGCATTATGTGAAGCATTGGGTATCAAATTGTCCCTCTCCTCCGCTTACCACCCACAGACTAATGGACAGACAGAGAGGACAAACCAAACACTGGAACAGTATTTGAGATACTACACGTCCTTCCTGCAGGATGATTGGCTGGCATTCCTACCGCTGGCAGAATTCGCCTACAATAACGCGAACCATTCAGCCATGGGGCAATCTCCATTCCTTGCAAACTATGGGTTCCATCTGTCAGGAGCCATCGCGACGCATGGGTCTACACATGCGTAGGTGTCTGCCGAGACATATAGGTGGCAGGGCACTAGGACCCAGCCGCACCTATCTGGACAGTACTAGGCAGGTACTGGGACCCAGGCTACGCCTGTCAGGTGCAGGGCAGGCTATTTAAACTAGCCCTGCACAGACACTTGTTGCCGAATGGTCTTTGTATCCTGTTACCTGTGTGTGAGTACTTATGATCTGGATTGTTTTGACCTTGTTGCCTTCTCCCGTCCTGACCCCTTGGCTTGCCTGACTCTGCTCCTGGATGTTCCCGTTTAGATGTGACCTCCTGGTATTGACCCTGCGTGTGACCCGACTATCCTTTGCCTACCGTTTTGTACCTTACCGATCCGCTAGTTACCGACCCGGCCTGCATGACTCTGATTTAGCTCATCCATCCACCCACCCCGCAGGGATCACTAGGCTCCCTTACATCACACTCCTAGCTCTCTGGAGCCCCTGTTAGACTCCTCTACCCCTGTTGGAGATACCTGGTAGTTGCGACCTGGTACCGGAGCGCTCCAAGTCCATCCCCACCATCAGGGGCCCTGGTGAACAAGTGCTCCGGTGCTTAGACTCCGCACTCTGGGGAGGCTCTACCGGGGGACTGATAGAGGTGCTGTCAGGCGGTCCCTTACAGTACCATTCGGCCATGACTGAGTCTGGAGGGTCGCCTTCTCCATGGGATGAGATGTGCCGACATTTGTCCATACTGACCCAGGCAGTAACTAACCTGCAGGACAAGTGTAGTCGGTTAGAAAATCGATTTGACACCCTAACGGTGTCTGGAGTGTCCCTTCAGAGTCAGGCCTCCGCTATTGACACTAGGGTGGTTTCTGAATCTCCCAGTGGGGCTGTGGCTGCAGCTCCACCAGCCGAACCCCGCGTTCCCATGCCTGAATGTTTTCAGGGAGATCGAGCACGTTTTAGAACGTTCAAAAACGCATGCTACTTGTATTTTGAACTGCAACCACGTGCGTTTACCACAGAGTCGGTCAAGGTGGGATTTGTAATTCCTCTACTACAGGACAAGCCCCAGGACTGGGCCCTTAGACTAAGGGAAACGCAGGACCCTCAGTTACAGGGCCTAAAAGATGAGTTAGCCCGGGTTGGCCTCCCCGGGTCTCTAAAGGAGTTGATCGACCTGGCGATTCAGATTGATCGCAGGTTAAGGGAACGCCGGCCTGAGAGGACAGGTCAAGGCCAGGGTCAAGGAGCTACCTGGATACCCCCCAAAGGCACAGGTCATTCCGTCCCTGCTACTGTTCCACCAATTGTCTCCACTGATGTGCCAGAACCGATGCAGCTGGGTTTGGCGCGGCAGACCCTTACTCCAGAAGAACGCCAGAGACGGCGGGCCAAGAACCTGTGTTTCTATTGCGGGGAAGCTGGACATGCAGTGCGAAACTGCCCAGTGAAGACATGCAACTCTCGATCTTCGGTTCCTGTTTCTTTGAGTAATATAAGTCAGTCCAATTACTTAGCGGTACCACTTTTGTTTCAGCTGCCAGAGAAAACCATGGTAACCACTGCAATCATTGATTCGGGGGCCTGCAGTTGCTTCCTGGACCTTGACTTTGCCCGCCAGCAGGAGATACCATTACAGGCCAGGAAATGGGGGCTCAATTTGTTCTTGGCTGATGGTTCCCAAATAAAATCAGGTTTAGTGGACCAAGAGACCCCTCCCATACTCACCACCATAATGGGCTCCCTTCGGGAATTACTACACTTTGACGCCATTTCATCACCCCTTTTTCCAGTGATCCTGGGGCTTCCGTGGCTGCAGGCCCACAACCCCCAGATCGACTGGAAAACCGGGTCCCTTAGTTTTTCTTCAGACTATTGTCAGAAAAACTGCCAGGCCTCTGGGCCCCGGGCCCCCAGATCCTCTTATGTGCAGAAGAGGACGCTAACCTAAAACAGATTGTACCAACCGTATATCATGAATATTTAGACGTGTTCAGTAGACGAGGGGCTGATACACTACCACCACATCGACCATATGATTGTCCCATTGACTTATTGCCAGGTTCTGAGATTCCTTTTGGCCGTATCTTCCCGCTATCTGAAAAAGAATTAGGGGTACTGAAGGACTATATTGAGGAGAACCTCCAGAAAAAGTTTATTCGCCCTTCCACATCTCTGGCAGGGGCGGGTATCTTCTTTGTGGAGAAGAAAGATAAAACCTTGAGACCCTGTATTGACTATAGGGAATTAAATCGGGTGACCATAAAGAACCGCTACCCTCTACCTTTGGTCCCAGAGTTATTCCAAAGTCTGGGGACAGCGGTCTGCTTTACGAAGCTGGATCTGCATGGGGCATACAATCTGGTCCGTGTCAGGCTCCGCCCAACGGGATCTCTAGTGGTCCACGGCACGGGGTTTCCCAGGACGCGGAGTCTAAGTCCCAGTCTGCCTTTTCACCAGGGCCCCTGATGGTGGGGATGGACTTGGTGCAAGACTGAAACCAGGTCGCGTCCCTGGGCACCCCCGGCGGCGGCAGAGGGGTCCCGCTGAGGGTATGTGCCCGGGTTGAGCCTGCTGTGAAGGGGACGACAGATCCCGATCCGAGCGGGATGGATGGGATGACAGATCCCGATCCGAGCGGGATGGATGGGATGACAGATCCCGATCTGAGCGGGATGGATGGGATGACAGATCCCGATTCGAGCGGGATGGATGGGTAACTATCAGGAGTAGGCGAGGTCAGACTAGCCGGGTCAGTATTGTGCGGGCAGCGTGGTACAGGGGGAGTAAGCGGAGAATGGTCGGGGTCACAAGCCAGGTTCAGCAGGTAGCGGGCAGCGTGGTACAGAGGGTCAGGCAGAGGGATGGTCAGGAACGAGCCGGGGTCAGAGCAGGAGAAGGTCAGCATAAACAGAACAGGCAGAGTTTGGCAACAAGGAAGCGTACTTACAGGACAGGAACAAGACCTTGCGGCAACTTGGAGATGCACAGGGCAGCTTTAAATAGAGCGCCCTGCTCTCCCATTGGTGCGGCCGCGATCGCTACTGCGCATGCGCGGCCGCCGCGATCGCCGAGGACTCTGCGCTCGCGGCTGGGACGGATCGGCGGTCTGCGCATGCGCGCGCCGCCGAGGACCCGGGATCCCTGACATTGCCCCCCCCTATGGGCAACCTCCGGATGCCCAACCGACCCCTACTCAACGGCTGATTCCGAAAAAATTCCCGCACAAGCCTTGGGCCGGCTCCCATGAATTTTCCTCCGCCCATATCCTTTCCATTTAACCAGAAACTGAGTTTGGCCTCCCCTCTTCCTGCAATCTAAGATAGCTTCGACTTCAAATTCCTCCTCCCCATCCACGTCTACTGCCTCCGGTGGTTTAGACCTTCGATCCGGGAAGGGGTCTGGAGTTGCTGGTTTCAACAGGGACACATGGAAGACCGGATGAACCTTCATAGATTCGGGCAGTGCCAGCTCGTATGCCACCTCGTTGATCTTACGTTTGACCCGGAAAGGCCCCCAAGAACTTGGGAGCCAATTTCTTCGTAGGGCAGGACATTTTTAAATTTGCGGTGGACAACCAAACCTGGTCCTCTGGCCACAAACTCAATTCCCCTCTTCTTTTCCTATCAAACGCACTCTTATTGTCATCCTGGGCCTTTGCCATTGCTTCCTGCAATACCTTGCTATTGGTTGACAGAAAGGTCAACATATCCTGCGTGGCTGGGACTGCGACCTCCGGGATTAGATCTGGCAGGAATACAGGGTGGAACCCATAGTTCGCAAAAAACGGGGACTGTCTAGTAGCAGAGTTTATAGGGGTGTGTACTTGTGAGCTACTATGGTGACATAAAAGTGCTTGCAATTAATTATTTAAAATATAATGGTGCATCAACACATAAAACACATACTCAAATAAATGTGTGTAAATAAGCAAAATAAAGTATTATTTGTGTCGCGCGCCTCAAAATATAATTTGGTGATATATGATGTGTTGTAAAATATAATAAATTAGATAAATAAATATAAATGAAAATAAATGAATTTTATCTCATAATAATATAACTTAAATTAAATCATGCCCAGTGCTGCAAATTAATAATAAATAACTAAAAATAATGTGTTTGATATTATAAAATATATGGTATAATGTGCCTCAAATCAAGTGAATCAAAGAAAAGCCTCTTTGTTCAAACCATAATAGAAAAAAATATGAAATGTGCAAAAATTGTGCATGTGCAAAATGTGCAAATATTGCCCAAAACAGTGAAAAATATATATATGATAAAGTGCAATGCTTAATTATATCTAAAAAAATATATAATGATGCAAAACTGTGCAATTAATATATAGTAATCACTACACTTGTGCAACCTGAAGCGGTGATTAGGACTATATACTTCTAATCCTTATTTGAAATAAGATAAAACGTCCCAATTCATGCAGATGTATGGAAAGTCTATTGTTGTTATAGTAGACTGCGGTGTTGCTTTCCTTCCACTAGATGGCCTCCCAGTTCCTTCCGAATTGTGAGGGCTGGATGGATAGGTATGGATATCTCCCCTCGTGTAGTGTGGGGTCTATCCCTTATCACCTCTTCCTCCCCTTTTGGTCCTCCGTTTTAGGCCATGAAAGAGAAAAGAGATCCCCACATGGTGCTTATATCTTTCAAAAAGGTTTTAATGCGTCTCCTGACAAGTTCAAACTCACATTTCCAAAATCAATACAGAGCGTTTGTTAATATGTGTGCCCTCGCACAAAGACAGTACTCGCCGTTCCGCTAGTTGTGGCGTCGTGACGTCAGAGCCCCTCCCCTACGAGGGGAGATATCCATACCTATCCATCCAGCCCTCACAATTCGGAAGGAACTGGGAGGCCATCTAGTGGAAGGAAAGCAACACCGCAGTCTACTATAACAACAATAGACTTTCCATACATCTGCATGAATTGGGACGTTTTATCTTATTTCAAATAAGGATTAGAAGTATATAGTCCTAATCACCGCTTCAGGTTTCACAAGTGTAGTGATTACTATATATTAATTGCACAGTTTTGCATCATTATATATTTTTTTAGATATAATTAAGCATTGCACTTTATCATATATATATTTTTCACTGTTTTGGGCAATATTTGCACATTTTGCACATGCACAATTTTTGCACATTTCATATTTTTTTCTATTATGGTTTGAACAAAGAGGCTTTTCTTTGATTCACTTGATTTGAGGCACATTATACCATATATTTTATAATATCAAACACATTATTTTTAGTTATTTATTATTAATTTGCAGCACTGGGCATGATTTAATTTAAGTTATATTATTATGAGATAATATTCATTTATTTTCATTTATATTTATTTATCTAATTTATTATATTTTACAACACATCATATATCACCAAATTCTAGTAGCAGAGTGACGTGCATTATTATATGCGAATTCCGCAAGCGGCAGGAGAGTAACCCAGTCATCTTGGAGGAAGGTGGTATAGCACCTGAGGTACTGCTCTAGGGTCTGGTTTGTACGCTCCGTCTGGCCATTGGTCTGTGGGTGATAAGCTGAGGAGAACGATAACTTAATTCCCAGGGTTTCACATAGAGCTTTCCAGAACCTGGACGTAAACTGAACCCCTCTGTCAGATACAATGTCCCTGGGAATTCCGTGGAGTCTTACCACTTCCTTAATAAACACGCGTGCTGTCTCAAGGGCCGTAGGTGTGTCCTTTAGAGGTACAAAATGAGCCATTTTGGACAGGCGGTCTACAATCACGAAGATTGCTGTGTGGTCCTGGGAGGGTGGAAGTTCCACGATAAAGTCAATGGAAATCATGGTCCATGGCCTGTCGGGTATGGGTAATGGGCACAAGAGACCCCAAGCTTTATTCCTAGTGGGTTTGTTTCTCTGACAAACGGGACAGGTCTTTATGTAGGTTTCGCACTCTCTGGCCATATTAGGCCACCAGAACGTACGCTGCAGCAGCTCCAAGGTCTTACGTACCCCAAAGTGCCCGGCCAGTGGGTGATCGTGGCAGTATCCTAATACCAATGTACGGGCCTCCTCAGGAACCACAATCTGATCCTCCTTCCAAAAAAGTCCTTCCCGATTTAGTAAGGGGACACCAGGTGGACCTTGCATTCCTACGGACGCGGTCTGCAGTTGAGAATGGAGCTCCGATTGGAGAACTAAGAAATTTCCTGGGGACAGGATAGTGTCTGGCTTGGGATTCGCTTCGGGATCCCCAAACATGCGGGAGAGCGCATCTGGTTTTGTGTTCTTAGACCCTGGCCTATAGGTTATATGGAAAAAGAACCGTGAAAAGAACAGCGCCCACCTGGCTTGACGTGGCCTCAGACGTTTAGCTGTCCTCAGATACTAGGTTCTTATGATCCGTAAAAATCAATATTGGGTGTACCACCCCCTCTAACAAGTATCTCCATTCCTCTAGTGCCACCTTAATCGCCAAGAGCTCCCGATCCCCGATATCATAATTCCTTTCCGCAGGAGTTAGTTTCCTGGAGAAGAAAGCCACCGGGTGCATGAGTTCTTTGATGCCCTTCCTCTGGGACAGGATCGCCCCGACCGCATTCTCGGATGCGTCCACCTCCAAGATATATGGCAAGGACGAATCAGGGTGGCTCAGAATAGGAGCTGCCGTAAACAATTCCTTTAAGGCTTCGAAAGCCCTCTGTGCCTCAGGTGTCCATTGGAAGCGAACCCCCTGCCTGGTCAGCTGGGTGATAGGGGACACTAGGCCCGAAAAGTTCTTAATGAACTTTCTGTAGAAGTTCGCAAAGCCGATGAAGCGTTGGACTGCTTTCTTATCGGTGGGGGCTGGCCAATCTAAAATGGCCGAAACCTTTTGGGGATCCATGGCTATTCCCGTGGGAGAGATGGTTAGACCCAGAAACGAAATGCTACTCTGTTCAAAGCAGCACTTGTCTGCCTTGGCATATAAGCTGTGTTGGCGGAGCCGTTCTAACGCGCCTCACGTGACCTCTATGGTCCTCCAAGGTTGGGGAAAAGACAAGGATGTCGTCCAGGTATACGATGACGAAGATATCTAGGTAGTCCCTGAACACATCGTTTATGAAATGTTGGAAGGTGGCAGGGGCGTTGCGTAGGCCGAAGGGCATAACCAAATATTCAAAGTGTCCGAATCTGGTACGGAATGCTGTCTTCCACTTGTCCCCCTCTCTGATACGAACTAAATTATAGGCAACTCTCAAGTCTAGTTTAGTGAGGACAGATGCTGACTTCAGCCTCTGAAAAAGCTCGGGGACTAGTGGTAGCGGGTAACGGTTCTTTACTGTGACCTTATTCAAGTCCCGGTAATCTACGCAGGGCCGGAGGGACTTGTCCTTTTTCTCCACAAAGAAAATGCCCGCCCCGGCTGGTGACGTGGAGGGTCTAATAAACCCCTTATGGAGGTTTTCATCGATATATTCTTTTAGTACCCCTAACTCCCGCTCGGATAAGGGGAATATCCGCCCAAATGGGATTTCCGACCCTGGGAGGAGATCAATTGGGCAGTCATAAGCTCGGTGCGGGGGGAGAGTGTCCGCCCCCCGCTTGCTAAACACATCCAAAAAACTATGGTAGACTGGCGGAATGACTTGTGCCAGCTCCGCATCTGTCTCTAGACACAACAAAGTCGGTGGAATCGGGGAGATCTTAGGGAGGCAATGCTGCTGGCAGTATGGGGAGAGGAACTGCATAGAACCCGCCTTCCAGTCCACCTGGGGATTATGGGCTCGTAACCACGGGAGCCCCAAAATAATTGGAAATAGTGGGGATGCTATGGCGTCCAACCGAAGGAGTTCTTCATGATGGGTCGATACGGTAGTACGGATAGGTGGGGTCTCGTGGTCCACCACCCCTGACTTAATACGTGATCCATCTGCTAGAAAAATATTCAATCCCACCTCCTTGGTTTGTAGGGGAATTTGTTGCTGAACTGCAAAGTCTAAATCTATGAAGCAACTACACGCCCCAGAATCCACAATAGCCGTGGTCACCACTGTTCTCCCCGGCAGCTGAAGTGACACAGGTACCGCTAGATAATTAGTGTTGCCCACACTGTTAGAAGTGACTGTAGAGAAAACAGCAGAACACTTACCCCTCTTGGCTGGACAGGTACGTACCACATGGCCTGCTCCCCCACAGTAGAGGCAGAGATGGTTGGTAAGACGCCTCTGGCGTTCCTCAGGCGTAAGTGTCGGCCGGATCCTTCCCGATGGCCCGATCTCGGGTGTATCCATAGCATCCTGATTCTGGCTTGCCGGCTGTAACTGGGTTGAGGCCTGAGGGGGTGTTCCAGTAGATCCTTGTCCTTGGTTGCATCTTTCCTGCCTGCGCTCCCGCAACCGGCGGTCAATTCGAATAGTCAAAGCTATCAAGGCCTCCAAAGTGCTAGGTATGTCTATTCGGGCCAATTCGTCCTTCAGGGATTCAGCTAACCCTACGCGGAACTGGTGGTGCAGAGCCGCCTCGTTCCATTGGCAGTCACTATGCCAATGCCTGAATTTGGCGGCATAGTCCTCCACTGTCCGGTGACCCTACCTGAGTGTATATAGGGCCCTCTCAGCCGTTGCGGTGCGCAGCGGGTCGTCATACAAGAGGGCCATAGCCTCAAAAAATACCGTCACTGACTTCAACAGTGGGTCTCGCTTCTCTCTGAGCCGGTGGGCCCAGTCTTGGGGTCCCCCCTGTAGTAGGGAAATAATGAACCCTACCCTCACCGATTCGGAGGAAAAGGTCTGAGGCTGGAGGTCAAAGTATAGCTGACAGGAGTTACGAAAGGCCCTGAATCTACTTCGGTCTTCGGAAAAAAGTTCCGGTGTGGGGACACGGGGTTCTGGTGCGGGTAACAACCCCGGAGTCTCCCTAGTGGGTTCCCCAGACCCCCTGGTAGAGGTAGCTAAGGTCTGCATGCGACTGTCCAATACCGTATAACCTTCCTGTAGGCCCCTAATTCCCAGTGTAAGGGTCTCCATCTGTTGGCAGATGTCGTCCAGAGGGGAAGTTCCCCTTCCAGGCTCAGTCATGGCCGCAAGGTACTGTCAGGCTCCGCCCAACGGGATCTCTAGTGGTCCACGGCACGGGGTTTCCCAGGACGCGGAGTCTAAGTCCCAGTCTGCCTTTTCACCAGGGCCCCTGATGGTGGGGATGGACTTGGTGCAAGACTGAAACCAGGTCGCGTCCCTGGGCACCCCCGGCGGCGGCGGCAGAGGGGTCCTGCTGAGGGTATGTGCCCGGGTTGAGCCTGCTGTGAAGGGGACGACAGATCCCGATCCGCGCGGGATGGACGGGATGACAGATCCCGATCCGAGCGGGATGGATGGGCAACTATCAGGAGTAGGCGAGGTCAGACTAGCTGGGTCAGTATTGTGCGGGCAGCGTGGTACAGGGGGAGTAAGCGGAGAATGGTCGGGGTCACAAGCCAGGTTCAGCAGGTAGCGGGCAGCGTGGTACAGAGGGTCAGGCAGAGGGATGGTGAGGAACGAGCCGGGGTCAGAGCAGGAGAAGGTCAGCATAAACAGAACAGGCAGAGTTTGGCAACAAGGAAGCGTACTTACAGGACAGGAACAAGACCTTGCGGCAACTTGGAGATGCACAGGGCAGCTTTAAATAGAGCGCCCTGCTCTCCCATTGGTGCGGCCGCGATCGCTACTGCGCATGCGCGGCCGCCGCGATCGCCGAGGACTCTGCGCTCGCCGGCTGGGACGGATCGGCGGTCTGCGCATGCGCGCGCTGCCGAGGACCCGGGATCCCTGACAGTCCGCATCCGGGAGGGGCATGAATGAAAAACAGCTTTCTGTACTCTATTTGGGCACTTCGAGTACCTGGTCATGCCATTTGGACTTTGCAGTGCCCCAGCCACGTTCCAACACTTTATAAATGACGTGTTGTGTGATTTCTTGGACATTTTCGTTATCGTCTACCTAGACAAAATTCTGATCTTTTCTCCATCTCTAGATGTCCACAGAAACCACGTAATCAAGGTTCTGGAACGGCTGCACCTGAACGGCCTATATGCCAAGGCCGAAAAATGCAGCTTTGAGCAGCAAAGCATTGCATTTTTAGGAGTGATTATCTCCACTGCAGGGATCGCAATGGATCCCCAAAAGATCTCAGCAATTCTTGATTGGCCAATTCCAGCCGATAAGAAAGGCGTCCAAAGGTTCATTGGATTTGCCAATTTTTACCATAAATTCATCAGGAATTTTTCAGGTCTGGTTTCCCCCATAATGCAGTTAACCAAGTCAGGAAATCGCTTCAAGTGGACACCAGGAGCTCAAGAAGCATTTGAGACTCTGAAGCGACTGTTCACCACCGCTCCCATTTTGGGCCACCCGGATACGGCTCTGCCTTTTGTGCTAGACGTAGACGCATCCGAAAACGTGGTTGGATCCATCCTCTCCCAAAGAAAGGGTCCCAAGGAACATCTACACCCAGTGGCGTTCTTTTCCAGAAAACTAACCCCGGCAGAACGCAATTATGACATCGGGGACCGGGAACTATTGGCCATCAAGACGGCATTGGCAGAATGGAGATATTTACTGGAAGGAGCTGCTCACCCAATCCTGATCTTCACAGACCACAAGAACCTTGAGTACTTGAAAACAGCTAAACGCTTAAGACCACGCCAAGCCAGGTGGGCCCTGTTTTTCTCGCGGTTCACCTTTCACATTACATATAGGCCCGGTTCAAAGAATACAAAGCTTGACGCCCTGTCTCGCATGTTTGAGGACCCTGAGGAGGAACTCAAACCGGATACCATCCTGTCTGCTGGAAATTTTTTGGCTCTGCAAACGGAACTAAGGGCTAGGTTGCAGGACGCATCTGAAACTTGTTCCACAATGCCAGACTTGCCACTCTCCTGCCAGGAAGGGTTAATACGGAAAGAAGGACTGATTGTGGTTCCAAAGGAGGTGCAGACACAGGTGTTAGGGCACTGCCATGATCACCCCATGGCAGGGCACTTCGGAACGGCAAAGACTCTGGAGTTACTCAAACGCACCTTTTGGTGGCCTAAGATGAACGAGGATTGCAAAAGATACGTGGAATCTTGCGAGATCTGCCAGAGGAATAAACCGACCAGAAACGAGGCCTGGGGGCTGCTACGCCCACTACCCATTCCTACACGATGCTGGCAAAAAATTGCCATGGATTTTATAGTGGAGCTACCCCCATCCCAGGGCCATATGGCAATTTGTGTTATCGTGGACAGATTGTCAAAAATGGCCCACTTCATACCGCTAAGGGGGACCCCTTCAGCAGAAGAAACGGCCAGGATCTTCATCAAAGAAGTAGTTAGACTACATGGGGTTCCTGAAGATGTGGTATCTGACCGTGGGGTGCAATTCACCTCAAGATTCTGGAGAACCCTGTGCAAAGCTCTGGACATTAAGCTTTCGCTTTCCTCCGCCTTCCATCCTCAGACGAACGGGCAGACAGAGAGAACCAATCAGACGCTGGAACAATACCTGAGGTGCTATACATCTTTTGTACAGGACGACTGGCTGACACTCTTACCCATGGCGGAATTCGCATTCAATAACGCGAATCACTCGGCTACAGGGCAGTCTCCGTTTTTTTTTCAAATTACGGGTTCCATCCCACGTTCATGCCTGACCTGTTGGCAGAAAGTACGGTGCCAGCCACTCAAAGCATGTTGGAGTTCTTCTCGGACAACAACAAACGGCTACAAGAAGCTATGACGAAAGCCCAGGAAGACAACAAGGAAGCATTCGATAAGAAACGAAGGGGAGACTTAATTTTGCAGCCCGGAGACAAGGTCTGGTTGGCAACAACTAACCTGAAACTACAGTGTCCGTCCAAGAAATTAGGACTAAAATTCTTAGGTCCCTTCCCGGTGACACGCATGATTAACAAGGTTGCTTATGAGCTGATCCTTCCTGAAACCTTTAGGATCCATCCTGTGTTTTACGTATCCTTGTTGAAACCAGTAGCCACAGACCCATTTCCAGATCGAGAAGCCAGACCCCCAAAGGCTATTACAGTAGGGGATCAGGAAGAGTTTGAGGTGGAAGCAATCCTGAACTGTCGTAGAAGGGGGGGCCAGACCCAAGTCCTGATTAAGTGGAAAGGTTATGGTCCTGAGGAAAATTCTTGGGAACCTTTTCAAAATGTTCATGCTCCTAGACTTATGCGGGAATTCGTGCGTGGTCACCCGCAGTGGAGAGATCAATTGGGCACCCGGAGGGTACCCATAGGGGGGGGGCAATGTCAGGAACCATCGCGATGCATGGGTCTACACATGCGTAGGTGTCTGCCGAGACGTATAGGTGGCAGGGCACTAGGACCCAGGCGCACCCGTCGTCTGGACAGTACTAGGCAGGCACTGGGACCCAGGCTACGCCTGTCAGGTGCAGGGCAGGCTATTTAAACTAGCCCTGCACAGACACTTGTCGCCGAATGATCTTTGTATCCTGTTACCTGTGTGTGAGTACTTCTGATCTGGATTGTTTTGACCTTGTTGCCTTCTCCCATCCTGACCCCTTGGCTTGCCTGACTCTGCTCCTGGATGTTCCCGTTTAGATGTGACCTCCTGGTATTGACCCTGCGTGTGACCCGACTATCCTTTGCCTACTGTTTTGTACCTTACCGATCCGCTAGTTACCGACCCGGCCTGCATGACTCTGATTTAGCGCATCCACCCACCCACCCCGCAGGGATCATTAGGCTCCCTTACATCAGACTCCTAGCTCTCTGGAGCCCCTGTCAGACTCCTCTACCCCTGTTGGAGATACCTGGTAGTTGCGACCTGGTACCGGAGCGCTCCAAGTCCACATCCCCACCATCAGGGGCCCTGGTGAACAAGTGCTCCGGTGCTTAGACTCCGCACTCTGGGGAGGCTCTACCGGGGGACTGATAGAGGTGCTGTCAGGCGGTCCCTTACACCATCCCACATTCCTGCCCGATCTGGTTGCCAAAAGTTCAGTCCCTGCCACTCAAAGCACGGCTTATCCGGGAGTTCTATCGTAGTCACCCACGGTGGAGAGTTCAGTTGGGCACCAGAATTCTTGCTGTTTCTTAGGTGTTCAAATACTTATGTTCAGCAGTGCAAGACAAATAAATTCTTTAAAAATCATACAATGTGATTTCCTGAAATTTGTTTTTAAATTCTGTCTCTCAGAGTGGGAATGCGCCTACGATGCAAATTTCAGACCCCTCCATGATTTCTAAGTGGGAGAACTTGCAAAATCGCAGGGTGTTCTAATAATTCTGTCCCTCACTGTATCTACATGGGAGACACATCTTGCTGCTACACCGGACCCACTCCAAGAAAAGGTAAGTTGTAAAGAAAGTTGACAATTACCGCAAGATGGATCGGATCTGCGGATTGAGCATAATGTATCGGAGTCCAATCCATTATGCTCAATCCGCAGACTGATCCATTCTGCGGGGATCGTCGGAGGGGGTGTCACCAAGTGTTACCGCAGCGGGTGACACCAACCCTAGGGACGCCTCTGTCGCTTGGTCCCCACAAACAAATCTGGTGTTAGGTTATTCCCACCTGTGTAGCCTAGGCATTAATTTTATATTGTTCTATGATGGTACACAGAACAAGCAAAAGATCAGATCCAGTCTGTTTAATGATCAGTTGTCCCAGAAATCTCAGTCCACACGACTGCCCCTCATGGTCAGATCCTTGCGATCAGTTTGTTTGCACATGGCAACAGGTCTCCCCAGCTTGGGTTCAAGACACAGCAACAATCTCTGTGGCTCAGTCTCTCTCTAAAGTTCTTGCAGATGTAAGGGTGTGACGCATGGATTAATTCTAGTGTGTAATGTTAAACTGCACTATGCTCTTTGGTCAGTAGATGGCAGCACAGTACAAGAATCAATTTTGTAGTGACTTTTGCTAAGACAAGATAAACACTTATTTACCCTATAAAGTTTAATGAATACTAATTTAGGGGCTGAGTAGGACCCTCAGAAGGGTCATAGTGAACTGTAAATGCAGGTTTGAGGCTGCAATTAAATGACTTACTGCATCACAAACTCTATGGGAAGGGGAGGAGTTCCTGTGCTGAGGAGGAAGTGGAGTTTGGGTCTGGCTCATGGATGCTGAGAACGTCTGGAGAATCTGTGTGGGGCCTGGAAGAGGATTTATGGCTAACAGAGGAATCTGGCGAGGGCACCTAAGGAAGATCCACAACGAGGCCAGGAAATAAGTAACTGTATGGTCCGGGGCTGGAGTGGGTCAGGAGAAAGCACCAAGAGCCTGCCAGGGAACCGTAAGTGGGGCTTTGCCGCAGCACATCGCACCACACGTGTTCAGTGACATTTTGGATATACCAGAAAGTTACAAGAGACACACTCCACTTTCCTTTGGATTACAAATAGTATTGCGCAATACTTAGGGTGCACCCCAACGTTACACCTTGCTCAGGAACATTCAGGCGCAGCCAGGCTGCTTTCTGGACATGGGGGAAAGTCCACAAGTATGGGGTTAGTGTTAGACAGTATTATTCTTACTGTATGGTTATGCGCTGTTATCATTCTGTTCACGTATGCTCAACTACATGATCACTATAACTGTTCAGTAAATGTAATTGTTTTAAAAGAACCGCTGTCTGTGTGGCATCATGTACCCTCTGAATCTGTGGGCCCAGCCCTCGGCTTTCCTTCACAGGCTCTGTCCTCATGGATGCAAGACACAGACCTCACCACAGTTCTGTCTCTGTTCACTCCCCACGCTAGTCTACCTGCGATCAGCTAATTTTGCCTGGGAAAAACACTATCTTTCCTCCTCTGTGTGCAGGGAATTGTGTGCCTGTAGCTCTGCTGCCATTAGTCTCCATTCACTTGTATGGAGCAGTGCCCCTTTAAGGACTATTTATCTCATGAGCCACTGCTGCACAGCAAGTCCTATCTCTGATATTCCCATTGGCTCAAGCTCATTGCCAGGAGAGGGTGGGATTTCAGAGAGCCTATTCTGCTCACACAGTAGGGAAGCTAAGGGTGAGAGGCAGCTGCTGCAGCCGAATGATGATAGGGAGAAGGAAGTGAAAGGAGAGCGGCACATGCAGTCAGCAGCACAGCCCACTACACCTTCAATGAACACAAGACAACTCGAATTTCACAAAAAGTTCCCTTAGCCTGATTTACATTTGTAAGTATGGCAAGCCATAGATTATGTGATTGGTTTGAGGAAAGACAATTGTTTGATTCACCTATCCACACAGGAACCTTCCCTGCCAGAAGAACACAAGGCTCACTGCTGGCGGCTATAGCTGCATGCAAAAAATCCAAAAGGGTGCTTGCACTGAAGCCAATCAATGGATTGACTCCAGTATAAATAGCCTGCCCATAGATGGATTGAATCTTGGCCATTCCCTGCTGAACCAGCCAAGGTTAGATCCATCTATGGCAGGGTTATGACTAAAGCTTTCCTGGTCAAACTTCTCTGCTAGGTCACAGAGGTACACTTACTTTTGCTCGCCTGTGACGCAGAATCAGCCGATGAAAGCCCACTGTTAGCTGATGTCACAGAGCAGCTTCAGCCTCTGGAATGTTCCTGACCATATGTTGGGATATACCTAGCGGCCTGATTGACACTTGGGTCACAGCTTGGGCCAAAGTCAGCTGTGCCTGTCCCACTACAGTTACACTGGAGGGGCAGAGTGGAGAACAATGACCAATAGTCACTGTTCTGTGCTCCAATTAGACTGAGAACTGAGTGATCAACTGTCATGGGATTGCTCATTTCACAGAGATGTGGGACAGCTGCAGCCTCATACTGATACTGCACCCCAACCTCTCCTTCAAAGTGGTTGTAAAGCTTTTATTAAAATAACAAAAATGTATATACTTTCCTGCTCTGCGTAATGGTTTTGCTCAGAGCAGCCCCAATCCTCTTCTCGAGTCTCCCACTTGTGCTACTGGCCCCTCTCCCGTCTAGTGCCCCCGGAGCAAGCTGCTTGCTTCGGAGGCACTTGTGTGCAGTATATGAGACACAAAGAGCATGGCTTAACCTTACCCCCTTCTGTGATTGACAGCAAATTTTAAAACACTTCCTGTGCTTTATTGTGGATGATAAGGGATAGAGCCTCCGCTGTCTGGGATCCAAACCGGCTTACACGCTTGGAAGGTAAATCCTCTTAGTCAGAGCCAAAAAATGGCTGTGAAGAAGAGAGCTTGCCCTTGAAACGTGTAAGCTGATTTGGATCCTTGATGTCATCTCTCTGGCGTTGGCAGACCCTGGGCCTGACGAGTTGTGAACCTGCCTTGTTTGTATGTTTTTAATGAAGTATCCATGGGATAATGCAGTAGGCTGGAGTACCCTCTTTTTGTGTTTTTGCTGTGATTGACAGCAACAGGAACCAATGGAGGAGAGGGAGAGTTGGGAGAGCCAAGGCTCTTGTGTATAGTGCTGGATGGAGATGGGGCATAGGGAAGTATTGGGAGGGCAGCAGCATCCAGCAGGTTTTTCCCCTTCATACTAAGAACACGTGAAACACCTCCAGACTTTCCATATTGGCTGCTCATTAGACGTTTAGTGAGGGCATGGCTCAGCCAATGACAGTGCAGAGCAGCCTTCTTCTCCTGCCATTCTATCCTTGTTCTCTCCTTCGCCTACAATCCATCTCTCTGGGCTGATAGGAGGGGAAAATTCAAGCCTTCTCTTATTGCAACCAATCACAATTCACGTCTGATACACCCATACCATGGAAGGACAGCCCTGATTGGGTTATTTCGGGTAATCATTTCACTTTTGTTTCCATCCCCCCCCCCCTTGAATCATTGTCTCACTAAGAAAACAAAAGCATCAAATCCCCCCTGACCACAGCCAGGACCTCAAAGATCGCGAGACTTCCCGGCCATGGCTACGCCCCTGTACAGTACAATGACGGTGATCCCCGAGTCCTGGTCGGGTCAGAGCCGTACTCCAGGCGGACTCCATCCCTCGTGCCACCCCACCATGTCACTTCATCACACCCAGACCGTCCTCGACCCCGCCCACACACTGCACCATCTCCCATCATGCCCCGTGTCCGGGGGCGGACTACATTTCCCGACAGCCCACATGGCTCCAGTGACGTCACAATGCCTATAAGTGGTTACATTGTAGCGAGCTCAACCCATTGTTACCGATGTATGGAGCCGGGGCGGACAGGGCTGGACGTGGCTGCTCTCCCCCATTGAGCTCAGTGTCCCCCAGGCAGTAATCATCCCCCGCCCTGTACTGTGTGTGTCCGAGCAGATCGAGGAGGACATGAGCCCGATCTGACCCCCCATGTCATTGATGTGGCCGATCGCGTCTCCCTTCCGCCCCGGCTTCGATCAGGATCGTTGTTGACCAATGCTCCATCCGTGCTCACCCAGTCATCGCCGCCGCCTGCCCACCGACACCCCCCTACACACAGCCTGGTGACACCCACAGCTCGGACTCGCCCTGCACTAAGGCGATCTGTACGTCTGGGGCCCCATCGGAGAGGCAGCCTGGGAGGAGGACTCCCCATCCTCGCGGACACAGTACGTATGGTGAATGTGGATGAGCTGTGCTGACACTGGATGGACATTTAAATCCCCAGCTTGGGAGGATGGCCTCTCCTCCAATACACCATCCATGGCTGGTCATGGGGCCCAGGCTGCTGGGGAGATCCCATCCTCCCCTACACGAACCCATCTCCCTCCATAGACCGATCATAATACATTTCTATGGTATGATATAGGGGGGATCATGTGTTCATGTAGTCATCCCATAATAGTCTGCTGGAGGCTCCTTGTATTGGTGTACACAGAGCCTGCCTGGCCTCAGCTTTGTTTCTGTATTATTGTCCTGATCACAGATCTGTGCTAATGGCAGGCCTGCCTGAGTGTCAGCTGCTGCAGAACCTCTTTTTACTGCCCGTCATCTGAACTTCTATCTACTGGATTCCCAATAGGAGACATTCACATCACTGCACAGACCTGTGTCATGTCATCATCAGTCAAGTCATGGTGAGCCCTGTCATTACAATGACACTGAGCTGCAGGGGATCCCCCCACCATCTCCCCCAGTTACTGGAGTTGAATGTAGTTCTATGATATGTCATGGACTGGAGGGAGGATATGGGGGGGGGGGGATTGTGGATGGATAGCGGGGCTCCTGGAACACCAGGGGGGGAAGGATTCTGTGCCGGACTGACATGGGTGACTCCCTTTTTATTGTTGAAATAATGATTTATTGTTAGCTTACCTTGTAATTACCTACTGGACAGGAATGAGAGCGCCTTTCCAACTGCATGACTGGTTAGGCAATGTCACAAAGTTTATATATATATACCTACCTATGTCTTTAAAAATGATTGCTGAAGTGGAGGAATGTGAGAGTCATACCTTAGATGGGAATTATTTGATTCGGGGTTCCTCCTAAGTACAGAGTCACTTTTCCATCTTTATAGAAAAAGAAAAATATCCTTCTTGGTATTGTGTAGTAATTGGCTGCTGAATAAGAATGAAAAATCCCATCTGTTTGACTGTTTTCCATGTTTTAAACAAGTTTTTAGTATATACAGTGGACAGGCTATACAAATAAATATGTGGGTATAAAATGTACTGCTTGCTTATTTTGTACTTGCCTATTAGACAAAAATAAAAGCTGTACTGAAATTTAAAGTGGAACATCACTGCATTGGACCACCACAAACCAAAAAAACACTGTTTAATTCATTTGTAATATTCAAAGGAAACCCCTCCGTCCATCCATGTCGCCATGCTTTATTTTACGGAGAAATCACTTTGAAAAATACCCCTGGCATTTTTGGCCATGGCCATCTTCAGTAAGGGCAGATGATTCATAAGGCATTTACTTCCTGGAATCCATCTGCCCTTAGCTCAGGCATACATGCAGCAGGGTGTACTTAGCTGAGAAACCCTTCCTCCCCTCCTGAAGACTCCTGGGATATATGATATACTTTCCTATCTATTTACTAATGCTAGCAGCATAATGATTAAAATAGTCAATGATGATTGACAGAGTGAAGTTCCACTTTGTAAGGTTTGGTATACAGATCTGATGCATGGATCAAATTAGATATGGGGCAGATATAAGATAACATACTTGTGTATAAAAGTAGGATCAATGTATGTCTCTGACAACTGGCCACTAACACCAATGATCTTTTAGGTATCCCAATGACCACTAATGTACAGGGCATTTTCCTCACTGATCACCAATGTACAGGGCATTCTTCCCACTGAACTCCAATGTGAGGAGCATTCTTCCCACTGACCTCCAATGTGAGGAGCATTTTTCCCACTGACCTCCATTGTGAGGAGCATTTTTCCCACTGACCTCCATTGTGAGGAGCATTCTTCCCACTGACCTCCAATGTGAGGAGCATTCTTCCCACTGTCTTCCATTGTGAGGAGCATTCTTCCCACTGACCTCTATTCTGAGGAGCATTCTTCCCTCTGACCTCTATTCTGAGGAGCATTCTTCCCACTGACCTCTATTGTGAGGAGCATTCTTCCCACTGGTCATCAATATGAGGAGCATTCTTCCCACTGGTCATCAATATGAGGAGCAATCTTCCCAAGGACCACCAATGTGAGGAGCATTCTTCCCACTGACCTCCAACATGAGGAGCATTCTTCCCACTGACCTCCAACATGAGGAGCATTCTTCCCACTGACCTCCAACATGAGGAGCATTCTTCCCACTGAGATCCAACATGAGGAGCATTCTTCCCACTGAGATCCAACATGAGGAGCATTCTTCCCACTGATCACCAATATGAGAAGCATTCTTCACACTGACCACCAATATGAAGAGCATTCATCCCACTGACCACCAATATGAGGAGCATTCTTCCCACTGACCACCAATATGAGGATTATTCTTCCCACTGACCACCAATATGAGGAGCATTCTTCCCACTGACCACCAATATGAGGAGCATTCTTCCCTCTGACCACCAATATGAGGGGTATTCTTCCCACTGACCACCAATATGAGGAGCATTCTTCCCACTGACCACCAATATGAGGAGCATTCTTCGCCACCGATCACCAATATGAGGAGCATTCTTCCCACTGACCTCCAATGTAAGGAGTAATCTCCCAAATGACCTTCAATGAAAGGAGCATTTCACCCACTGATACCATTGTACGAAGTATGCAACCAATGTGTGTAGGTGTATTTTTTTTACTCCAAACCTTTAACTTGTCATTTGCTATCGTTTCTCTTCATGGACTATTGGAGTTTTTGCTTTGTAAGGCCTAGTAGCAAAATGGCTACACTCCCAGCGCTGACATGGGTCCTTATCAAGACTGTATCCTCATAGCTGTTCTTTTTTAATCTGGTTGTTCTTGTAAATAAATGTCCATATGAATATTTTAGGTCTTTTTAAATTCACCAAATCCCCCTCCAAATTTGTAACCGCAATTAGTACTGGTTTCTGCTTGACCAGTGGTCCTTGTCAAATGTGGCCTCAAATCATATTACTCCGGAATTTAGGATATTTCTGGGACAGATGCCAAGACTTAAATGTATAGGATGTGACATTTTCTTTGCCACCATGTGTCTCCAGTAAATGTTTCTTTGTAAATTTTGCAACATTGTGGAGAATAAAGATGAAAATGTTTCAGTATTTATTTGGAGTGGCATTTTCTTGTAATTCTTGCTGCTGCTGTTTAGTGTAAGATGTTTTGAAATATCCAGAGTGCCCATTGGGATTGTCTAAATTTTGCATGTTGCCTTAGAGGAATTGCAGCAACAGATGGATGTACAAAATAAATGTAACATCTCACCAGCAAATACTCGGCACTCTGAGCGTATAATGGGCTCGAAATTATAGTCGTCATAGCTAACTCTGTAATTCTCCATTAGCGACAAGCAAAGCAGTTATGGGCATCAAGAGGCTGTACTAATATTCATGACCAGGATAGGTATTATGCTCACAGATGGTATTTTTTTTACAACCCTGCTTTACCAAATCTGAAAAGTTCATGTTATGTGTGGGTGTCTGTAACCTATAAAGCAGAGCTGTGGGTAAATAGATACATTATATTGCCAAAAGTATTGGTACGCCTGCCTTTACATGCACATGAACTTTAATGGCATCCCAGTCTTAGTGAGGTCAGGCACTGATGTCGGACGAGAAGGTCTGGCTGGCAGTCTCCACTCTAATTCATCCCAAAGGTGTTCTATCAGGTTGAGGTCAGGACTCTGTGCAGGCCAGTTCCTCCACCCCAAACTCACTCATCCATGTCTTTATGGACCTTGCTTTGTGCACTGGTGCGCAGTCATGTTGGAACAGGAAGGGCCATCCCCAAACTGTTCCCACAAAGTTGGGAGCATGAAATTGTCCAAAATATCTTGGTATGCTGAAGCCTTAAGATTTTCCTTCACTGGAACTAAGGGGCCAAGCCCAACCCCTGAAAAACAACCCCACACCAAAATCCCCCCTCCAACAAACTTTACGCTTGGCACAATGCAGTCAGGCAAGTACCGTTCTCCTGGCAATCAACAAACCCAGACTCGTCCATCGGACTGCCAGACAGAGAAGCGTGATTCATCACTCCAGAGAACACGACTCCACTGCTCTGGAGTCCAGTGGTGGCGTGCTTTACACCACTGCATCCAACGCTTTGCATTGCACTTGGTGATGTAAGGCTTGGATGCAGCTGCTGGGCCATAGAAACCCATTCCATGAAGCTCTCTACGCACTGTTCTTGTGCTAATGTTAAGGCCACACGAAGTTTGGAGGTCTTTAGCCATTGACTCTGCAGGCAGTTGGTGACTTCTGTGCGCTTCAGCATGCACTGACCCCGCTCTGTCATTTTACGTGGCCTACCACTTTGTGGCTCAGTTGCTGCTGTTCCCAGTTGCATCCACTTTGTTATAATTTGTTATAATATTTAGTATCAAGAAAATGTCACGGATGGACTTATTGCACAGGTGGCAACCTATCACAGTATCACGCTTGATTTCACTGAGCTTCTGAGAGCGACCCATTCTTTCAAAAATGTTTGTAGAAGCAGTCTGCATGCCTAGGTGCTTGATTTTATACACCTGTAGCCATGGAGGTGATTGGAACACCTGAATCCAATGATTTGGAGGGCTGGCCCAATACTTTGGGCAATATACAGGTGAAACTCGAAAAATTAGAATATCGTGCAAAAGTTCATTTATTTCAGTAATGCAACTTGAAAGGTGAAACTAATATATAAGATAGACTCATTACATGCAAAGCAAGATAGTTCAAGCCGTGATTTGTCATAATTGTGATGATTATGGCTTACAGCTCATGAAAACCCCAAATCCACAATCTCAGAAAATTAGAATATTAAATGCAATCAATAAAACAAGGATTGTACATAGAACAATATCAGACCTCTGAAAAGTATAAGCATGCATATGTACTCAGTACTTGGTTTGGGCTCCTTTTGTAGAAATTACTGCCTCAATGCGGCGTGGCATGGAAGCTATCAGCCTGTGGCACTGCTGAGGTGTTATGGAAGACCAGGATGCTTCAATAGCAGCCTTCAGCTCTTCTGCATTGTTCGGTCTCATGTCTCTCATCTTTCTCTTGGCAATGCCCCATAGATTCTCTATGGGGTTCAGGTCAGGCGAGTTTTTTGGCCAATCAAGCACAGTAATCCCACGGTCCTTGAACCAGGTTTTGGTGCTTTTGGCAGTGTGGGCAGGTGCCAAGTCCTGCTGGAAAATGAAGTCAGCATCCCCATAAAGCTTGTCTGCGGAAGAAAGCATGAAGTGCTCCAAAATCTCCTGGCAGACGGCTGCGTTGACCCTGGACTTAATGAAGCACAGTGGACCAACACCCTCAGATGACATGGCTCCTCAAATCAACACAGAGTGTGGAAACTTCACACTGGACTTCAAGCATCTTGCAGTGTCCTTGGTTTCCAAATGAGATGCAAAAGTTGCTGTCATCAGAAAAGAGGACTTTGGACCACTGAGCAACAGACCAGGTCTCTTTTTCTTTAGCCCAGGTAAGATGCTTCTGACATTGTTTGTTCAGGAGCAGCTTGACAAGAGGAATTTGACATTTGAAGCCCATGCCATGTCCAGGATCCATCTGTGTGTGGTGGCTCTTGATGCACTGACTCCAGCCTCAGTCCACTCCTTGTTAAAGTCCCCAACACTTTTGAATGGCCTTTTCCTGACAATCCTCTCCAAGCTGCGGTCATCCCTGCTGCTTGTGCACCTTTTTCTTCCACGCTTTTCCCTTCCACATAACTTTCTATTAATGTGCTTTGATACAGCACTTTGGGAACATCCAACTTCTTTTTCAATTACCTTTTGAGGCTTTCCCTCCTTATGGAGGGTGTCAATGATGGTTTTCTGCACAACTGTCAGGTCAGCAGTCTTTCCCATGATTGTGATTCCTACTGAACCAGACTGAGAGACCATTTAAAGGCTCAGGAACCCTTTTCAGGTGTTATGGCTTAATTATCTGATTAGAGTGGGACACTTTGAGCCTAGAATATTGCACCTTTTCACAATATTCTAATTTTCTGAGATTGTGGATTTGGGGTTTTCATGAGCTGTAAGCCATAATCATCACAATTATGACAAATCACGGCTTGAACTATCTTGCTTTTCATGTAATGAGCCTATCTTATATATTAGTTTCACCTTTTAAGTTGCATTACTGAAATAAATTAACTTTTGCACGATGTTCTAATTTTTCGAGTTTCACCTGTAGTGTATATTCACATTTGACATACATTTGTGTGGACTGTCTTTCTCTTTGATCTCGGGTACCATGCCATTAAATATAACTAGGTACCGGACCTAACTGGTGGCAGGGCCTAGTGGTGCCTGCATTTATGTTTTTAAAGGAAAACTTCAATTACACTGAAATTGTGGTGGGGTAGCACAGTAGCTAAGTGGTCCGCCTAGCAGCACTAAGGTAATCTGTTCAAATTCCAACCATGGCACTACCTGCCTGGAGCTTGCATGTTCTCCCTTGGCCTGCATGGGTTTCCTCTGGGTGCTCTGGTTTCCTCCCACACATACACATACTAGGGCCAATTTAGACAGGAGCCAATTTCTGTGGGACTTTTACCCTGGAGGACATTGACGGCGCCTGGTGGGTGCTGTGTTGTTTTAAGGATGCTTTATGGTGTGCCAGGAAGCGCCTCATCCACCAGCGGAAGAGGATGTCCTTTGAGGTCTTTCGCAGACTGATCCTCAGTCTGCTCAGAGACTATAACTTGATGGACTTTGAGGAAGAGGACGTCTGAGGGTCTCCCCTTCCCCCTACTCTCCCTTGCGTGTCTTTGTCCTTTCAATAAATCTCTGGGCCTGTGAACTCTGTCCCCTTTCCCTCTGCCCTCCTTCCTACCCCCCCCCCCCCAACACACCTGATGCTTGTTTGAATTTTTTATTCTGTAATGTTTCTGCATGTTATAATTATGTGGCGGTGCCTCTGGTGGAACCTAAGAGGGCCACAAACAGTCTCGGGGTAAGCAGCGTCATGCATTGCGTGATGCTCTGGGGAATTTGTCTGCCGTGCACATCACGTTAGGCATCATACCGTTGAGTGAATGTATTTATTGTATGATTGGAACTGTATTGTCATGTGGTGTATTAATCGCTGTGTCGCAGTACAGGGTGAGATGTACCCCAACTAAAGTATCTTGTTTTTTTATACTTATGTAAAAAATAAAGTGTATTTTTCAACAAAAAAAAAAGAAATGTGTATTTATGAATGTGAGTTAGGGACTTTAGATTGTAATCTCCTTGAGGGCAGGGACTGATAGGAATATACGATATATATGTAAAGCATTCTGTAAATTGACAATGCTGAAATAAATTGTCCTTCAAATTCCTCCCTTCCCTATCCTCAATATAGTGAAATACCTACCTTCAACCCCAATATCATCACTGTACAGTTCTGTCCAGCTTTTGCACTAAAGTCCTGGATATGCTCTTCACCTTCTGCTCATGTGCACTAAGGCTTGGTCTGTTCTGCTGTGTTGGATGGCATTGTCTGCTTTGAGTATGGCCCAACCTTAGGATTGAACTGAGAGAGAAATTGTTATTTAAATGTCATATTTTGCATCCCAGAAGTCCCAAATGCTGAGATTAACTAGTGGATTAATAATATAAGTCCCTAGCCTTGGCGTTATACATGTGATCAGCTAAGACCCACCTCTATGACAGTTCGGTTTGAGGGCTAACTGGATCTTGCCAAGTGGTGGCTCATACCTTCTCACACCTTCCAATTGGCCCATCACTATTATGGATGGCCAGAAGGAAGGTGTAAGGTGCTGGGGGCGCGCAGGAGGGCACGTTCTGTGAGGATGTCATATGACGCCCTCCCAGATCTTGCCAACCGCGCTGTAGCTGTCATTCGGCTATAGCACAGTTGGCAAGTGGTTAATGACTTTTAGTATAGTCGTTAGACTGGCTTTTTACAAGTGTTAAAAACGCTCCCCAAATGCCTTATGTGTAGTGTTGAAGCTTTTTACAAGCGTTAAAACCACACCACAAACTAAGTAAAGTGTAATGTTATTAAAGCTCCGCAACCACACTGCAAATGCCCCACAATTGCCTACCAGTGCGTTTGAGGAACGTCACCATAGACTTGAATGAGAGGTGTTGAAAGGCTTCAAAGTCCTGCTGACTCGACATGAGACTTCAGTTTTCAAGCAACGCTTCATGCTTTGATAATGTGCTGTCCAGAGCATCATTTGCATAGGCATTTAAGGAGCCTTAAAAATGCCCCTCAAACACCTGCTTTCAGTGCCAGTGTGAACTGGGCCTAAAGGATAGGAGGGTTTTGCTCCTCTTAAGACAGATTCAGGTACTTGCTATGTTGTTTTTTTAAATATATTTTTTGTTACTTTGCTGATATGAACTCTGACTAAGCCCATAAGGGTGAAACGTCATGGGGGGTGGCCTCCTGGCGGGGATGAACTAGGTTGCTTTTATGGACTAAAAAAAATTGATTGAGCCGAGTGATATCAGAGTGCAGCTTCTCCTTTTCTACATGTTATGGCTATTTAAACATTTCCTAATTGGATTGGTGGGCCTAAACAGGAATGGAAATACTCAGAAATTGCAAAATTGTGTTTTGTGGTTTTTTTACAAGGTCTAACAGCTGTTGTTCATAAATACTGGCAGGACCTGAGATTCTCTGACTTGCGTAGTTTCAGCTCTTCTAGCTGCATAGCCCGGTGGTCATAGGTTTACCACACCTTCCTCTTAGGCTTAGTACACATTAGCATTGAAAGCAGGCATTTGTGGGCGTTTTTAATGCTTTTCAAAGGCCTATGAAAATGATACACATGGCAGCACACAGTGCTGTTCACACTGAAGCATTAGCATTGTGTCAAAATTGATGCCTCATCATGTCCAGTCAGGAGGAGTTTGAAGCCTTTCAACGCCTCCCATTCAAGTCTATGGTGATGCTCCTCAAACGCCTTGCAGGTGTTTGCGAGGCGTTAATACCATTAACTTCATTATAGGTGTTTGTGGTGCGGTTTTAACGCTTGAAAAATGCCTCAAAACCATGCATAGGGCATTTGGGGAACATTTTTTACACTTGTAAAATGCCTGTCAAATGCTATAGGGGCGTTTGGGAAGAAGTCAAGTGTAAATAGGCCCTTAGTATGTCCATATTATTGTAAAAGGGGCAGAAACACTATCATTGCACAGAACAGTGTTCCCCCTCCCCCCAGTTGTGCCATATGTTTTCTCTTCTAATTTGATAGATTGCTGCAGTTTTTTAAAACCCAAAATAAATGGTTTATAAAAGATTGGGAGGAACAGATAATTAGGGAGGCATTGAACCACCTTATTGCACACTATTTCTGGAAAAGAATGAAAGTGGTACCAAAAGCCCCGTACACACAATGGGGATATTGGACAAACAATCGTCTCGTTTTTTTTTGTTTGTTTTTTTGCATGCTATTTTCATATGGAAAGAGAAGAGGTTACTAAAATTCTTATACAACAGAATACAAAATTAAAAGTGTAAATTAATGTATTTGTATTGTATTTTCAGATGAAAACTGTACTGCTTAAACAAAAATCGAACAATCTGGTATCATATGAGAAAAATTTCATGCTTGTCCCGTCAAATAATATGGAATGAAAGCTGTGTACTAACGATCAGATTATCGTGCGATCGCTTCGAAAGCGGGATTTTTTTTGTACGATTTTCCGATCGTGTGTACTAGACTTAAAGAGAACTTATGAAGGAATGCCTACATCGCTTTTGTCAGATCTCAGCACCATCCTCATCACCTCCCAATTATTCAGAGTAGGAGACTAGGCAAGATGGCATGTGGATATTAAGAATGCATAATGCAAAAGGTAACAGTAGCACGGATTAGCTAGCATGCATACATAAGTCATTTTACATTTCTGAGAAAAGGCTGCAAACAGGAAGGTTCAGCTACAGTGTGAGTTTATGTACATTTTACTTTATAAAAATTTGGACAGATTGGATGATTTAATGTATGAGTTGCTTACAAGAGAAATGAGCGTACAGCAATTATGTTTGATTCCCAATGGCCTTGTCCAGTGATTATTGTTTTCATTCTGATAAGCCGAAAATGGAGGTGGCTCTCCCACTTCCCTCCCTCTGTTCGTGGTTGCAGAAGGCTGGGTGACGCTGATGCCAGAGAGTGTGGCAAGGTCATGGTTGCATGTGTGATTGCCCTCTCAGGTCTATGGACAGTATTGGCATCAAATACTTTCATGCCACAGAGACCACCTGCACACCATTCTTATAGTCATGGAATAAATATGTTGGCTGCCATTGCAGTCGTGCTTTTGAGTCCTCATGCAAACTGGACGTTTTTAACCCCTTCACGCTGGCTGCACGCGAATTTGTGGCCTCCCGGTGTCTGGGCCTAGACGCCGATCCGCCGCACATTTGCTCTCATGTAACAAAAAACATATGTGCTGAGAGTGCGCGCCCTGCATGCTCCCAGCACACATGTGCGGTACTCACGGAAAGGTCCCGGTCCTCTCTTTCGATCATGTGACCGGACGTGACGTCACAGCGTGACGTGAAGGGGTTAAAGCTGCTGTTTTTTACTTTTTTTTTCTACAGCTAGTAAACCCCCCAGCATGTTATCCTATGTGTCCATGCACACATAGACTGTAATCAATGTTTTTTGGCAGGGACTTTTTTTGGCTGTAAAAAAAAACCCAGGACTAGTTTGTTTTTGGAGGAGTCTTTTAGCTGTAAAAATGCTCTAATGCTGAAAAATGCGGTAAAACGCCGCAACCGACTTTTTGGACGTCCCCCCCCCCCCCCCATTTTTTTTTTGTAAAAAAAAAAACTCTAAAAATGCAATGATGCTAAACATAGCAAAACGCCGCTAGACGCTAATGCAGAAATGCTTCAAAAAGCTGAGAAACTCACATTTTTTATGTAACTTACACAGCTAACGTTACCAGTGTTATCAAAACACCCCGTGTGCATGGAGCCTGCAATTGCTAGATGTTATGGTTTTGATACTTTTTGTTGTTGACCCTGACAACATACATATGAGAATCGAAGTTGGAGAAACGTTGTCTTCCTATTCTGGTTTAGTGACTCTAAATATTGAGTCTAGTGGATTATCATGACAGCCAGGCCACTAGCATTTTCAGCAGAATAAGGTCAGCAATCACTGCCTCTTTCTTTCTCTGATGGGTGGTTTGGGGACACTAGAAAGGCCATATATGAGCCAATATGTTCAACCAATTAGCCTGTTAATATTCCTGCTCAGATATCGACCTTATCAAAATATATGTACTTGGTGCTGCCTTACAATCCACCTTCTGTTTGTATAAATATGTAGAGCGCAATGTTCAGTCATTTTTTTAACACCCATAAATCTAAAAATAAAAAAAGTGCTACAATACACCTCCCTCCTATACAAAAACGAACGGTTTTCTTCAAAATGGAACGCACACACTACTAATACACATGATTATACAAAAAAACTCAAAAATTGCACAGAAAAATAACATGTGGCACTACAATACACCTCCCTTTAAAATTACCCTAAAGTGTTTCAAAGTTCATAGAACTGTTCCCCTCTGCTTAATTACTAATCACACCAATGCAAGGAAAATGCACATTCTTCTACACATCTTTTATTTTTATATTTAGGTTTTTTTAATGTTAAAAACGGCTGAACACTCTACATATTTATACAAACTAAAGGTGAATTGTAGCACAGCACCAAGTTCATATATTATTTTTAACTTGTGCCCCTAATTTAGGGGGATACAGGCGGTGCTTTTGCTGCTATATTTACAACATCCACCAGCTTATATTTCCATAGTGTGGTAATTTTTATAATAAAGATCAGGCTTGTCATACTGGAAGGTGCTGTAGTACATAACATGATTGGCTACTACAGTAAATGCTGCTCTTATGCCATCCTTCCTTTTAATATATACAGTACTAAAACCTCCCACAGAACCCAGCCCCACTATGTACTGTAAGCACCTGGTACCCTGCAAAACACATGGTTCTTCTGGCAATGCAGCAATGGGTGCCTAAGTCCTCATGCACACTGGACATTTTTACAGCAGCTGTTTTTGGCTTTTGGCATTTTTTTCTACAGCCAGTAAACTCCCCAGCATGTTATCCTATATGTCCATGCACACATAGATTGTAATCAGCATTTTTTGGTCAGGGCGTTATTTGGCTGGAAAAAAAACCCAGGACTAGTGGGATTCTAGAGGAGTTTTTTAGCTGTAAAAACGTTCTAACGCTGAAAAACACAGTAAAACGCAGCAAGCTGGCGTTTTTGGGCGTTTACACAGCTAATATTACCAGCGTTATTAAACGCCCAAGTGCATGGAGCCTATGTGGGCACAGTGCTGTCACAAGAAAGGGGGTCAATTAGAAGCATAACATTTTTAGGCAAAGTTGATTGTTGCCCATCTTCTCATTAACCGTTGAGAAGGAAGACGTAACTATAAATATATAGACTTGGCTATCACTATGGATAGTTCTGTAGCCCAATCTCCCGTATGTATGTCCAGCTTTAGTTACAATTGTTGTTGCTTGTGGCAGTTTCTTAGCAACTTATGTGTGAAAATGAACTTTTTTTTGTTTGTTTTGTATTGTTTTGTTTTAAACTGCTTCAACAATAAAATTGGTAGTTAAAGGATGAGACTAGAAAATTAGTTCATCAAACGTTTTCTAATTTATTTTTAAATGTTAAATGCTGAGCACAGAGAAACTCTAGAGCAGTGGTTCTCAACCTATCTAATGCCGCGACCCCTTAATACAGTTCCTCATGTTGTGCTGACCCCCAACCATAAAATTATTTTCGTTGCTACTTCATAACTGTAATTTTGCAGTGGGAGGAATAGTGTCCCATCACTGATGTCAATGGGAGGAATAGTGCCCCATCATTGGTGTCAGTGGGAGGAATAGTGCCCCATCATAGGTGTCAGTGGGAGGAATAGTGCCCCATCATAGGTGTCAGTGGGAGGAATAGTGCCCCATCATTGGTGTCAGTGGGAGGAATAGTGCCCCATCATTGGTGTCAGTAGGAGGAATAGAGCCCCATCATTGGTGTCAGTGGGGGGAATAGTGCCCCATCATTGGTGTCAGTGGGAGGAATAGTGCCCCATCATAGGTGTCAGTGGGAGGAATAGTGCCCCATCATAGGTGTCAGTGGGAGGAATAGTGCCCCATCATTGGTGTCAGTGGGAGGAATAGTGCCCCATCATTGGTGTCAGTAGGAGGAATAGAGCCCCATCATTGGTGTCAGTGGGGGGAATAGTGCCCCATCATTGGTGTCAGTGGGAGGAATAGTGCCCCATCACTGGTGTCAGTGGGAGGAATAGTGTCCCATCACTGGTGTCAGTGGGAGGAATAGTGTCCCATCACTGGTATCAGTGGGAGGAATAGTGCCCCAACACTGGTATCAGTGGGAGGAATAGTGCCCCATCATTGGTATCAGTGGGAGGAATAGTGCCCCATCATTGGTATCAGTGGAAAGAATAGTGCCCCAACACTGGTGTCAGTGGGAGGAATAGTGCCCCATCATTGGTATCAGTGGGAGGAATAGTGCCCCATCATTGGTATCAGTGGGAGGAATAGTGCCCCATCATTGGTATCAGTGGGAGGAATAGTGCCCCATCATTGGTGTCAGTGGGAGGAATAGTGCCCCATCAATGCTGTCAGTGGGAGGAATAGTGCCCCATCATAGGTGTCAGGGGGGGAATAGAGCCCCATCATTGGTGTCAGTGGGAGGAATATTGCCCCATCATTGGTGTCAGTGGAAGGAATAGTGCCCCATCATTGGTGTCAGTGGGAGGAATAGTGCCCCATCATAGGTGTCAGTGGGGGGAATAGTGCCCCATCATTGGTGTCAGTGGGAGGAATAGTGCCCCATCATTGGTGTCAGTGGGAGGAATAGTGCCCCATCATTGGTGTCAGTAGGAGGAATAGAGCCCCATCATTGGTGTCAGTGGGGGGAATAGTGCCCCATCATTGGTGTCAGTGGGAGGAATAGTGCCCCATCACTGGTATCAGTGGGAGGAATAGTGCCCCAACACTGGTGTCAGTGGGAGGAATAGTGCCCCATCATTGGTATCAGTGGGAGGAATAGTGCCCCATCATTGGTATCAGTGGGAGGAATAGTGCCCCATCATTGGTATCAGTGGAAAGAATAGTGCCCCAACACTGGTGTCAGTGGGAGGAATAGTGCCCCATCATTGGTATCAGTGGGAGGAATAGTGCCCCATCATTGGTATCAGTGGGAGGAATAGTGCCCCATCATTGGTGTCAGTGGGAGGAATAGTGCCCCATCAATGCTGTCAGTGGGAGGAATAGTGCCCCATCATAGGTGTCAGGGGGGGAATAGAGCCCCATCATTGGTGTCAGTGGGAGGAATATTGCCCCATCATTGGTGTCAGTGGAAGGAATAGTGCCCCATCATTGGTGTCAGTGGGAGGAATAGTGCCCCATCATAGGTGTCAGTGGGGGGAATAGTGCCCCATCATTGGTGTCAGTGGGAGTAATAGTGCCCCATCATTGGTGTCAGTGGGGGGAAGAGTGCCCCATCGTTGGTATCAGTGGGAGGAATAGTGCCCCATCGTTGTTGTCAGTGGGGGGAGGAATAGTGCCCCATCGTTGTTGTCAGTGGGGGGAGGAATAGTGCCCCATCGTTGGTGTCAGTGGGGGGAGGAATAGTGCCCCATCGTTGGTGTCAGTGGGGGGAGGAATAGTGCCCCATGATTGGTGTCAGTGGGGGGAGGAATAGTGCCCCATGATTGGTGTCAGTGGGAGGAATAGTGCCCCATCACTGGTGTCAGTGGGAGGAATAGTGTCCCATCACTGATGTCAGTGGGAGGAAAAGTGCCCCCATCATTGGTGTCAGTGGGAGGAATAGTGCCCCATCATTGGTGTCAGTGGGAGGAATAGTCCCCCATCATTGGTGTCAGTGGGAGGAATAGTGCCCCATCATTGGTGTCAGTGGGAGGAATAGTGCCCCATCGTTGGTGTCAGTGGGAGGAATAGTGACCAATCGTTGGTATCAGGGGGAGCAATAGTGCCCCATCGTTGGTATCAGTGGGAGGAATAGTGCCCCATCGTTGGTATCAGTGGGAGGAATAGTGCCCCATCGTTGGTGTCAGTGGGGGGAGGAATAGTGCCCCATCGTTGGTGTCAGTGGGGGGAGGAATAGTGCCCCATCGTTGGTGTCAGCGGGGGGAGGAATAGTGCCCCATCGTTGGTGTCAGCGGGGGGAGGAATAGTGCCCCATCGTTGGTGTCAGTGGGGGGAGGAATAGTGCCCCATCGTTGGTGTCAGTGGGGGGAGGAATAGTGCCCCATCGTTGGTGTCAGTGGGGGGAGGAATAGTGCCCCATCATTGGTATTAGTGACACCAATGATGGGGCACTGTTCCTCCCACTGACACCAATGATACTTACCTTGCTGACCCCTGCTCCAGCCTGGGCTCGCTCGCTCCCTCCCTCTCCCATGGTAAAGACACTTACCGGTCAGATGTCTTCCTTCTCCGGCCGCTCTCCTCCTCTTCACTCGCTCGATCTTTGCGTTGTTCCTCGGCTCCTCCTCTCCAAGCTCCACCTCCTCACCGGTGATTGGTCGCCTGTGTGCCTCTCCTGAGCTACAGTTCCGGCGGCCAATCACCGGCGAAGGATTGATCCCGGGGGTGTGTCCAGATGACAGGGATGGCATGTCATCCCGCCCACACCTGGAGACGGATAGAGGAGCGGTGTCTCGGTTCCTAAGGCCATCGGAAATATGTGTTTTCCGATGGTCTTAGGCGACCCCTGTGAAAGTGTCGTTCGACCCCCAAAGGGGTCGCGACCCCCAGGTTGAGAACCGCTGCTCTAGAGGTGTGTGTTTTTGGTTTTTTTTCTTTATATATCCTCCATGCCTTATTATACACTGTCTTTGGAGGTGGCCATCTTGGTAGAGGCAGGATATTGCTATTTCATGTCAGAGCTGCCCCCTTAATGGATGTTCATGTAATAAGCAGCCTCAAGTGAGGTGCAGAAATCACAGATCCACAGAATGAATCTAACAGAAGTCAGTAGATCTTGCACTGTAGGTCCTCAGATACAGCTTTCTCTCCAGCAAGGAGAACGGTAAGTAGCACAGCCATGGCATCACCATAGCTCATGAAAACTGTAGAATTGCAGTGCCATAGAGGATTTCACACTGCAGATCTACAGCTGTTATTTTTCTTGCCCTGCTACCACTGTGAAGACCAAGGATGCTGGCTAGTGGGGTGTTGTGGGTCAATGCTCAGGTCTATAGGATTTGTATCCGAATCTAAGACCCAGGCCCCCTCCACCCATTGAGGTAATAGTAGTGGGGGTGATCGCTGTGACATTTTCTGTTCAGCTACTTGTAACCCCTACAGGGCTCACACCAGGAAAATCAGACTGGCTTAGAATAAACTGACCCATCTTCTGCCTTTCGAAACCTGTTTATTTTAGGGAAATTGGGTAATGCTCAAATGTTGTCTTCTGGGCAATAGATTAAAAAACTAGGAGCTTACTTCCCGACCAGCACTGTGGTCACAAAAGGCATTGTCTGGGAATGATTGCAGCGTGTAGCCATTTCAGCCTGTGCAATGTGTCTGAAGAACAATGAGTGGTTTAGGGAGTATCAGGGTTGTGTCTCTGCTCTGCCCATGACACTCGTATATCTATGCATGATTCACATCTGTATAATCCTTAAACAAGAGGCTTGAGAGGCAATCATGTACAATTGAAAAAAATCTCTTATTGGTCTAAACCTGGAGTAAGAAAGTACATGCAGATAGTTTGTGAACTGCTACAGTGGTGGCTTCTATAGATCTGGAAGGTCTAAAGGTGCCTAGTGCATGCTCCACCAGGCCATACTACACCACTCTTATCATACTATGGGTAAGTGGGCTCGTTTCAGAATGTTATTAACTACTTATTAGTTCTCGCTGCTGTGCAATCTTAGGAGACTCTTATGTAAAGAGGTGGGAGTTTTTAAAGAGTAATTCCAAAACTTAAATTTTTGGATAGAGAGCAGAATGGTTAAAGTGATACTAAAGTCTTGAGTTTTTTGTTTTAATAGCAAACATGTCATACTTGCCTGCTCTGTAATGGTTTTGCACGGAGCAGCCCGGATCTTCCTCTTCTGGGATTCCCTGCTGGTGCTCTTGGCCTATCCCTTCTGTCGGGCGCCCCCATAGCAAGCGGCTTGCAATGGGGGCACCCGAGTAGGCGAGCTCCCTCTCCTGATTGGCTCACTGGCTGCGATTGGCACAGCGGGAGTCAATGCTGCTTCAGACAATCAGGAGTGAGAGTCCCCAGAGAACCGTGGCTCTCGTGGACATTGCTGGATTGGGATGGGGCTCAGGTAAATGTTAGTGAGGCTGGGGGAGATGCTATACACAGGTTATTTACCTTCATGCATACAATACCTGACGGTAAAAAAAAACTTGAGCCTTTACAAGCACTTTAAGACCTGTTAGTTTTTTTTCTCTGTCGGTTCTTCTGGGGACCCTTCACTTCCCAGACACATAGCAGGAAGTAAGTGGAGATATCTTCTCAGACATGTCACTTGAATTGCCTCACCTATTGGAATGTTTCCACTTTGTTCCTGCTCTAGTGAATCTTCCCTTTAGCCACGCCGATGACAGAAAAAAAAAAAAACGCAACGGTTTTTAACTCATCTGCATTGTTTTCAAGAGAAGAGTTTTGGCTTTACATACACTTTAAGCAGTTGACAGGCTAACAACTGTTCAGCCTCGTCCACGTAATGAGAATAACAGACAAATGATTGTCCATTATTTTGTCCATTATTTTTTTTTTTTTGTTTTTGCATGCTACTCTCTTATTGAAAAGGTTACCAAAGTTACGAAAATTCTTGAACAACAGAATACAAATTTGGAAGTGATGTACTGTAACGTATTCATCTGTTTCCGAGTATGCGTGGTTTTGGTCACTCGATTTTATTATGGACTGATACTGTACTGATTAAACAAAAATCATTTGTTCTGGTATCGTACAAGAAAAATTTGTGCTTGTCCCTTTGGATAATTTGAATTGTTGTGATTGGCTCTCGAATGTTGTGTACTAACGATCAGATTATTAGACGATCAATTCAAAAGTGGTGTTTTTCGTCCAGTTTTCTCATCGTATACTAGACATTAGTCGTTTTAGGTGATTTCTAACCCCTGGCAATTGATCTGAAGCATCAAATGTTAAGTACTGTAGATAAAGATAATTAAGGGGGTATATACACATTATTCATGGGAAAATACTGCAAATTAGCATAAGATTGAATATTCATAAGCCCAGGTATGTCTAGTCCCTTTTAAATACTAGAATATAAACTACCAAATTGTGATGCAAGTGAATGTAAAATGCTTATATAATATGGGAGAAGGATGAGACATTTGTATCCGTTGAATTTCTTTGGCTCACTGATCCCTACTGTGAATACATTGTTTTAATATACGTTGTAGTGTTTAAAGTGGAGCTTCACTCTCTCAGTCAACATTGACTATTGTTAATCCTTATACTGCTAGCATTGGTAAATAGATAGGAATCCATCTGCAAGGGCAGATGGATTCCAGGAAGCAAATGCTACATGAATCTGCTCGTATTCAATATGGACACAGCCAGAATAGCTAGGGGGTGTTCAAAGTTATTTCTCTGCAAAATAAAACATGGAGACATGGATGGATGTGTTGTTTTTGAATATTAAAAATAGATTAAATGGCGTTTTATTTTATGGTGCTATTATCTTACGGCTTACCAATTTTTAGGTGTGATGGCTGCATTCGTTTTCTTTTTTTCTTTCCAGCCTGCATGTCTACTTGTCCCTTCTATAATTGACCAAGCTGTCCAGCAGAAGTGGCAATTAGAGGGTTTTGGCCAGTGTTTTTCAACCTATTTTCAGTCATGCCACTCTTTAGAATTATGTACAATATTGAGGCACCCCACTCTAAAGTGTAAAAAAAACTAAACTAATATTTTTACTTAATCCAGCAGCATACTCCACATTAGAGGTGATTTATTCTCACAAAGCAAATATGTTTTGCACACTGGTAACCACTAGAATTCCAGCATTTCTCTTCTCCTTCACTTTTTTCTCCCTCACTCAGCTAACCTGACCCCAGTGCTGGGCGAGAGGGGCAGGCAAGGGGGAAGAAAGGTCGTTCTGAGGTGCCCAACATCCTTATCAACCTATGACTTCATTGGTTGTTAGGATGCTGGCAGCTGCTGCCCAAGGTTGTAATGCTGTACAATAAAAATCTGTGGTTTTGTGTAACAAAAAAGGAAAGCTTGACCCTACTGCTGGATTCTTGTCTACTTTTGGGCATTTGAAGCAATTTTTAGATATTTTGCCTACTTGTAGTTGGAGGGGGGGGGGGGGGGGTGTTAATCCAGCTAAAAGTATTCGCAGGTTCCTTCAAATATTCTTAGGTCACTACTTGAGCTCTTTTAGCACAACTTCTGGTGCGGAAGGCTAGGTGAGGCTGGGTTCACACTGATGCGGTGCGGTACATCGCATTTGATTTGCATGGGAACCGCACCGCATTCCTGTGCAAATCACATGCAATTTGTGTGTGGTGCGATTGGATATGGCTTAACTCGCACTGCGCCCTCACCAAGAAGGTGCAGGACCATTTTTTGGGTCCGCACTAGAATCGGATCGCATAGGTTTTCACACCTATGTGATCCAATTCTGCACATTGCACCACGTTTTGTGGACCAATTTTGGGGTGTTGTTAACGTAACATACACACCCTCAGTGGTTCGCGTGAATGGGGCGCAAATTCCGCATTGCATCAGTGTGAACCCAGCCTCAATGGATGTAGAAGAGACCTGACTGTGGTCAAAACGCATTCACAGGCTCTGGCGTGACCCACAATAATATAAGCTTCAATAACAAGTTACATGAGACCTTTATTTTTGGGTTTCTGCACAATATGTAGACACAATACATGTATGTATATGTATGCATTTAATAAGTGTGTGTTACTTTCCAGAGGTACCATTAGAGCTGAGACACACACTGCAGTACAGTATTATTATTATACAGTATTTATATAGCGCCAAAGGGTATGCTCAGTGTTGTACAGTACAGTATGTCATGGTAACAGTAACACACATACCCAATGCACTAAGGCAATGCAGCTTTACCGGAAATGCATTGCAAAGCCCCTGTGCTGCATTGGCAAATATGGTGCCTATTGGGGTGTTTTTTTTTGTTTGTTTTTTTATGTTTCAGTGCATTGCTAGCCCATTCAGTTGAATGGGTGCTATACTATTATATTCTTAAGGGGACTGTTTGCTGCTCCTGTCCTTCTGAAAACTGGTGTTGATCCATTTGCTGCAGCCTTCATAACTGCCACAATCACTTGGGGACACTAGAGAGCAGAAAGTGCTTCTTTACCAGGCTGCCAGGAGCTTAATCTGTGGTTGCCAACACATTGCAGCAGTTCCAGCAGGCATTCATTTTTAACCCTTGCTTCAGCCTAGGTTGGAAGCTGTGCCAGCCATCTTTAATAAGGGCCTGTTGATACAGGAAGGGTCACTGGGGAGAAGGGATGGTCTTTCCCTTGCAAGTGTGCACACTGGCCGGCTGCTGTTACCAGAACAGAAGGGGGGGGGGGGCAGTAAATGCACCCCTTTTTGTAGGTCAGTTGTCCCAGACTGTTGCAGGCTCAGCAGGAGGTTGTTTGAGGCAGCATGTCAGAGGACTGGCAGGACAGAGATTCCTTCTTGTGTTTCACTTGCAGTATGGCAAAGCAGGGGGCTGCAGGGAATCCATGTTGCAATGCCTGCAACTAGCAGTATTTCTCCCATTCTCTGCTTCCCCATTAGCAGCCTGGGGTATTTCAGGGCCATTCTCTTTCCTAGACTCCCTGACATCCACTGTGGAGGGTTCCATCATGGGTAGAATGCGCTTTTTCTTAGAAAGGCCCACCTTCTTCTGAAGAGTCCAAAGAGGAGTCTTTGCAGGCAGTGAGTTCAGTCTCAGCACCTAATGAGTTGGATGAAGGGGCACCCTACCTGGGGAGGAACAGCAAACACCCATATCAGCTTTACTCAGGAGGAGGAAGAGTTGGTGTTGGCACCAGAATGGCTGTCCAGACACTTTTGTACAATATATATTTTAAACCTGCAAACTCCCTTGGACTTCATGAGATTACTAAGGCAGGAGGTATAATACGATGTTGATGTCGCTTATCCCTGCAGAATGTTTTGCTTGCTATTCATTATGAGTGATGAGTACATTGTAGGCTTCGGCTAATATTGTATAGCAATCATTCATTAAGTGTCTTTAATTGAACTGCTTTTTTGCTGCAGGATGTTTTCAACTGCTGTTTGTTTTTGTGCTCTGACCTATGGACAGAGCTGTCAGCATTGCAGGCAGAGATTGGGGTAAAAGGAGGGGAGACTGGAGAAGTTGTAAGTCATGGAGGCCATGAAAGGGATGGGAAAGACGGGATGTTATTGAAGCAGAAGTGAAACGAAATCCTTGGCTGTTCGCACAGGAGCATATTTCTGAAGCAGGTTATTGCGCACATGTCCTTGTCTAACCCTTCTTCCTTGAAGCTTTCTATGCCTCATTATTGTGCTGTTTGGCAGTCCACAATGTCTGTACAGACTGCAGTGCAGGTGTAAAGTACTGGCAACTGGAATTGTAGAAGGTGATGGGAGTTTGGGGAAAGTTGTTTTCTATAGAAGCTAATGTTTCCTGACTCTTAAATCCTTGTTGAATTTTACATTAATATGACCATCCAAATATGTACTTTATGACATATCTAGCCAAGTCCTAATGCTGTGTTGATTGAATTCTGGGGTCTCCAAGCTTTTCAGTATGAGGGCCACATTGCATATCTTACAAATATTCGTGGGTCAAAAAAAAAAATCAGTTTTTTTTAATGAATAAATTAATTTAAATGAGTTTTTGTAGCTTCAGCATTAGATTTAGAACAGAAAAACTTCAGTAAAACAAAGCAAAGAAATTGAGCCCCTCAGTCCACCCCTTACTTCAGAGTCCCCAACAAAGTCCCCCTTACATTGGCTTCCCCCTTACATCCGAGTCGCTCCTTACGTCTGTGTCCCTGTCAGAGGGCCACATAAAATCTTGCAGTAGACTACAGTTTGCAGACCCCTGTTCTAATGGGACCCTATAGCTTGCTGTTGTTTATACATTCAATTATTAACTGTAATTAGAAGTCAATTTGCAAGTTTTTCTGCATCATGGAAAAACCCTGTTCTAATGGGACCCTATAGCTTGCTGCTGTTTATACATTCAATTATTAACTGTAATTAGAAGTCAATTTGCAAGTTTTTCTGCATCATGGAAGACCCTAGTATTAGTGGGAGAGGACACAATTTTGCCAGTGTGTTGTGCATTTCCCATAATAATGTAGGTACAAATGGTAGGACATCAGTATAATAGAAGGATGTAAAGAGGTAAGTGGCGAGAGGGGTGAGATCCTGATTCATGGGTCCACCAGCTTTTTTACTGTCCTTCAAATCATGTAGGTACTAAAACAAACTAGAGGAAGATATAAGAGGACAAATAATAAATGGCTAGATCTCTAGAAATGGAACCTTAAAATGGCAAATTACAAAACATAAACCATATCCTGATATTCATACTGTAGGTACTTCACGTGCATGAAGCCCCTTGGTTTTGCCATCTATACTACAAGGGCTGGAATAATGGGTTGGGTGTTTCTAAATAGCTTTTTGTTTGGCTGTAAATGCTGACTAGTTCATTTTTTCATTTAACTAGCATCAAACTGTGCAGCAAGTTGTCTTCTATAAGCCGAAACTCTGATTCAGGAAGGTATGACAGTATAAGAAGGTATAAGAAGGTATTACACAGTTAATTAGACCTGTATAAAAAGTGCAATGCTGTCCTATTTATACTACTTCCAAATGGAGCAAACCTCTCTCAAAATGTTTTACCCCAGAAATAACGCTTTCAATTTTCAGATCTTGGAACTCCTGCTTAAAATTGTAGCCACAGCTCACCATATACAGTGCTGTAAAAAAACCATATATGCCCCCTATATTTTTTTTTCAGATCAAACACATTTTTAAATATAACCCAAGCAAATACAAAATGCAGTTTTTCGATGATGATTTCATTTATGAAGGGAAAAAAGCTGTCCAAACCTGCCTGGCCCTATGTGAAAAAGTAATTGCCCGCTAATCCTAATATTTGGTTGTGCCACCCTTGGCAGCACAACTGCAATCAAGTGTTTGCGATAACTGGCAATGAGTCTTTCACATCACTGTGGAGGAATTTTGGCCCACTCTCTGCAGATTTGTTTTAATGCAGCCACAATGGAGGGTTTTCGAGCATGAACAGCCTGTTTAAAGGTCATGCCACAGCATTTCAATCAGATTTAAGTACGAACTTTTACTAGGCTATGCCAAAACCATACTTTTTTTAAATTTGATTTTATTTTTTTTAATAGCCATTCAGATGTGAACTTGCTGGTGTGTTTCGGATCATTGTCATGCTGCATAACTCAAGTGCGCTTGAGCTTGAGGTCAAGAACTGATGGCCGGACATTCTCCTTCAGGATTTTCTGTTACAGCACAGAATTCAAGGTTCCATCAATTATGGAAAGTCGTCCAGGTCCTGAAGCTGCAAAACAGCTCCTTGCCATCACACTACCACCACCATGTTTGACTGTTGTTTTTTTATGAAATGCTGTTAGTTTTACGCCAGATGTAACGGGACACACACCTTTCAAACAAGTTCAACTTTTGTCTCATCAGTCCACAAAATATTTGCCCAAATGTTTTGGGGATAATTTTGGCAAATGTGAGACGAGCCTTTGTGTTCTTTTTGGTCAGCAGAAACTTTTGCCTGGGGAACTCTCCCATGGATGACATTTTTGCCCAATATTTTTTTGTTGAATCATGAACACTGACCTTAACTGAGGCAAGTGAGGCCTGCAGTTCTTTAGATGTTGTTCTGTGTTATTTTATGACTTCCTGGATGAGTCATCCCTGTGCTCTTGGAGTAATTTTGGTAGGACGACCACTCCTGGGAAGGGTCACCACTGTTCCAAATTTTCTTCATTTGTGGATAATGGCTCACACCGTGGTTCTCTGGCGTCCCAAAAGACTTAGAAATGGCTTTGTAACCCTTTCCAGACTGACACATGTTGATTACTTTTTCTCATCTGTTCTTGAATTTCGTGGCATGATGTGTTGCTTTTTGAGATCTTTTATCTTTCTTTACTTTGACAGACAGCTTCCATTTAAGTGATTTCTTGATTCAACTGGTCTGGCAGTAATCTGGCCTGGGTGTGGCAAGTGAAATTTACCTCCGATTTCCAAAAAATGTGGTTAATCATAGTTCATTCATGATTTAGCAAGGGGGGGGGCAATCTCTTTTTCACATGGGGCCAGGCAGGTTTTAACAGCTTTTTTTTCCCTTAATAAACAAAATCATCATTGGAAAACTGCATTTTGCATTTACTCATGTTGTCTTTGTTTAACATTAAAATTAGTTTGAACTGAATAATTTAAGTGTGACAAATATGCAAAAAAAATCAGGAAGGGAGCAAATACTTTTTCACTTTTGTGTATATGCCTGATCGTTCTTCTCTTTAAATTATTCTACAACTTAATGAAGACTGTGACTACCTAGAATGCTTGTTTGCCCAGTGCAAATAATTTTAACAGCCTCCTGCTGTTTCTGACAAAACTATTTTCAGCAATAATCCTAATGGCTTAGGCAATGAAAATTGTGGCTTCCCCCAACATTAGTGGTCAATATACAGTAGCTGTAACCCTTTATATTGGTTGTCATTGGAAAGTTGCCCCTTTGCATTGGTGGTCAGTTTAGGCGAGAGATAAAGTTGCCAATACTTGGGAAACCCTAGTTGAGAAGCTGCTCTAGCCTTACTACTACCTCTGCATAGAAGATATGGTGAAAATGAACTATTTCAACTCAACTGTTGTAGATACAGTAGTGGTCCTTTCAGTCTACCCAGCCAGCAGCACCAGTTGTTTAAGTTAACATTAATACTCATAATGTGATGGCTACTGCATAGAAACTGATTTTTTTCACCCGCCTGGACTAGCATCTTGGACCCAGAAACAGATGCTTGCTCTTCATGATGCCTAAACAAAGATGGTGGCATCTTTTTGGAAGGAGAGGGAGAATAAATATCTAAAATGTTAAAAATTACTTAGTATGCATGCATATGCTTAAAGTGGAACTTTACCCATAACTTAAAGTGTTACTAAACTCAAGACCCTGCATTCACTATATCCACTCTCCCACAGTACATACAACATGGAAGTGCAATTATTTTAGTAAATATAAACTGCTAAATACCTTTTCTCATCAGCAGTTAGAGCAGTCTTGTGACTTCAGCTGAGCACTGGTTAAAGCTTGCAGGAGGAGTTTTCTCTAAGAGGTTGGAAATCCCCTGACCTCTGTCTGGACAGCGCTGATTGGCTCTGTGCTGATCACATGCACTCTCCAAGAAATGCAAGAAAAAATAAAAAACTCTCTAGCAATACACACTAAACTGAGCATGTGCAGAAGGGCACAGGTTCATCAGTGTGGGCATTTGAACAAGAAGAGGGGAGAGAAGAAATCAAACAGCCTTTTTATACAATGCAGAGGATTAACCCCTTAGGTTCCACAGTGGGTATATCAAGCATGCTTTACTGCACATACAGACCAATTTTACTGTTGTGGGTTTAGTAACACTTTAATGTTCTTTTGCAAGGGACATACATTCCACATTAATAATCATGCTACCAAAATTTGTATGCATTATAAATTGCCCCAGCATTGTTCCTGTTTCTTCTTCCTGGAGGTCATTTTGTTGAAGCCCAGAGACCCAAGCAGCAATAGGCCCTTTTCACACGGGTGGACCGATCGGGTCTGTTTGTCCGTTTTTCAGATGTACTCGATTGGACTATCCATTGCCCTCTACTGTGCGGTGGATGTAAATGGACATGTGTCCGTTTTTACACCTTCTTTCATAAAGTCCAGTACACTAAAAACAGACAGATGGGGGATCCATTCCCCATCCACCTAGCGAATCGGATGACAGGCGGTCCATTTGCATCCGAACACCCTTAGAAAAACGTGCCGTGTCCACTCTGCATGAGCTGACGCGGACCTGTCATCCGCCTGATCAGCAGACAGATTACCCCTTGAACACGTGGCTCCGCTGGCAGAGTCCACCCGTGTGAAATGAGCCATAAATCTGTAGGCTGTCAACAGATCAGCCTTTACAAATTCGGCACAGTGCCTAAAAACAGAGAGTAACTGAGCATGTGCAAAGCAAGGTGAGGCAGTGTATTACTGGATTTTAAACAGTATAGGCACTTATTTTTAATGTTTTGTATATCTATACCTACAAAAGGGCCAGTTTGAAGTGATCTAGCAGGACTTAATTTTCTGCCTAAAATACCACTTTAAGTAAGTTTCATGTTTAGTCCATTTTTATGTATAATGTTGATGCCTATGATCTGACGTTTTTATTATAGGTGGATATGGTTTGTAAAATACATGTCAAACACTGACATCACCAAAGTAGAGTAAAAGGAACTACAATATTTGCTGAAATGGTATATTAGTGCATCCACAAACATAATGTCAGTAAGAACAGTGAATAGACAATAATTAGTTATCCCCAGTCAGTGCCTGCTGATGTCATAGTTGGCACAGGCTGCCAGTGAGATGGCCTAGCAAATGCATTTGCACTGCTCTACAGAGTCATCCCCTTGGCAGATTTTTCCCTCATCACAATGAGAATCCTGATCAGAGTTAGATGAACTTGTTTAGAATAGAAGAGGAGATGGGTAATTAAATGGGATTTGGCAGGCAGGAAACTATCTATTCCATCACAGGCCAGCACTATGCAGAGTGGTTATTTCACTTGCTTCTATCAATGCCATTCATATGTGGTCATGCTTTTCGGAAGTGTTGCTTATGTTTACCTAACGTTTTTCAGTAATTAATAGCAGTTAACAGTTGTCATTTGTCTTTTAAACTTTAAATTGTACGTATTTACTCTGTTTTTCCTAAAATCATTTTATGTTTCTAAAACATTTAAACCGTATCCAAATATGTTGATTGATGGTCAGTTTAAAAAATATAATATTTCTTTGGAATAAACATTTAATGCATGAAAATAAAATCCTGGAGCACCCTGGGTTAGCTAAAGAGACAGTATGTCGGGGCTGTTTCATTTGAGGCACAAATCAATGGAAACTTTGTACTGAGCCATAGGAAAAGTCATGAAAATGAGCAGAAAGCTCTACCTAATGGGTAAAAAGTAGTTGGAGCTATACAGTCCCCTTTTAAGGCAACTGTCAAAGATAAGGAAAACTTGCTCTTTGGGATAAAGTGCAAGATACATAATGATGACTAGATGAACATGGTGCAGCTTTTCAATCTCCACTATGCCAAACTTATAAAGTTTAGCCTGTATTAGTTGTACAGCTGTGTTTCTTTGTATTAACCCATTATGCAATTTATTCCTCCAAGAGAGAAACAGAGTTCACACCAGCTTCTCTTGCAGAGTCCGTTTACTGACTCACAATGCAACAAGTTGTGGGCTTTACCGCAGACTATTCCTCTGCCAGTGCAGTGCAACTAAAAAAAGTAACCAAAAGATCTGTTCTCTAAATGTGCCAGCATTTGGCGGCTATTCTGTTCATATAGATACAGTGTATATCAAGATAATATAATTGTACACTTGTAACAGTATAGCAGAGGTGTAGAATTGTACACCTGGAGCACAGTATAGCAGAAGTATGGAAATGTACACCTGGAGCACAGTATAGTAGAGGTATGGAAATGTACACCTGGAGCACAGTATAGTAGAGGTATGGAAATGTACACCTGAAGCACAGTATAGTAGAGGTATGGAAATGTACACCTGGAGCACAGTATAGTAGAGGTATGGAAATGTACACCTGGAGCACAGTATAGTAGAGGTATGGAAATGTACACCTGGAGCACAGTATAGCAGAAGTATGGAAATGTACACCTGGAGCACAGTATAGTAGAGGTATGGAAATGTACACCTGGAGCACAGTATAGTAGATACTTAGACTGGGAGGGAATATTGGCATGGATGAACACAACACAGAAATGGTAGTTCTTCAAAAAGACTGAATGTGAACACACTGCAAAATATATATATAGTTTAAAAGGCTAAAAATCAAACCTATGTGGCTTATGGCGAAAGTGAAAAAAGCTATAGACAATAAGAAAAGAACTTTTTTTAAATATAAAAACATTACAAAGAATATAACAGAATATGCAAAAAGGAAATAAAGGCCGCAAAAATTGAAAATGAACGACAGATTGCAAGAGATAGCAGGACCAACCCCCAAAAATTCTTCAAATATATTAATAGTAAAAAGGTGCAGTCCGAGCATGTAGGCCCTTTACAAAATAATCTAGAGTGGGTGACTGGGGACAAAGAGAAGGCAAATTTATTTAATACCTTCTTCAGCTCTGTGTATACAGAGGAGCCTGGGGGAGCTCTTGTCCATAATGGGCATGGTATTGACACAGCTCCACATGATGCACATTGGCTCCCAATTGATATGATCCAAAAAATTTTAGAAAGTATAAAGGTGAATAAAGCATCTTGAACGGATGGCATATACCCACGGGACCTTAAAGAATTGAGCTCTGTCATTTCAAAGCCATTGTTTCTCATTTTTAGGGACTTTTTTATGACTGGCATAGTACCACTTTATTGGCATAGGGCCAGTATGGTGCCAATATTTAAAAAGGGGTCAAAATCTTTACCAAGTAATTATAGACCTCTTAGTTTAACTTCCATAGCTGGGAAGATACTGGAGAGTTTAATAAAAGACCACATAGATTCACAACAGAGTTCTTGCTGGAAAAAATATATTTTAAGCAACAGACAGCATGGATTCATGAAAGACAGAAGTTGTCAAACAAATCTGATTTCTTTTTATGAGGAGGTATAGACTCCAGAGAGAAAGAGATATAATTTTACCCCTGTAAAGATCATTAGTAATACCTCATCTGGAATATGCAGTTGAGTTTTGGGCAATAATTCACAAAAAATACATTGGGGAACTTGAGAAAGTACAGAGAAGGGCAACCAAACTGATAAGAGGCATGGAGGAGATCAGCTATGAGGAAAGATTAGAGGAACTGAATTTATTGTCTGTTGAGAAGATGAGATTAAGCGGGGATATGATATAAATACATCAGTGGTTCATATAGTGAACTCGGTGTAGAGCCATTCACCCTGAGGTCATCACAGAGGACAAGGGGGCACTGTTTACATCTGGAAGAAAAGAAATTTAATCTCCAAACATGGAAAGGTTTCTTCACAGTGAGAGCTGTGAAAATGTGGAATAGACTCCCTCAAGAGCTGGTTCTGGCCAGTTCAGTGGATTGCTTCAAAAAAGACCTGGATTCTTTCTTAGATACACAGAATATAACTGGATACTAACATTTATAGGTAAAGTTGATCCAGGGAATATTCAGTTGCCTCTCGGGGGATCAGTAAGGAATTTTTTCCCAGCAGGAGCAAATTGGGTCTTGCTTTGCTGGGGTTTTTTTTTTGCCTTCCTCTGGATCAACAGTGGGTATTGGATTATAACGTTTTTGTTTTTTTTATGGTTGAACTGGATGGACTTTTGTCTTTTTTTCAGCCAGACTAACTATGTAAGTAGATGTATGGAAAAGTTCACCTGGAGTACAGTATAGTAGAGATATGGAAATGTTCACCTGGAGTACAGTATAGTAGAGGTATGGAAATGTTCACCTCAAACACAGTATAGTAGAGGTCTCGAGCACAGTAGAGGTCTCGAGCACAGTATAGTAGAGGTATGGAAATGGTCACCTGGAGCACATTATAGTAGAGGTATGGAAATGTTCACCTGGAGCACAGTATAGTAGAGGTATGGAAATGTACACCTGGAGCACAGTATAGTAGAGGTATGGAAATGTTCACCTGAAGCACAGTATAGTAGAGGTATGGAAATGTACACCTGGAGCACAGTATAGTAGAGGTATGGAAATGTACACCTGGAGCACAGTATAGTAGAGGTATAGAAATGTACACCTGAAGCACAGTATAGTAGAGGTATGGAAATGTACACCTGAAGCACAGTATGGTAGAGGTATGGAAATGTACACCTGGAGCACAGTATAGTAGAGGTATGGAAATGTTCACCTGGAGCACAGTATAGTAGAGGTATGGAAATGTACACCTGGAGCACAGTATAGTAGATATATGGAAATGTTCACCTGGAGCACAGTATAGCAGAGGTATGGAAATGTTCACCTGGAGCACAGTATAGCAGAGGTATGGAAATGTTCACCTGAAGCACAGTATGGTAGAGGTATGGAAATGTACACCTGGAGCACAGTATAGTAGAGGTATGGAAATGTTCACCTGAAGCACAGTATAGTAGAGGTATGGAAATGTACACCTGGAGCACAGTATGGTAGAGGTATGGAAATGTACACCTGAAGCACAGTATGGTAGAGGTATGGAAATGTACACCTGAAGCACAGTATAGTAGAGGTATGGAAATGTACACCTGGAGCACAGTATAGTAGAGGTATGGAAATGTACACCTGAAGCACAGTATAGTAGAGGTATGGAAATGTACACCTGAAGCACAGTATAGTAGAGGTATGGAAATGTACACCTGGAGCACAGTATAGTAGAGGTATGGAAATGTACACCTGAAGCACAGTATGGTAGAGGTATGGAAATGTACACCTGGAGCACAGTATAGTAGAGGTATGGAAATGTACACCTGAAGCACAGTATGGTAGAGGTATGGAAATGTACACCTGAAGCACAGTATGGTAGAGGTATGGAAATGTACACCTGAAGCACAGTATGGTAGAGGTATGGAAATGTACACCTGGAGCACAGTATAGTAGAGGTATAGAAATGTACACCTGAAGCACAGTATAGTAGAGGTATGGAAATGTACACCTGAAGCACAGTATAGTAGAGGTATAGAAATATTCACCTGGAGCACAGTATAGTAGAGGTATGGAAATGTTCACCTGGAGCACAGTATAGTAGAGGTATGGAAATGTACACCTGAAGCACAGTATAGTAGAGGTATGGAAATGTTCACCTGAAGCACAGTATAGTAGAGGTATGGAAATGTACACCTGAAGCACAGTATGGTAGAGGTATGGAAATGTACACCTGAAGCACAGTATAGTAGAGGTATGGAAATGTACACCTGGAGCACAGTATAGTAGAGGTATGGAAATGTACACCTGGAGCACAGTATAGTAGAGGTATGGAAATGTTCACCTGGAGCACAGTATAGTAGAGGTATGGAAATGTTCACCTGAAGCACAGTATAGTAGAGGTATGGAAATGTACACCTGGAGCACAGTATAGTAGAGGTATGGAAATGTACACCTGAAGCACAGTATGGTAGAGGTATGGAAATGTACACCTGAAGCACAGTATGGTAGAGGTATGGAAATGTACACCTGGAGCACAGTATAGTAGAGGTATGGAAATGTACACCTGAAGCACAGTATAGTAGAGGTATGGAAATGTACACCTGGAGCACAGTATAGTAGAGGTATGGAAATGTTCACCTGGAGCACAGTATAGTAGAGGTATGGAAATGTTCACCTGAAGCACAGTATAGTAGAGGTATGGAAATGTTCCCCTGAAGCACAGTATAGTAGAGGTATGGAAATGTACACCTGGAGCACAGTATAGTAGAGGTATGGAAATGTACACCTGAAGCACAGTATGGTAGAGGTATGGAAATGTACACCTGAAGCACAGTATGGTAGAGGTATGGAAATGTACACCTGGAGCACAGTATGGTAGAGGTATGGAAATGTACACTTGGAGCACAGTATAGTAGAGGTATGGAAATGTTCACCTGGAGCACAGTATAGGGGGGGTATGGAAATGTTCACCTGGAGCACAGTATAGTAGAGGGATGGAAATGTACACCTGGAGTACAGTGTAGTAGAGGGATGGAAATGTACACCTGAAGCACAGTATAGTAGAGGGATGGAAATGTACACCTGGAGCACAGTATAGTAGAGGTATGGAAATGTACACCTGGAGCACAGTATAGTAGAGGTATGGAAATGTACACCTGGAGCACAGTATAGTAGAGGTATGGAAATGTACACCTGAAGCACAGTATGGTAGAGGTATGGAAATGTACACCTGGAACACAGTATAGTAGAGGTATGGAAATGTACACCTGAAGCACAGTATAGTAGAGGTATGGAAATGTACACCTGAAGCACAGTATAGTAGAGGTATGGAAATGTACACCTGGAACACAGTATAGTAGAGGTATGGAAATGTACACCTGGAGCACAGTATAGTAGAGGTATGGAAATGTTCACCTGAAGCACAGTATAGTAGAGGTATGGAAATGTACACCTGGAGCACAGTATAGTAGAGGTATAGAAATGTTCACCTGAAGCACAGTATAGTAGAGGTATGGAAATGTTCACCTGAAGCACAGTATGGTAGAGGTATGGAAATGTTCACCTGGAGCACCTAAATAAAGGAAGATTTTAGAGCAGCATCAGTTGTGTGGATCATCTCTATGGACAATGTTGCTGTCCAAAAGTTTCTCTGTTGGTTCTTCAGGCAGAGTGGGGGCACTCTAATACAGGAGGTATGTTACTGGCCAAATCACCATGTGAAAATAGAATGGAAAAAAAGCCTAAAAAAAGAAAACTAATGCAGCCACCATATCTATCATGACTGGTATACTGCAATATAATACATTTTTGTTTTGGGTTTAATATTGCTTTACACAATTGCTTTCCCTTGACTGTCAACTTGTTCTGCGTCTGTTTTCATAGCATTGAAGCCAAAGACAGCTAGGCACTTTGCATGTTTAAAAGGAGGTCAGCAATGGTCACCTACGTATCAGCACAGGTTTTCTGATATCTTTGTGTCAATATATTGTAACATGGTCTGAGTGCAGTTTAATAATTAGTTGCCAAGGAGCCTGTTATTGATTAATTTCCCTAAACCCAAGCTGTAGGGACCTTTCATCTTCATCCAACTATTATTTCCGCTCAGATTGTGAAGGTGTAGTAAGGAGGCGGTGATGTGATATTTTTTTCCCTCTCACTATGAGCCCCCTTTCTGGATTATCTGTTGCTGGTAACGCCAGACTATGCTGCTGTTTTCGGATGCAGTCACTCACTGTTACATAATTTGCTAATTCTCCCCCATCTGCTTCCCCCGCCTGCCTAATATCACGAGAGGAGACGTACGCTGGATCCGAGCAACACTGCTCTGCATTTCCCCTCTGAGATGTGGCTTGTTCCTTTGTACATTGGGAAGCCATTAAGGTACAGTTTCAATGCACTCCAAAATCGATGATCTCTAGGATGCTGTATAGTATATGTCCAATGTTCCATAAGATGAAAATTTTTGCCTTTAGATTGTAAGCTCCTATGATCAGAGCTCTCTTAATGCTTTTCTCTAGAATTGAATTGTTACGGTGCTGTCTCCCTTTTATTTTGTAAAGGGCTGTGGAAGCTGCTGTCACTAAATTAATCCTTTATTATAATATATACAGTGGAGATTGTTGACTGTATACTGTGCTGGCTGTGATTTCTCACCATTAAAGGTTTTCTGTAAATTAAATTCAAATAATGCATTTAGGAAACCCTATACTAAAGTATGGAGGCTGCCATCTCTGAAATTGCGTATTTCCTGGCTGTCATGGGGATCTGATAAAGACCTTTTGAGTCAGATATGTTCTTTACCTGCTTTGATATTTCTTTATAGATTCCAGTAAAGGATGATTTATCTTGTGTAAAGAAGCAAATCCTTTTGCACATTTAAAGTAATTCTAAAGGTTAATTTTTTTTTTGGTGGGGGGGGGGGATAACCAACATGTTACTTTTACCTGCTGTGTGTAATGGTTTTGCACAGAGCAGCCTGCATCCTCCTCTTCTCGGGTCCTCCGAAGGCTATTCTAGCCCCTTGCTCCTGCTGAATACCCCCACAGAGAGCAGCTTGCTATGGGGCCCCCTCTGCTCCTTGTGTCCATTCACACTTGTATCCGTGGCTTGGCCCTGCCCCTCTCTCTCCTCATTGGCTGACTTGCTGTGATTGACAGCAGTGGGAGCCAATGGCTCCCGCTTGCTGTCTCAGCCAATGAGGAGGCAGAGACCCGGGACAGCCGAGGCTGTTCACATAGTTGGATCGTGATAAGGCTCAGGTAAGTATTGAGGGGACTGGGAGAGCTGCTGCACACAGAAGGTGTTTTACCTTCATGTACAAATTGCGTGAAGGTAAAAAACCTTGAGCCTTTACAACCACTTTAACCCCTTGGCGCCTACGCCTCCCGGCCCTTTAAGGATTTCAAAAGCCAGGAGGTGGGGCGGGGTTTTAGGGTCATGTGACCATCGTGATTGGCTGTCACATGATTGGGAAAGGTCCCGATCGCAAGAGTAGATCAGGACCTTTCCGGGAGTACCGGACATGTGCGCTGGGAGCGTGCAGGGCGCGTGCTCTCAGCACACACGTATGTTTTTCTTAATTGCACACAAATGTGTGGACGCTCGGCATCAAGGCCCAGACGCCAGGAGGTCACACATTTGCTTGCGGCCAATGCCAAGAGGTTAAAGTACAACTGAAAGCAAAATGTTTTTAGGTTTTGGGTAGAGTGGAGGTGGATTAGAACCTCAGTCAAGTTTTTATTGCTGTCTGTGCCCCCATTAGGGAGAGTCACCCTTTTCTTTGGCATGTTTACCATTATCATTGATGGTAAAAGAAAATCCCAAATTTTGGGTTGTCCCTAGAAAAGTAATAGAGATAAAATTATCCAAGGGGCACACTAGATCTGATAGCCTGGGGGTCCCCAAAGGGTTCCCTTAATTTGCAGGGATTTCCTCCCACTTCCTGTTTTAGCTATGGGACAGGAAGTGAAGGAAAATTTCCCCAATGAGACACAGTTGGCAAAAGTTAAATGGACATGGCTTATAACCCTCTCTTACTTTATTCATAATGGAAAAAAAAATGTTTTGCCTATAGTTCTCTTTTAATGCTAATCTGTCTACTTCCTCAGCTTGCTCCATTCTTCATCTTGCTCAGTGATGAGTACTGAAGCCAGAGGTGGCCAATCAGCTAGCAGTTTCTTAGGCTAAGCAATAGCAAACTCTCATATGTTTACTTTCAAGCCCAACTCTAGGTAAAAATTAAATGTAAATAGTACATTGTGCATCATTTACCTTGCTTGTCCTGATTCCAAACACTCATTCCTAAGCCATCTTGTAGTATAATGGATCATAGTCATGGTTTCCTTCATAGGCCAAGCTCATTTCCTGTGCTGGGGAGCAGACGTTTTCCCTCCTCTTTATCTCAGCACTAGTCCCCTCACCACCCACATGAATTCTCCTGCCTCCAAAGCCTATGAGAGGGGACTTCCCATGAGTGGGATGTATATGTGATGTAGACATCCCAAGCAGGACCCCAGGAAGTTAACGGAAGGGTCATTACTTAATCTTGGTTTCAGGTAAGTAAAATGGGCACTTGGATAGTGTTGTGTTTTTTTGTTTTTTGAAAGTGCTAGTTACCTGGCTGTGGCTGGTTTGAATACTTTACAGTGGTTCTAAACCTAAACCATTTTTTACCATCATGCCATTCTGGACCCACAGGATCATTCTGAAAAGAGCATCATCTTGTAGTTGGGCAGACGAAACCTGGAATAATGTATATAGATACAAAGGGGGGCAGAAATTAGGGAGGGAAAGGAGAGCAATCAGGAGCTTTCTGTTGGGCACTGCTATCTGCACCAGGAGCGCGCAGGTTGTGAGCTCTTGGCACAGGTTTGTTTACTTGTGCCAAGAGGTCTCTTAGCGTCAAGACCCAACCGCCAAGAGGCTGCATATATGCGTACTGGCGGCAAGGAGTTAAACGTTTATTGTACATTTTCAGCATCTCTTTATATCATGCCCAGTTTTCAGTGGTATTGAAAAATTTGCTAAACCTTTTGAACTTTTGGCAGTGAATAGTTCAACAAAACCAAAGCTGTTGGTGGCCTGTGAACAGGTGTTTCCTTTTAACTGTCGTATAGCAGTTTGAAAAGGGACAGATGTCTGTGAGGCTTTCTAAACAGTGGCAGTATACTAGAAGTAGATTAAAAATCCAAACTTTTTTCTTGCGCAATAACCCTTTATGGTAGAGTCATCCTTTTATTTGTCCGAATGACCGTGTGAATCTGCCAAAAAAACACTTTTTTTTTTTTTTGCTAAAGTTACACTTTAAGGCTTTCATGTACACAAGCAGCTCCTAAACTCAAGTTTAGGAGCTTTTGGCATTTTTTGCCAAAGCTCCTAAACTCAACTCCATAAAAATCTGTGTCCATGTACACGTAGGCTTTGAGCAGAAATTACGAGCTGCCACGTTTAGGTGCGGTTAAACCTCTCTCTCCTGAATGCGGAAGAATCTCGTTCAGGATAGGAAAGTTTTGACCACCGACCGTGGGAAAACTCAAATCGGTGTAAAAATGCGGCAACCGCGGAACTGCAATTTTGCCGTGATTTGTGTTTTCCTGCGGCCGGCAGCAAGGGTAGCCTCGTGTACATGGTGCCTAAAGCAAATCTATGGTCACAGCATATTTCTAACATCCGCATCATGATAACAAAACAAAAAATAGTTATCTTTGACAATCCAATATTAGCTTCCTTGAAAAAAATCTCCTTTAGGCTACTTCCACACTGAGCAGTTTTTGAAGCATTTTTGCGTTAAAACAAAGTGCCTGAAAAGCTCAAGAAAAATGCTTCCCTATGTATGTCTATGTATGTTGCACTTCCGTTGTGGTGCAAAATCTCCTGCTTGCAGCATCTTTGAAGCATGTTTGTTCAGTTAAAAAAAAAAAAACGCCTCTACCCACTGAAATAAATGAAAAATGCCTCTGAGACGCATTTTTAGTGCAGTTTTTAAGCCATGTGTCCTTTAGAAAAACCACTCAGAAAGCAAGGCAAAAAACGTATGCGTTTTTCTTGTGTTTTTGTGGTGGATCAGTGTGAAAGTAGTCTTAGTGTTATGGTGCTGCCCAGGGGCAGACTGACAACTCATGGGGCCCCCGGGCAATAGGGGATCATGGGGCCCCTGTGTCCTTGCCAAAACTCAAAAAAGCCTATGAAAAAGGTACCAGGGGCATCTCATGGGGCCCCCTACTGACCCCGGGCCCTCGGGCACTGCCCGAGTCTCCAAATGGTCAGTCCACCCCTGGTGCTGCCTATCTCCTGACCATCTCTTTCCACAATTTCCTGGATTCCCTGCATGCTTTGCAGCTTTTCCTCTGCTGTTTACTTTCAATTTCAAAGAACTACATATCCCATGGTACCTTGCTGCTTGCAAGCACTGATTCCTGTACTGACTGCTTTCTGAAGCTCCTTCTCTCAGCATGTCTATAGTTCAGAAGGCAGGCTCTGTGAAATGCGTGACACAGCAGTGCCTACACACAGGGCATAGTGACTATGTGTCACAGAATTCAAGGAAGTCAATGTTTAGAGATCTTTACAAAGGAAGTTTACAGACTTCAAGATTGTTCCACTTAATAGGAGTAGGATAAAAATAATTAAAATGTAATGTGGGAATACATTTATGATTTTACACTTTGACCATAGATATGCTTTAAAAGATGTTCCTTGATTGGTTGCTTTGGATTAGTGTACTTTGCACATCACTAACACACACTGCAATAGAAATCCTAAGCAAAATTTTCTAACAAATGTTCAAATGGTCAGAATTGGACAAATGTACCATCCAAGGTTGTATTCTTCTTCATATTCATATCAATAGGAAGAAAAATACATTTTTGGAAAAGGAAATAATGGGAGGGGGGGGGGCACAGTAGGGGCAGCTGGGTGACTAAGAGGTTGTGGGGTTTGTTAAGCTGGCCATAGAGGAGTAGTACTAAGGTAGACATAAAACATTTTTTGCCCTTGTATTAGATGTTAGGAAAATACATTGGTGTGTGCTACTGTGAAACCGGAATTGAAAGGACACATTAAAAGCAAATGCAAATATTTATGTAAATTTTGCAAAGCATTTTAGTGTCAGGTAAATGTGACGGATACCTCTTCATGCCATCTTCTATTTTTATGGTGCTTCCGTAATTTTAGTAAATTATTTTACTGGAATAGGATATGCACTGGTTTACATATGAATCTTGGAAGTCTGGTCAGAAGTTTCTACTTTAGGTAAAATGTGGACGCAAATCAGATAGGTGTGTGTGGCCACTATTTTCCTTATTTCTGTCTTTTTTGTTGTTTTTTTACTAGAGGATTGCTCAACCTGATATAAATCTGATCAAAGACTGCTAATTTGTGTTCATAATTTTATTAAAAATGCTTGAATATTTGTCTCTTAAAGTGTTTTGTATAGGCAAATTTGCCTTCCCATGAAAATTCCATGACATAAATCTGAAGGTTGCAGGGGACTGCAGCTAATAAACCCATCCTATAACTGAGAACCAGAGTTAGACTTCCCAGTAACTCTATTTCCAGGAATCTTCCAGGACAGCCCATGAGATATAGACACCACCTCGAACAGGAAACAAATCACCAAAAGTGCTTTAAAAGGAAGTCCTTCTGCTATACTGGTCAGTTTTAAAACAAGAACCAATGGAGGAAACCTGAAAAAACAAACAAACAAACAGAAAAAGAACATAACACAAGGGCAGGAATCTGGCTGTTCTGGAACACTCCTGAAAAGAGTTACCAGTAAGTCTAACTCTGGTTTTCCCAAATCATCTTTCAGGACAGTCCATGAGATGATTAGCAAGAACTCACCAGACTAGAGAGCCTGGAGACTTCCCCTCCAACAAGGCTGACCATAAATATCACAGATATGGTGGACCCTGCTATAATTCTCAACAGAGAGAAAACTAAGGCAGTAGACCTAACTGCCTGGAAAAGTCTACCTTGTGATCCCCCACCAAAAAGTGCCCTACAGTGCAAACGTTGAAAGTTCCCAGACACCTTGACTGGAAACCCATGCTGTCTGTGCTGGTCCTTGTCAAGGGGGTGTGCTGCCTCAAGACATGGCCTTCACTAGGCACAGAAGGAGAAAGCCATCTCCTTCCTGTACAGAAGAGGGGTCCTGGGGGGCAATCTACAAGAGAACCCTAACAGCTGCTCTCAGGAGAGCCAGGTAGGTATAAGTGCGGGTGGAAGAAAAGGATTGCCAGAGAAACAGATGAGTCCCTCACCTAGGTTCCAGTTGATGCATTTCCTTGAGGATACAGAATAAACTAACCAGTTCAGCAGAAGGACCTACTTTTAAAATGCTTTTGGTGATGTGTTTCCTGTTTCGGTTGGAGAAGGTGCCCATATGTCATGGATTGTCTTGGAAGATGAATTGGGAAATACACATTTTGAGTTGTTTGTCCTAATGGATACAAATTGTGCCTGTGGGTACCCTGGAATTCTTCTTTAAACCAGCCACATATTGCAGTGTTATGTGGCTGTCTGTGAAAACACTTGCTGAGGACTCAGATTGTTCAAGCAGTATTTTCTATATTGTGATTTATCTTATAACCAGGGAAAGGGATATCTCTCACTGGCCATTGTTTGACCCCAATTATTTCTTGGCCACCAGCTAGTATTGTGACGGACGCGGGCTTGCTGCCACCAATATGCAACGATCCCACAATCGCTGTCACCAATATGTGACGACCGAAGCGTCAGACCCCAGCCCTTCTCACCAAACTCGTGACCTTAGGACTAGCCAATCTAAAACCATGCACGATTTTCCAGCTAATTGGCCCACAATCGATGTACCGGCAGCCTGAGTGATTCTTACTGGGTCAGGTTAATTACGCAATTAACCCTTCACACTGCCACCGCCTCCTTTTTGTACAGAGAAAGAGGAAACTCGGTGATATCCGCCATAACACTATAATGGTTGAGGTAATTGTCTGTATAACACGGTCACCGCAGGCCGGTTAAACAAACACAGTAGCGTCTCTTTTAGAGGAAGGAATTTGTAAATTGCAATTAAGAGCTATAGTAACAGTTCAACACTTTCAGAAGGAAAGATTTATTACCTAAAGGTCAAACGGGTGCAATAAAAATATATACAGAAAATATGTAACTAAGATATATATATAAATATACAGAGACCAACAGCAAAGCAAAGAGATATCAGAGAGAGGTGAAAGGGTTATGGTACTTCCTGGTTAGCAGATCCAAGTTTCTGAGCGAAAGGGCACGAGTCTCCCCAGGTGGTACTGATGTTGAAAAGGGAGACGTCTTCAACTTACTCTCTTAGGCCTGACAGCCCAATTTTTAGTTCCCCAGCAGGGGGTATCTCTGAAGTCAAGGACCAATACCCCGTTTAGGGCGTGGAGGTCTGGGCGTAGCCCTAAACTAGAACCAAAATCTCGTGTAGTTCATATTTTGGCTCATAACTTTTCCTATGCACAAGTGACACTCCACCCGCGTGTAGATTATTATGCAGACACGTCTGAAGATTGATTAGATATGAATTATGAAATTATACACTGAATGGTTCACAAGATCTACTTTTCTGCTTTCCTATGTATTCGAGACAAGGCGAGTGACCTACCAAACTGTTTGCCTCCTCTTGGCCAATCTGACGGTATGCCTGGTTTTTATGTAAGTCTCTCATATTCCAAGACATAGGGGAAAAATGGATTGTCAAGAAGGTTATCTGGTTCAATGTCTTTTGAACTCCTGGGAAGGCTGCGTTATCTTTTTACAACGTGTTAAATTGCACAGGTTCTTTGGACAGAGAGGCCCCAGCTCCCTTGTGGACTTTATAGCTCCTAGCCCCATGCTGGGCCCTGGCCTCCTGTGACACTCCTAACACACATACACACACTGGCCAAATGTAGCTATGACTCTCAGAGAGGGAGGGGGATAATGATGGGTAAATATGTTTGTCAGGATGGCTAACCCCTTTGCCAAGATGGAGGTTGAAGCCAAAATGGTTGAACCGCGTCCATCTCTGTGTGTACGCTTGCTACAAGTATATGTGGTGGCTCTGATACGGCTATATTGTAATCTAGTACAGAATCTAAAGGCTCCACTGTTCATTCTCTATAGAAACTATTTGTAATATAAAAAGTGTAAACCTATTTCTAGAACTTGTTGGTTATAATTAAAAAGCTAACCTCTGAATTTTCCATAATTTACGATAGTCCTGAAAAAAACATTTACACATGTGCATAATTGGGCTTTCCTTGTGTGTTGTGTTGCATACATGTTTGAGCGTGTTTTTACATGCTTTGCTAAGAGAGATCAACATTATTTGTTTAACGTGTCATTACATTTATTTCAGTGGGCCCTAACATGCCCTAGCATGCATTTATCATATACAGTAGATAAGCATTGGGCTTTATTGCACTTGTACTAACATAGTTGAGTATGTTAATAAGGAGAACAACACGTGCATGTAATTTCATAGGAATCCCAAATAATACAACTAAATTCATATTTTGGTGTCCATTGTTGGTTTCTATGAGGCACAGGTTCTCAGAGCTGATAGCATTCTCTGCCCAGGTTGGTATTGCTCATTATAATGCCTAATCCATGTGTGGGCTGCTTAATGTGTTCCAGTTGTATCTTGTGTCCATTATCTGTCACCAAAGCATAGTCATATGTCTTCCCCTCCTGTAGACCAAAGGTCATCTGAAAGACTTGTTAAGACAAATTTCTAAAAGCGATACACTTTAGTATCCTATTATCTCTAGCTAAACAAGCTTGGCATATCTTCATCACAAAATCCAAATAAAATTAGATAAGTGTTTGATTCATTGTGATCTTGTATTATGGATTTTATTTTGAAGCCATTATGTAGGCATTTCTTTTCCTTCAGTAGGGTTTTCTATACTGATGTCTTCAAACAATAGCTGGTTGGATCCTTGCTTGGCTTTTTTTTTTTTTTTACTTTAACATCTCTGAGCTGATTCTGATCTAGAGCAGTTGGAAAACCAGTGTCTCAAGCAGGAAAAGGTACTTGATATCATGCTGGAATTTTTCGTTTTGCGAAAACATCGCTATATACAGAGCCAAGCCTTCATCTTTCTAGAAAGGAGAGTGAAGAATACAAAGTAATGTGTATGTTGAATGAGGATCACTGCAGATCTGTAGCTTTGTAAGCCCCTGTGGAGACGTCTCTTTTATGAAGAGATTTCCCAGTCTAAAGCTGATCATTCACGTGTAGATTTTCAGACGAGAATATTTGTAAGAAAATCGTACGAAAATTCTAGGAACATTCGATGAATGGACGAATGTCGTTTGAAAATTGTCTTTTGCTTTTAACATTCGATTTTAAAATGAATGTAATTTGTTTGATCAAGAAAAGTTTTCCTTCGAATTTTCCCATCACTGCTGTCCAAAACGAACATCAGTTTGACCGCACTAACGATTAGAAAATCATATGAAAATTCTCGAATGAAAATCTATAACTGTATGGACAGCTTTAGACCCCATCTTAAAGGTAGATAGAAGGTTCAGCAAGTCATGGCAATTACAAAATAAATGGGTATCTCACTGGTGAACAACTGAGATACAGTTATTGGATTATATTGCAGTCACAGAACCTTGGAGCTCTGTAGATTGGATGTATAAGCCAAATAGGGAAGGCCAATTTGTGGTCATAGTAAAACTTGCAGCTAATTGTTGCTGATAATATCAATAGTGTAATGAATACCTAATAGTCATTTTAACCGTTGCCCGTCAGCCTTATAGCAGAAGTACTGCTACAGGGCGGCACAGGTGCGCAAAATCGTGTGTGTATATATATATATATAGAGAGAGAGAGAGAGAGAGAGAGTTGTGTTCAAAATAATAGCAGTCAGACATCACTAACCTGATCAATCACTGTTCTTGGTAGAAATGATATTTCTACGTGGCAAATAATTTACTAGCAGGTATAGTAGAGTAATAGAAATCCAAGAGACCCAACAGTCATGACATGCATGCTGCTGATTCTGTGTAATTGAATCACTAATTGAAAGGGGCATGTTCAAAATAATAGCAGTGTGGAGTTCTACTAGTGAGGTCATTCATTCTTTGAAAAACAGGTGGCAATTATTGCCCTTATTTAAGGAAGAAAGGCAGCATATGTTGTACATGGTGGTTACAGTGCATTTCTCTCTGAAATTCTGAGGAAAATGGGTCGTTCCAGACATTGTTCAGAAGAACAACGTATCTTGATTAAAAAGTTGATTGGAAAGGGAAAAACATATAAAGAAGTGCAGAAAATGATAGGCTGCTCAGCTAAAATGATTGCAAATGCTTTAAAATGGCAACCAAAACCTGAAAGATGTGGAAGAAAGCGAAAAACTACCATTCAAATGGATAGAAGAATAGCCAAAATAGCAAGGACTCAGCCAACAATCAGCTCCTGGAAGATCAAAGAAGGTGTAAAGTTACCTGTGAGTACTGTTACAATTAGAAGACGCCTATGTGAAGCCAAGCTATCTGCAAGAAGCCCCTGCAAAGTCCCACTGTTGAAAAAAAAGACATGTGCTGAAGAGGTTACAATTTGCCAAAGAGCACATTGACTGGCCTAAAGAGGAATGGTGCAACATTTTGTGGACTGATGAAAGTAAGATTGTTCTTTTTGGGTCTAGTGGCCGGAGACAGTTTGTCAGACGACCCCCAAACACTGAATTCAAGCCACAGTACACCGTGAAGACAGTGAAGCATGGTTGACCAAGCATCATGATATGGGGATGTTTCTCATACTATGGTGTTGGGCCTATTTATCGCATACCAGGGATCATGGATCAGTTTGAATACATCAGAATACTTGAAGAGGTCATGCTGCCTTATGCTGAGGAGGAAATGCCCTTGAAATGGGTGTTCCAACAAGACAACGACCCCAAACACTCCAGTAAATGTGCAACATCTTGGTTCCAGACCAACAAGACTGACGTTATGGAGTGGCCAGCCTAATCCCCGGATCTTAATCCAATAGAAAACTTGTGGGGTGACATCAAAAATGCAGTTTCTGAGGCAAAACCAAGAAATAGAGAAGAACTGTGGAATGTAGTCCAATCATCCTGGGCTGGAATACCTGTTCACAGGTGCCAGAAGTTGGTTGACTCCATGCAACACAGATGTACAGCAGTTCTCAGAAACAGTGCTTATACAACTAAATATTCATTAAGTGATTCAAAGGAAAGCAAAATCTTCAAACATTTTTCAGTTTATATAGTGAATGTTTGAGTTTGTAAAGAAGAATACAAACACTGCTATTTTTTGAACAGTCTAATATTCACTTTTCTTCCATTTTGTTTTAGAGGAACAACACAAATTTGATATATTTTTCTTCATGTTTTGATTTGGAATAGAATGTGTAGTGTTCCCAATGCATTTGTGTGTATGGAAATAAAAGCTATTAGAAGGATTTTGAGCTTTATTCACTTTGTTCAACACACTGCTATTATTTTGAACACAACTGTGTATGTATATATATATATATATATATATATATATATATATGTGTGTGTGTGTTTGTGTGATTTTGCATTTCCGGGTAAGGGGCGTGCGCCCTTCCCGCGCTGCCATTCATGGCCTCGGCTGTCAATCACTAGGTCCCGGCAGGTGATTACTCGCCGATGCCTGGTGATTGCTGAGCATCTCTGATGGGAGGGTGGGGAGAACTGTTTGTAAACAAAACAGTTCTCTCCCTTTCTATCTCCTGCACACTGCTTTGCATGGCTGTGCATAGCAGAGCCATGCAAAGCAGTGTGCTTACAGTAAAGCACACATGCAGCACACAGTAAAACAGCACACAGTTAACCCTTTGATCACCCCAGATGTTAACCCCTTCCTGCCCCTGCCATTAGTACAGTGTCAGTGCTTTTTATTAGCACTGATCACTGTATTGGTGTCACTGGGGATGTCAGTGACACCATGTCAGTTCCCCCCAGTGTCAGAATGCCCACCGCAGTCCCAAAATACCTCTCTGATAGCTGCCATTACTAGTAAAAATTAAAAAAAAAAATCCCAGTATATGTACCGCCATTTGTAAATGCTTTAACTTTCACGTAAACCAATTAATTTACATGTATTGGGATTTTTTTTAAGCAAAGACATTAGCAGAATGCATTTTGGCCTAAATGTATGACAAATTTGATCTTTAAAATTTTTTTACTGGACATGTTTAATAGCAAAGTCAAGAATATAGGTTTTTTTTCTCAAAATTGTTGGTCATTTTTTTTCTATAGCGCAAAATATAAGATGCACAGGTAATCACATACCACCGAAAGAAAGCTAAACTCGTGGGAAAAAAAAGGACTAAATTCCACTTGGGTGCAGCATTGCATGACTGCGCAATTGTCAGTTAAAGTAACGCCGTGTAGTATCGCAAAAAATGGCCTGGTCAGGAAGGGGGGTAAATCCTCAGGAGGGCAAGTGGTTAAAACCCAACATCTTTAGAATGTGAACTAGATTTAAGCAACACTATTGCATGGTTATCGCTTGTTTTTTATATTATCTTTTAGAATGTCTTTCTTGTATCTAACTTGTGTAACTGATCAGTTTTTGCGTTGTTGCACTAGGTACTGTCTGATTAAAAAATACACAATTCAATGGTTTTAGGACTGGTGTATCTCTGTTGCATGCACTTTATTTACTAATTTGATAGTTTTGTACTTGAATCCAGAATGAATTGACATTTATAGCAATCATGAAGTTAAAAGGGGGTTGAAGAAAACTTAAAAAATGCAGAGGAAAAATTGGTTTAACTGTGATCATTATCGAACTATGGGTGGTATTAGTAAAAGAACTGGTATTTTAGGACTTCTTGTCAAATTCTAAATGGTTTTCTTGTGCTCATTTGAGGTGGTTTATTGCATTTGTTTTTGGTTTCCCAATTTAATGATAGTAAGGCAATGGGCATTCAAAGAAATGTATGGCAATGTATGGGACAATTAGCACTGGTGGTAAATAACAGAACTTTGGATTAATATATAGGACAACCTTTTACAAAGCTATGCATAGTCTAGTGTCAGATGATAGTAGCAATCACTAGGGTATGTTTTAACATCTCTTCTCTGAATATCTCTGCTTTCAAACATAGTAAAGTGACGCTCCATAGTAACTCTAGTGGTCCATCGAGTCTGTCCATTTTTTTTTGTTTTACATGTTTTTTTATTTTATTTTTAGAAAAAAAAATTTTCTTTGTAACTTTTTTTTTTTCTTCATTTTTTGATTGAAAGTACTTTGTTACAATACACATAAACGAACAACAAACTTGAAAAGGCACAGTTAACGTTATAAATTTTTTTTTTTCCGGAGTATAGGTCTATGTTTTTCGCAAGCATTTCTGAATCAACTTACTGTTGACTGACTCACTACCTAATTCATGCAACAATGCTTTAAATGAAAAGAGAAATCGGTTTTCGATCATTAATTTAAAAAAAAAGAGAAATGCATGGTAGAAACATAGAAAAGTGACAGCTGAAATAAGACAAGTGGTCTATCGAGTCTGACTTTTTTATACATGTTTTGCAAAAGTTTGTTTCCCCAAATCTAGATCTATACCAGGCATGTTTGAATCCACTTACTACCTCTGCTGGAAGTCTATCCCAAGCATCAACTACTCTTTCAGTAAAATAATACTTCCTTAGATTAGTTTTGAACTTTCCTCATGCTAGCTTGAGGTCATGTCCCCATGTTCTTGATCTTGGTTTCATATTGAAAATTCTGCCCTCCTGAACCTTATTCGCCCCCTTGATGAATTTAAAGGTTTCAATCATGTCTCCCCTTTCCCTTATTTCCACCAGACTGTACATGTTAAGTTCTGAAGTCTCTCCTGATGTGTTTTATCTCCCAGACCTTTCACCATTTTTGTTACCTGTCTCTGGACTTGTTCTATCTTCTCAATAGGTTTTTGTATGTGAGGTCTCCAGAACTAGATATAGTATTCTAAGTGAGGTCTAACTAAAGATCTATATTTTAGGGGCTTTGCTGTTCTTTTTGAGGCTGCTATTGCTTTTATTAGACATTGACTTTGAGGCCAAAATGTTGGAAGAGGAATGAATGGAGAGGATGCTTTTAGGATCTATCGAGATGGAGGGAAAAAGCGTACATATTTGGTTGCTTTGTGGATTAAGTGAGATCCAGAACTCTCAGGCAGTATAAATGAGTGGTAGTCATGGTAAGAATGATTAGCATTTGAGTAGTGTAGAGAATGCTCAGACAATGTAAGGCCTCCTTCACTCCATGGTGCAGAGACATCAGGTTTTTCTGCATGTGTTCTGCAAGGACACAACAAAACAAATTGTTCTTTATGTGACCTGTTCACACCACAACACTGGTATCACGTGCAGATTTTTTCTGCACAGAAATCTGCCATGTGTATTAAACTCATGGAAGCGCGTATGAAAACTGATGCAAGTGAAATCTGTGCGTCAGTTTTCATGCATGTATGGTGTGAACGAGCCCTCAGCCTGGGTGCGGTATATCGCAGGTGATTCGCGCAGGAACTGCACCACATTCCTCTGCAAATCACATGCAATTTGTGTGCGGTGCAATTGAAGCCATACATTTTGTATGGCTCTAATCGCACCATGCCCGCACCAAAAAGGTGCAGGACCCTTTTTGGATCCACACTAGAATCTCATGGGTATTCACACCTATGCGATCCGATTCTGCACATCGCACTGCGTTTTGCGGACCGCTATCGGGGTGTTGTTAACGTAACATACACACCCGCAGCAGTTCGCACGAATGGGGTGCGATTCTGATGCGGTGTGGAATTCGCACTGAAAATGCTACGAATTGCACACCGCATCAGTGTAAACCAGGGCTCAAGGTTGTAATAGTGGAGATTATCTGGTTACGGTTTATGAAATGCTGATCTAGACAAAGCTTTGTTCATTTTACCCATTATGAGGTCAGAACTTCTTTTGACAGCACAGATCTACAGGAGAAATATATGCCTCAATGCTCTAGTTTTTCCTGCTTGTCATTTAATTGCCAAAACATTACCTTTTGTACTAGATGTACTTGATTTTTGCATGATAGATGTACTACGTTTTTACATTTAACATGGTCTGTTTAGATTTCTGCTCTCTGGGCTGGCTCAGTTCTGCAGGCCCATGCTGTTTGCCTGATATCTTTCTGCTTCTACAAAAAAAAAAAAACCCAGGAAGTTGCCATGGCAACCAATCCAAATGACAAGGGTGGGGGAGGCGAGATGCATTCAACCTGCTGAGGAGCAAAAACATAAAGACCTAGTCAGTCAGGAGAGAGGAAGCGGAAATCAGAACGTTACAAATCTTGCTGGAGAAGAAGCGTTTCTATTAAGCCTCTCATTGGTGAAAGCAGTACTGTGTGTGTTGCTCTGGCAACCAGTCATATTCCAGCTATTTGACTTATTTTCAGTAGGAAATTTAGAGAGAACCCGGTTGCTATGTAGAAAACCGTTTTACTTTCACACAACCAATCTAAGCAGTTGGCGAGATATTAGGTGTAGGCCTTCACAAATTCTTCTACACACATTGTCAATAAAATCCTTGTTTTAAGAAAAATGTGTGAGTGGAAACGTGAAAAGAAAAACAATGGCTGTTTAATGACTGACCCACTGTTAGCTTTACTATTTGAAGTGATACTGAAAGTCATTTCTTTTAAAGTGTTACTGAACCCACAACAGTAAAATCAGCCTGTATATGCAGTAAAGCATGCTTGTTATACTCACTATGGAACCTAAGGGGTTAATCCTCTGCATTGTGTAAAAAGGATGTTTGATTCTGACTTCTCTGATCCTCCCCTTCTTCTACTGCCCCCCATCCATCTGCTAATAGAATAGAGACTTGAGGACAAGCTGCACATGCTCAGTTTGGTGTCTTAGAGAGTTTTTTTTGCCTTGGGAGAGTGCATGTGATCAGCACAGGGCCAATCAGCCAATCAGGGTCAGGTGTTATGCAGCCTCATTGGATAATCAGGGGAGAATAAAAAAAGCTGTAACCAATGCTCAGCTGGACACTGATAGAAGTCACAAGACTGCTCTTAACTGCTGATGAGAAAAAGTGTTTATATTTACTAAAATTATTGCATTTCCATGTTGTGTGCACTGTGGGAGATCAGATATAGTGAATGCAGGGTCCTGGGTTTAGTAACACTTTAACTGCTTCCCATCTGCCCTATAGTAAATACCGTATACTGCTATAGGGCGGCACAGATGCACAAAATCACTTATATGTACGTCATTTTGCATTTCCGGGTAGGGGGCACGTGCTCGCTCTACCCGCACCGCCAATCACGGCTGAAGCTGTCAATAACCGGGTCCCCAACAGTGATTACTCGACAGCGCCTGGTGTTTACCAAGCAGCACAGTGGTTAAATGGTTAGCACTTCCGCCTGGCAGTACTAGGGTCGTTGGTTTGAATCCCAGCCACAGCACCTCCTGCCTGGAGTTTGCATGTTCTCCCTGTGCCTGCGTGGGATTCCTCCGGGTACTCTGGTTTCCTCCCACACTCCAAAGACATACTGGTAGGTGAATTGTCTCCTGTCTAAATTGGCCCTAGTATGTATATGTATGAATGTAAGTTAGGGACCTTAGATTGTACGCCCCTTGAGGGTTAGGGACTGATGTAAATGTACAATATATATGTATAGCACTGCGTAAATTGACGGTGCTATATAAGTATCTGAAATAAATTTTAAAAAATCTCAGTCGAGGAGAACTGTTTTAAACAAAATGGTTCTCTTCCCTGTCAGCTCATGCACACTGCTTTGCATGGCTGTGCACAACACAGCCATGCAAAGCAGTGTGCTTACAGTGAAGCACACACCCAGCACTTAGTAAACCCTTTGATCGCCCCTCATGTTGACCCCTTCCTGTCCAGTGCCATTAGTACATTGATTGCTTTATTGATGTCACTGGGGATGTCAATGACACCAAGTCAGTTCCCCTCAATGTCAGAATGCCCACCGCAGTCCCACTATAAGTCGCTGATCGCCTACATTACTAGTAAAATTCCAGTATATATACCGCCATTTGTAAACGCTATAACTTTCATGTAAACCAATTAATTTACATGTATTTGGATTTTTTTTTAGCAAAGACATGTAGCAGAATACATTTTGGCCTAAATATATAACTGAATTTGATTTTTTTTTTATTTTTTTGCTGGACAGCAAAAAGTCAAAAATATTTTTTTTTTCTCAAAATTGTCGGTCTTTTTTTTTATAGCGCAAAAAATAAAAAACACACAGGTAATCAAATACCACCGAAAGAAAGCCCAATTAGTGGGATAAAAGGACGTAAATTTCATTTGGGTGCAGCATTGCATGAAGGGGGAAGGGGGGTAAATGCTCAGGAGGTGGTGCCATGGTTGGGATTTGAACCAACGACACCTAGTACTGCCAGGCGGAAGTGCTAACCATTTAGCCACGGTGCTGATATACAAAACCTTTGGTAGCTAAAATGGCTCCCATATATATTTTATCTGTGTATTTGGCGGTTTGCCTGAAGTTGTGCTATAAATTAAGTTTTTACATCAAACTAGAATGAATGCATAATTTGTCTTTTTTCAAGCCTCTTGTAATCCCATGTACAACAGCACTCAAACTATTAAAGGAAAGGCCAGTACTAGGAGTAAACATGCATACAAGTGGGAAAATGAACAGATGACCACATCAGCACTGCTGCCTCTGTATTGTCCTATCATGGGCTGACAGAGCCTTGGTGACCACATTCTAATGCTATGATGCAGCAGAAAAGGTGAGGTCATTGACCTATGCTGTCAGCTTGGGTTGCCTGGATGACCAGACTGGCTGCATACAATTACAAATCTTTTGTTAGGCATATTTTATGCATGTTAAGTTCAACTATGTATGTATCATTTTATGTAAAGTTCAGTTTTTAGTTAGCAAAATGTAAGGAATATTTTCCCAGCATTTCATATTTCTAATATGTGCCTTCTGTACCATGTCCTTCTCTGAAAATGTATCCTGTTCTCTTTGTATTGCTTTCTTTGTGTGAAATACTTGGTGTTCCTGTGAGTGCCATTGTTTTTCCTAAAACTGACCACACTAGACATGAGAGCACAGCGTGGCCAGTTTTCTGGCTGTGCTGGGAACTTGGCCTGCTCTTTTCCAATGATTACACTTGTGCTCACTCCCACCTCCACACAACCATTCACTGGAAAGATCAGTGTGCTGCTGTTTAACCCCCCCCCCCCACTCTTTTTATGTGTGCACAAACATTTTACCTTTTTATTTCTAATTTAAATTGAATTGATTGTTGTACAGATGAGGGTTCATGTATACTTTTATGTGTGCACAAACATTTTACCTTTTTATTTCTAATTTAAATTGAATTGATTGTTGTACAGATGAGGGTTCATGTATACTTTAACTGCAGCTATAATTTGCTGATATGTTCTTTTTTCACCCTGGTTTGCAGGCCACCATTAAACAAATGGATGCTGTGACGAGCCGAAGCCTGAAAAGAAAATTTGAAGATGTTGATGTGGGCTCTCCTATCTCTACCCCAAAAGATTCAGATGATGAAATCTCAAACAGTGACAGTGCAGAAAGCTGTGACAGCATTAACGCTCCCACCACCACTGAACTTATCCGTAAGTTACTGTTTTCGTGCCACCATGTCAATGTAATTAACCCTTCCATATTTTCAGAGATCCTGAAGTGAGCTGGTCATGTCTCTGCAACAATGTTGGCCATTTTTTGTGATGGAAGCAGTTTTTGAGAAAATGCAGTTACTTGGGCCTCTGAAATTTTTTTTATGCCTCATTCCCCAGTGATTTCAATAGTCGCTCTTGATAAATGGGTACTATTTAAAGGGATTCTTAAGGAAGTTTTTTTTCTTTTAAATAACACGTTCTACTTATCTAGTTTGTACAATGGTTTTGCACAGAGCAGCCCCAATCGTCTTCTTTTTCAGTCCCCTGCTAGCGGTCCTGGCTCCTCCCCCCCGCTGAGTGCCCACAATAGTGAGTGTCTTGGTATGGAGACACTCAAGCAGGCTTCTTCCCGAGCCAATCTCCTGTGAGTGGACATTGTCTATTCATACACAGAACCTGGCTCAGCTTTGCACTCTCCTCATTGGCTCAGTGGCTGTAATTGAAAGCAGCAGGAGCCAATGGCAGGTATTAGAGGGGATGAGGGGGGAGATACACCCAGAAGGTTATTTTACCTTCATTCTTAGAATGCATGAAGGTAAAAAAAAAACTTGAGTCGTTAGAACCACTTTAAGTAGGAAAGTAGTCAATGTTATTCTCCCAACTATTGCCTGGTCATGCAAATTTGAACGTACCCAATGCAGAAAACAATATTTTTTGATTTACCCCTAATCTGTATCCACTCAAATCCCACTTTTATCAAACACTTGACATGCATATTTTTATTTTTGTATGTAGTTAGGTGTATTACTGTGTTAGCAATAGGTTATAAAATGACTGTAAATGAAAAGTGATCTTACTTGACTGCTGAAAGTATTCGTAGTTGTCTTCTAAGGAACAATAAGCTCCGTTAATATAAATTATAATGAAATACTTTTTTCAATCCCATATATAATATTTGAACCTTTTTATAAGAATAGTAGGTGAAATAATTATTTGTATAAGCCATGGCTGCAATAGCAAATCTATTTCTGTACAGTATGTACAGTATCTCCCAGACGTGAGTACACACCTGACATTTTTTTAAATATTTGATTCTATCTTTTCATGTGACAACACTGAAGAAATGACACTTTGCTACAATGTAAAGTAGTGAGTGTACAGCTTGTATAACATTGTAAATTTGCTTTCCCCTCAAAATAACTCAACGCACAGCCATTAATGTCTAAATCGCTGGCAACAAAATTGAGTACACCCCTAAGTGAAAATGTCCAAATTGGGCCCAATTAGCCATTTTCCCTCCCCGGTGTCATGTGACTCGTTATTGTTACAAGGTCTCAGGTGTGAATGGGGAGCAGGTGTGTTAATTTGGTATTATCGCTCTCACTCTCATACTGGTCACTGGAAGTTCAACATGGCACCTCATGGCAAAGAACTCTCTGAGGATGTGAAAAAGAGAATTGTTGCTCTACATAAAGATGGCCTAGGCTATAAGAAGATTGCCAAGACCCTGAAACTGAACTGCAGCAAGGTGGCCAAAACCATACAGCGGTTTAACAGGACAGGTTCCACTCAGAACAGGCCTTGCCATAGTCGACCAAAGAAGTTGAGTGCACGTGCTCAGCGTCATATGCAGAGGTTTTCTTTGGGAAATAGACGTATGAGTGCTCCCAGCATTGCTGCAAAGGTTGAAGGGGTGGGGGGGGGGGGTCAGCCTGTTAGTGCTCAGGCCACTGCATTACTGGAACCATGTCCTGTGGTCTGATGAGACCAAGATAAACTTATTTGGTTCAGATGGTGTCAAGCGTGTGTGGCAGCAACAAGGTGAGGAGTATCAAGACAAGTGTGTCTTGCCTACAGTCAAGCATGGTGGTGGGAGTCTCATGGTCTGGGGCTGCACGAGTGCTGCCGGCACTGAGGAGCTACAGTTCATTGAGGGAACCATGAATGCCAACATGTACTGTGACATACTGAAGCAGAGCATAATCCCCTCCCTTCGGAGACTGGGCCCCGGGGCAGTTTTCTAACATGATAATGAACCTAAACACACCTCCAAGACAACCACAGCCTTGCTAAAGATGCTGAGGGTAAAGGTGATGGACTGGCCAAGCATATCTCCGGACCTAAACCCTATTGAGCATCTGTGATGTCATCATGGATGAGTGAAAGAGGACTCCAGAGGCAACCTGTGCAGCTCTGGTGAACTCCATGCCCAAGAGGGTTAAGGCAGTGCTGGAAAATGATAGCCACACAAAATATTGACACTTTGGGCCCAATTTGTACATTTTCACTTAGGGGTGTACTCACTTTTGTTGCCAGCGGTTTAGACATTAATGGCTGTGTGTGGAGTTATTTTGAGGGGACAGCAAATTTACACTGTTATACAAGCTGTACACTCACTACGTCACATTGTAGCAGTGTGTCATTTCATCAGGGTTGTCACATGAAAAGATAGAATAAAATATGTACAAAAATGTCAGGGGTGTACTCACTTCTGTGAGATATTGTATGTCACTCTGAAGCTTCCTATAACTTGGCCTTGGGTATGATACATTGGATTTAGCTGTGGTTTAGACTGCACCTATCATATCTTCTAGTGTGCACACTCTTATCAATACTACATTACGGTATGAGGATTAGCATAGAGGTCAGTCAGCTGCAATCTGCACTGTTTTTCTTGGGAAAGTGCATGTGATCAGCACAGGGCCAATCAGTACTGACCAGACAGAGGTTGGGGGCTCTGCATTCTCCTAGAGCAAAATGAAGACTCCTCTTACAAGCTTTAACCTGTGTTCGGCTGGACACTGATAGAAGTCACAAGACTGCTCTAACTGCTGATGAGAAAAGGTATTTAGCAGTTTATATTTATGAAAATAATTGCACTTCCATGTTCTATGTACTGTGGGAAACCAGATATAGTGAATGCAGGGTCCTGGGTTTAGTAACACTTAAACTATATGTTCTTAAAATTTCAGGCATCTATGCTACACCCTGTTCCAAATTATTATGCAAATTCTATTTAAGTGTCACAAAGATGAAATATTTTGTTTTTCAGTTTAACTCATGGATGGCATTGTGTCTCAGGGCTCTTTTGATCACTGAAAACAATCTCGGACACCTGTGATAATTAGATTGGCCCGTGAGCCCAATTTAAGGAAAAACTGCTAAAGGAGGGCGTTCCACATTATTAAGCAGAGCACCATTTTTAGGCAATATCGGGAAGAAAAAGGATCCCTCTGCTGCCAAAAAGAGTGAAATAGTTCAATGCCTTGGACGAGGTATGAAAACATTAGATATTTCACGAAAACTTAAGCGGGATCATCGCACTATTAAGAGATTTGTGGCTGATTCAGAGCACAGACGGGTTCGTGCAGATAAAGGCACATTGAAGAAGATTTCTGCCAGATCCATGCATCGGATCAAGAGAGCAGCTGCTAAAATACCTTTACATAGCAGCAAACAGATATTTGAAGCTGCTGGTGCCTCTGGAGTCCCACGGACATCAAGGTGTAGAGTCCTCCAGAGTCTTGCAACTGTGTATAAACCTTCTATTCGGCCACCACTAACCAATGCATGAAGACTAATTTTCAAACAGTCCTGTTCACTGATGAGTGCTGTGCAACCCTGGATGGTCCAGATGGATGGAGTAGTGGATGGTTGGTGGACGGCCACCATGTTCCAACAAGGCTGCGACATCAGCAAGGCGGTGATGGAGTTGTGTTTTGGGCCAGAATCATGGGAACAGAGCTGGTCGGCCCCTTTAGGGTACCCGAAGGTGTAAAGATGACCTCTGCAAAGTATGTGGAGTTTATGACTGACCACTTTCTTCCCTGGTACAGAAGGAAGAACTATGCTTTCCGTAATAAAATCATCTTCATGCATGACAATGCACCATCTCATGCTGCAAAGAATACCTCTGCATCAATGGCTGCTACGGGGATAAAAGGAAAGAAAGTCATGGTGTGGCCTCCATCCTCCCCTGACCTCAATCCTATTGAGAACCTTTTGAGCATCCTCAAGCAAAAGATCTATGAGGGTGGGAGGCAGTTTACATCCAAACAGCAGCTCTGGGAGGCTATTCTGACATCTGGCAAACAAATTCAAGCAGAAACTGTCCAAAAACTCACAAGTTCAATGGATGCAAGACTTGTGAAGCTGCTATCAAATAAGGGATCCTATGTTACAATGTAACGTGACCTGTGAAAATGTTTAAAAAGTTAAAATGTTCTTAAAAGTTTGATTGAAATAGCTTTTGATTTCAGTAAATATGCTGCAAACACAACAAATGACAATTTTCAGTTCTTTACAACCTATAAAGTGTTTTGAAACTTACTGTGCGTAATAATTTGGAACATTGCATTGTAAGTTCTTTATGTTTAAACAAAATACTGTTATCGTTAGGTTTGTTCAATAAAATTTGAATTGTACTCTTAATAGTTGATAATGAGAATTATGCTGACTATTTTTTACATCAATTATTTAGGTAAATGAGAAAAATATCATTTTGCATAATCATTTGGAACAGGGTGTATAAATTGTGTATAAAATAAATGGAATTTACAAAATACAAGAAAAATGGTATTGCTTACCCAATACAGTTTTTAGACTATTTTTTGACTTTACAGGCTGATGAGCTTCCTCAGCCCAATTATGCACCGTTCTACTGGGAAAATGTGTTACAATGTAGAGGCAGCAAGGGGTTGGGTAGGTAGTGATAGCCTCCAGGTTTCTCTCATCACAACATTTTTTTAAAATGCGATAAAGAGTGAAGGATGCTTCTCCATTCCTCTAAACATAGACACAACAAGGTTAAACCAAAACAATATATGCCTTGTGAGCTGCTATATGACCACTTAATTGAAGTTGCTATCACCCTTTCTGACATGCGTATAAATGTGTCCTAAATACCACAATGGTAGCTGACTGTGGCAAAGGCCAAACTGAATGATTTTCTTCAAGACATCTCTCTATACACCCCTTTGTTGACATCCTTCAAAAAGCACCTTGGCCTTTGTAGTCAATGGCTTGCAACTAGCATACGGCAAGTAAAGTTAGAACACCTGATTTGCATAGTTGGTCCAGGTCAGTAACCCAGGAAGTATTGAAGCCCTTTCTAACTTATTCTCAGTAGTTTCCTTATAGAATTAATAGTTCATAGATTTTAGCTGGTTGGCTGACTGTTACTGTTTAAGACTTTTGAAACTATGTTTTTTTTTTTGTATATTTTATGCTTCATTAGCAAACACGCATTGCTTTCAGGAAATTAAAAATCGGCTGTATTTTATGTCCTTTTAATGTTAATCTGAAGGTGTAAATTAAATCTAATGTTACTTTGTATTTAACAGGATCTTTTATAAATATATTCAAATAAATTTGTAATTTAAATCTGTTGTGGTTTGTTCAGCGACATCCATCTTGAAGAGGCAGAAACTCCTGAGACAGAAGAATGTGCGCTTCGACCAGGTGACTGTATACTACTTCTCCCGGCGACAAGGTTTCACCAGCGTGCCAAGCCAGGGGGGCAGTTCCCTAGGTATGGCACAGCACCACAATTCTGTGCGGAAATATACACTGTGTGAGTTTGCACAGGAACAGGAAGTGACACATCGAGAAATCTTACGTGAACACTTGAAGGAAGAGAAACTTCACACAAGAAAAATGAAGGTGAATGTCTTGTCCTTCTATCTGTTATCAGGTAGCCATCCGTACTTTCTGAGCCAAGGTGATCCTGTATATAAGTGTTTTGAAGGAAGATCAGTTATTGCCAAAAGCACTGTGGCATAATGAAACTGAATATTTTGTGCTATTGGCAACAAGAACTGTTTTTCCTCTAACCATACTTGTCAACAAGGAACTTTATTAACATTCGTGAAAAAAAGTGTCCCAGATATGTCAGCCCCTTCAACCCTTTTTAGTGCATTATTCATAGAATATAGAAACTTTCACATTACAATTAATGTCCCTCTTAGTCGTACTTGATAGGCTAGCTTGCCGAGCAGTATATTTGGAGTGTGGGAGAAAACTTGCATCAGTATAGGGTGAACATAGAAACTCTATGTAGGTAGAGATATGAGAAGAACTGAAGCCAGGATCCACTCTTCCTGGGCCACCAAGCCTGCACTCTTTGAGGCCATTCATGATTGTAAAATGTAATATACTGTTACAGCTTTTTTAATGATTTTTGAATTAACAAAAAATGCTCTAGTCATGTCACTCTTATACCATATTCTAAGGCTGAGTGTATATGGGCCAAATATCATCTGGTTCAACAGAAACCGGCTGACATTCAGTACAGCTGTCTTTCTGATAGAAGGATGTCAAAGGGATATGCTGGAAAACCAGCATCCGATCAGCACTCACAGCCAGTGGCTGCGAGCACTGATCAGTGTGTTCTGGTGGGGGGCAGCCCCCTGTTAGAACACAAAGGCACAGCGGGGGAGATTGCTGCACCAACATGGCTTGTGTTAGTATGGCAATCTATTTTTTTTTTTTTTTCTGTTCAGCTCGCTGAGTTGAACGAAAAAAAAAAATCTTTTTGTGTGTACCAGACTTATATAAAAAATTACACCAGTGTAGACCAGACTTTTCTCAGTTCTAGTAACCAAATTACTTTTAATTTGGAATCTGATGGATGTATGTTTAACAAAGTATGAAAGGTACATTTTTTGGACATGGAGCTTCAAACGAACAACTTAGGCATCCTCCAAGGTGCACCCAGAGGTAGCTTAAGGCTGATGTACATTAAATGCACTTGCATCACCTTCACAGCCTCCTTTTTCTCTGGTCGCCCTTGGGGTGTATGATGAAACCTCCCTTTGGAGAATTATGATCTGTCTGGTATCATTCTCTTTCTCCAAATAGCCCCATACAGTAACTTATCCACCCTGTTTACAATGTATTTCCCTGCTAGTGTATGGTGACATTTAGGGCCAAACGTTAATAAAAACAAACCTGTTTGCCATTGAAGTTGATGGTACAACAATACTGGACCCGAAGGTTAAAGGTTGCAGTAAATATCAATATACTGTAATGCAAATTTTGCAAGTCTCTAGTGTACTGATGATGATCTTTCTGCTTGTATACTGTCAAATCTGAGAGGCTACTACATGTTAACTTAAATACATTTAGGCTCAATTTAAAATGCAATTCAGAATCGTAACTGTGCAAAGGTTGGAAAGCTAGTTCTAGTTGCCCTAATCTTTAATTCAACTTTAGGTTCAATCAGAAAAATACAAAATGTTGCAAAAAAAATATACCCCTGACTGATATATGACTGATCTTATCCTCATTTTTTTAGCTTTATGCAATATTTTAGCTCATAACTTCACTCTAACAATTCAATGCACATACATAAAACTTGTATGCTGGGAATTATGTAATATGAAATGGAGCATTTATCTCTTAAGTTGACAACCACTGCTGAAAGCCCTTATATCATCAAGGAGCTGCAGATAATGATCAGTCCTGCCACTTCCACTGCAGACTGCTGGGGTCCATGGGCTGCACAAGCCCCAATAAATTACAGACTGGGCACCAGAAATGAGAAATCCATTTTTGATCTTTTAAAAAAAAAAAAGAGCACTGCATGGTATTTTTCTTGAAAGTCAAATATTTTAACTGAAAATGTCATGTGTCTCAGCAATGTCTTTATGTGCTGTTGTGTTAGTTTTAATGTGGTTTTACAAGGGGTGTTCAAGTCAAACGTGGACTTTTAATTTTTACAGGTATAAAAAGGAATGCTAGCGTGGCGGTACTACATGTAGTAGTAAGTGCCAAGTATGTCCTATTACTGATAGGCGGCGCACATGTGGCAGTCCAGTCCACATGTCGCAGTCTGTTAATAAAGATGGCAGACAACAGTGTTAGTGTGTGCATGGAACAGCGTGTGGTGATGAAGTTTCTTGTAAACAATGGCGTAAAATCCATGGATTTCTGCAGAAGACTTCAAGCACAGTACTGTGATGAGACACTCAGTTGCAGCAAGAAATTTGAATGGTGTAAACGTTTCAAAGATGGCCGTACGTTCATGAGTGATTATTCCAGCTGTGGTGGTTCACAGCCCTCAGCATTCACTCCTGTAAACATTCAGCGTGTGGAACGCCTTATCCTGGATAATTGACACATAACCTGTCATGAAATTGCACAAGACACTAATCTTTCTGTGGGAAGGATGAACACAAAGATGAAGTGAAGCAGGCTGTCCTAGGATGGTTCAGGAGTACTGACAAATCTTTCTATTCCAAAGCTTTTCAGCATTAGTTAAACACTGGAATAAGTGTATAAATGTAGCAGGATAGTATGTTGAAAAATAAATGCAGTTTCCAGTCCTTGAAATTTGTTCTTTTATTATAAAAACTCAAAGTCCTGATTTGACTTGAACGCCCCTCATAGTACAAACCTTTTAGTTTAGAAAGAGACTATATATGGTATTCCCTTTATCTTGCAGTTATGTATATGCAAAGAATTTAGTATCCACCCATTGTCCTTTAAAATTTCATAGCATTATTATTATTCTAAGTCTTAAACAGGACAGGCAGAGATGCAAAAAATTCTTGTGTCTGTTTTAATATCATATAATTTGCAAATTCCCAACCTGACTAGCTGCTACTTTTTGTGTATTCTGATGGCATTTTCATTTGCAATACACTTCCCACATTCCACATCTCCCACCATATATGGGCCATTGGCCTGACTATCCACTATGCCCTTGTGCATGCCTGACCATTGGGTTTGTTCAACATGTTTGTCTACTATAATAATGTTTTGGCTTTTTCCTTATCTCCATGGGCAGCTGACAAAAAATGGTACCATAGAGTCTGAAGAAGCTGATGGCCTCACCTTAGAAGATGTGTCAGATGAAGATATAGATGTAGATAGTGTGGAAGTAGATGACTACTTCTTCCTTCAGCCGTTACCAACTAAAAGGCGTAGAGCTCTGCTCAGAGCAGCTGGAGTACATCGTATAGATGCTGAGGAGAAGCAGGAGCTTCGTGCCATCCGTCTCTCCAGGGAGGAATGTGGATGTGACTGCCGCCTTTTCTGTGATCCAGAAGCTTGTCCATGCAGTCAGGCTGGGATCAAGTGTCAGGTGGGTTATTGAAGTCTACTTTTAATGTATTGACCCCAAAGGGAAAAAAAGCTCTGTTATTTTACAGGGCATTCTAAAATCTATGCGAAGTCCTCCTTCCTGTTTTGCTGTGTCTCTAATGTGGATCTCCTCCTTTGCCATTTCCGAAAACATTGCACTTTCTGAAAATGACTGCCAGAGCCCAGTAAAGTAGACATTTTGTGGTTTAATTTGCCATTCTGCAGTACCTGGGTAGCTGTCACTGAGCAAACATATTGCACAACAAAGCATATGTTCACAAAGGGAACTTGTACGTGTACTAATGGTGAGAGCAAAGTTTTTGCACAGTAGTAGATTTCTACTTTTGATTACCAAAGGTCATCACTTAAGCCCCAATCACACCTATGCAGGTACGATGGTGCATGTGCGTATGTGCTATTGGGTGCATTGGGCTGCCCTGGGCATGACAATTGCACAAAAGGGTGGGTATTTTTTTTTTTTTAATCTCATTGCATTGGAATGCATACCAATAAGTTACCACACATGGTGTGACTTGGTACATGTGCTTTGGCTTGCTTGTTTAGGGTGTCATTAAGTATGAATGGCACCACAGTGAGCCGGCAAGAAATTTGCTACCACACATGATCCCTCGTTGCGTAAGTGCAAACACCTTAAACAGAATGCATAGTGGTTTTGTACATATTTTCTTTATTATATTTAGGATTTAATTAAAATAACGTTTTATAAAAATTTATTTTTTAGCCTATAAATATCCACTTGCCCTCCTAAAGATTTACCTCCCTTCATGACCAGGCCATTTGTTTGCTATACGGCACTGTGCTACTTTAACTGACAATTGCGCAGACATGCAACACTTTACATAAATGAAATTTATATAATTTATTTTTTCACATGAATAGGGCTTTCTTTTGGTGGTATTTGATCACCACTGTGTTTTTTATTTTTAGCGCTACAAACAAAAAAAAATTAATTAAACAAAAAAAAAACAATAATTTTTGCTATAAAACATATCCAGTAGAAAAATAAAAAAAAAATCACATTTCTTTATAGATTTAGATCAAAATGTATTCTGCTACATGTCTTTGGTAACAAGAAAAAAATCCTAGTAAGTGTATATTAATTGGTTGTGATCAGGGACTTCCAGCGGGACCGTGATAGTACGGCGAGCATTCTGACACTGACACTGGGTGGGAACTAACTGTCACTGACATCTCCATTGACATTAATACAGTGATCAGTGCTAATAAAAAGTGCGCCCTCTATCCAGAAATGCAGAATCACGTGTATATATACATGATTCTGCACAGAGCGGCCACCCTGTAGCAGTAAAACTGCTATAGGATGGTCACCAAGCGGATATAAATGATTGTATTTTAACTTTTTTTTTTGCCAGCAGGTGGAGCTGCCTGCTGCTTTTCATGGTCAGATGTTATTTCATTACAGCCTGTTATAGCTGCATTCACATGGCAGAATCGGTGTGATTCCGCCCCTAATTCCAAATTGCATTGCAATCGTGGCAAAATGCCCCACGCATGTTTGGGTGCCTTTCATACTTAATGGTAACTCAAACACTGTGCGATTTTGCTGTGATTCTCACGTGACAGTATCATGTCATAGTTCAAAGCTTGTCATCCACAAAGGTGCAGGAGCTGCTTCTTCGTGACAACTTTGCATGATGCATTTTCCTCAGATTGTGATGTGATTCTGTTGCTCGGCGAAATTGCACCACGTTTGAGGTGCCATTAAGAGTGAATGGTACCCAAACATGCCTGGTGCATTTTACCACGATTGCCGTGTGAAATGGAATCGCGGGCATAATCAAAGGGGTTCTGCCTGTAATTCAAAATCACAAAATGTAAATGCAACCTTAGAGAAACCAGTGGTAGGGATGGGCAAATCTGCCTGGCCCTGCCAATCTTGTTCAAAGTTTACGTGTTTTCAAGGGTTACATTAACAATACACAAATCTTTCAATCTTTACTAAAAGAATTAAGATACTGCAGCGGGCACAGCAGTATAGATTGAGTCAGCTTCAGGATCGATTTATTCAGGGATAATAGGCCAAAATGTACTAGAGACATAGTAAAATGAAGACACAGGCAATACAGGTGTTTAAAACTGCCCAGCAACAGGACTGTTTAAATGAGCAGGGCTAGGCCCAAATTTACTAAAGACAAAGTAAGCAGGCTGGGGTTTTACTACATGAATTAAGACACTGCAGAGGATACATCAGTGTAAAACTGGTCAGCAGCAGGACTGTTTTAATTAGGGACAGTAGGTCTAACTGCCGTTTACCTGATGTTTATTTTATCTATGGGGTAAGTTTCTTTTAAGGGATGATTTGTGCTTACAATGGTTTGGGTTAAAGCGTAGTGAAACCCAAAAACATATTTAATGGAGCTTACTATTTTTTTTAGATTAGGTGCTTGCATACGGTTTTTTTTTCACAATATATAAAATATTTGTTTTTTGGTTTTATATATGCTGTCTTAACTTTGCATTAATTTGAATTTTGTACCTTTTCAGCTTATTTTAGATAAAAGAGGGTGTACTGCATATCTTTCCGTGACACCTTCATAGTCCTTTATGGGCATTTTGAGGGCTTTTCAGAGCATGTGTGTCTCAAGACCACACATTCTGCATTAAAGTAGGGCTCCATGAAAAGGGGAAGTTTTGCTTTAAGGAGTCTTTCCCCCACTCCCCATTTATTATTGGCACCTTTGGGGAGCAGGGGGGAGTTGGTACCCAATTTTGACAGGTACCTTCTCCACTTCCAGTCCGACCGCCAAGGCAGTTTTTGTAGCTTCTTTTTTTTCATCGCAGACTGGAGCGCTGCCTTAGGCTTCCAACATTAAAGTAGAATGGCAATTTCAGAGTCTATTATGGTAATGAAGCAACTTTTCAAAGTTATTCTGTTAACACAAATTAATTGACCTACCATACTACATGAATTGTGCTGTTCCAGCATGGCTTACAGGACCTTTGGGTAGGCTATACAACTACATCACTCAGCAGTTTTACATATGTGAAAACACTCTGCTTCGATTCCTTTTTTTTTCTATATATATAACCTGCCAGCAGATTCAGTTGACAGCACAGTTTGTGGGAAAAGATTTTAAAGTAGAAAAATGCTGCTCCAAAGTCAGACAAAGGGGAAAAAAGTGCCCATCTGACTTTAAGCTGTAAATCAAGATTATTTCATTTGGAATACTCTATAAAAAAGAAAGTTTAGGCATACTCTAGATTGGCCTGCATTTACTAGCTGTTTGGAGGAACAAATGTACCAAGTAATTTTAGGCCATTGTCCAGTGACAGAAAGTATTACATAAACTATTTACTGTTGCAGGTATCACCGACAGCAAAACTGCAGGGGGGGAGAGGTTGAGAGGATTCCTGAGATTCTCTGTAGCAGAAATATCATGCAGTATTACGCTACATTCACACTGTCCTCCTGCATTAATTTAAATGCCGGGGAAACTATATGGGATGTTTAAAGGAATGTCCCTGATGAAGTTCTCCAGCCTTTAAGTGCACATGGGTTTACATGCATTCAGTGTCTAATCTGCCATTGCAGGCAGAGAATTCTATTGTCTTTAAATGTAGCTAAACTGAATGCACAGTGTGAGCTATACATTTTAAAATCTTGACATGCATTTATATTCATTTAGTTACTTGAGTACTTACAGCAGTCAAGCAAAAGCAAAATTAAAAATCGGATTACACAGGCAACAATTCATGATATAATTGAGGCAACAATTCATGATATAATTGAGGCAACATTAGTGGATAAAATTAAAAAAGACATCACAATTTGGCAGCCTTGGATTGATGAATGCTTGCTGCCGGGCTTTGATAACATATTAGAATCTAGATTTACTCTATGAATATACACCAGTGACCAGATAAAGCTAAGAGGCCCTATGCCTGCCCACAACTCCCCTGGAACCCCCTCTCCCATTGTTACCCCCTCTCCCATTGTTACCCCACCACACTCACCCAATCCACACTTTTCCTAGTTACAAAGTTTGTTTCCTCAACCAAACCTACAGTCTGATCCTAAACCTGTGAATAAGTATATTCTAACGCTGCTAAATAAATCTAAAATCCCATCCCCAAATCTGTATAAAACCTAATGGCGTATATACCACAGTGGTAAATCAGATTATAGTTCAAAATAAATCCTTTAAAATACACTTTCTCAATCTCCAGAGCTTCTTCACCATAATCACTTGTTATAAAACACTTAGTGGAATGTTGGATTTTTCTGGCAGCTATATTAGAGATATTCAACTTTGTGGGTGGGTGGTTATTAGAGCGTGGGTTTTTTGGTTTTTTAATCCTCAACATGATGTAGTAGTACTATTTCAAATTATTTTTCAAACTTTAATTACTTTCACTCTATTATTTGTACCTACCATTTTACTGTCATTACCTTGTGATATGATTGTACCTGTACTTTGGCATTCTATCTTGGAAACTAAATACATTTTGTTAACCATTGCATGCATTTAGAAATATCCTATTTCTTCTATCTAATTGCCAGTGTGGAAAAAGGCCTTATGGATTTTCTCATAAAGTATATATATAACCACAATGTTTGTTGTAAAGTGATTATTATGTAAAAAAAAAAAAAAAATCTGAACCTTTACAAATGTCCTATATACCTGCTCTATGCAATGGTTTTGTACAGAGCAGCCCCAATCCTCCCCAGGTGTCCCGCAGTGCCTGAGAGAGACAGTACGCAGCTCAGTCCTGCCCTCCACACCATCCTCAATGGCTGTGATTGACAGCAGTGGGAGCCAATGTCTCATTCAATGAGGAAGCAGAGACTCGGGAGAGCTTCGCTCAGTTGAGTATAAGGATGGGGCTTAGGGGGAAGCTGTACACTGAAGGTTTATTTTTTTACCTTCATGCATATAATGCATGAAAATAAAAAACCTTCAGCCTTTACAACCACTTTAAAATTTGGATGGAGTGGGAAAAGATTAGTCTGCCAGGATTTTGTGTTCTGTGAGGGAGATTGCACCTCTTATTTGTCATATTATTAATTACCAAAACAAAAAGAAAGGTGCAAAATCCTAAATTTTATAATTGTTACAAAAACAGGAGGGGAAGGGGGAAACCTTCCAATGAGGATACCTGTTCAAGTTGACAACAGTCTGAGAGGGAGCTTCATTCGCTTTGTAGAAATTTCCTCTGACCTCCTGTTTGTTCTTCACAACAGGATATCAAGGGACATTCTACCAATGAGATGAGGTCCGCAAAAAAAAAAGGATTTTAATCCTTGTTGGCGTAGTGTGTTACCAATTGTTTTCTTGGTGACTGTGGTCCCAGCTGCCTGGAGATCATTGACAAGATCCTCACGTGTAGTTCTGGGATGATTCCTCACTGTTCTCATGATCATTGACACTCCATGAGGTGTGATCTTGCATGGTGCACAGGACCTAGGGAGACTGACAGTTGTTTTGTGTTTCTTCCATTTGCAAATGATTGCACCAACTGTTGTCACCTTCTCACCAAGCTGCTTGGCGATAGTTTGGTAGCCCAGTCCAGCCTTGTGTAGGTCTACAATCTTGTCCCTGACATTTTTAGACAGCTCTTTTGGTCTTTGCCATGGTGGATAGTTTGGAATCTGATTGTTTAATTGCTCCTATGGACAGGTGTCTTTTTTTCAGGTAACAAAATGAGAATAGCAGCACTCCCTTTAAGAGACTGCTTCTAATCTCAGCTTGTTACCTGTATGAAAGACACCTTGTAGCCAGAAATCCTGCTGAATGATAGGGGATCAAATACTTCTTTCCCTCATGAACATGCAAATCAGTGCATAATTTGTTAGACATGCATTTCTTTTGAATTTTTTGTTGCTATTCTGTCTCTCAGTGTTACAATACACCGAGCATTCGATTTTTACACTGATCATTTCTTTGTGAGTGGGCAAACATTCAAAATCGGCAGGGAATCAAATACTTATTTCCTTCACTATACCATTCGATTTTTAGACTGATCATTTCTTTGTGAGTGGGCAAACATTCAAAATCAGCAGGGGATCAAATACTTATTTCTTTCATCACTGTATATAAAAAGATGTGCATTGCTCCCTACTCAGTTTAATCCTTTTATCTTTTCTCTGAATTGAATAGGTGGATCGTATGTCATTTCCATGTGGGTGTTCCAGGGATGGCTGCAGTAACGTAGCTGGTCGCATAGAATTCAACCCTATTCGTGTGCGAACTCATTACCTCCATACTATCATGAAACTTGAGCTTGAAAATAAACGCCAACAGCCACGACCTCAGCCACCAGAACATGAGATAACTCCCGACTCCCTCACTGCCCAACAGCATCAGGAGACACAGGACTTCCATGAATTTATAGCTGAGAACTATCACTTGGAGAATGAGGCTGCTGTTCGGCACCTGCAAAGTGCAGAGGAGCGCCAGAGGCTGCTTGATGAAGGTGAAGAGACCTCTAGTGGCTCTAGCCTAAGTCTAGACTCCAGTGTAGAGAGTTTAGAAGTCTGTCTTCTGGAGGCGCCTATTTCGCTGCCACCGTCCGATTGCCATTCCTCCGACAATCCTGTCTTGCTGTCTTCTGACTCTTCTGTTCTCTGTTACACTGATGAAGACTCTGGGAGGCCAGCCTCTCCACCGGACTACACAGATGACAGCATGGTGTCCATTTATGATCAGAACTCAACCAGCTTAACTCCAGGGTCAGACATGACAGAATCGATCGCCTCTGAGACTACAGAGTCCAGTGGCTCAGTCCAGATAGATGCAGAGGATTACACAGTGATGACTCCTTATTGTAAAGAGGAAAACCTAGAACCAGAGCCTGCTGGGAATTCCTCTGACTTGGTAGCACAGACAAACAGGCAACTAGAAACCTCTATAAGCGAAGGAGGGAGGTTGCAGGAAAAGTCTGACAACCCCTGGTCAGGCCAGCACTTTTCTGCAGAAAGTTCCCTGACCATGTGACACTTTTGGCAAATGTTTTGCACAAGCTTCTCCATCTACTTCTTTCCAATCAAAGTCCTTTCCATGTGTGTACCTGTGGGAGATCTATTTATATTAGCATTGTCTTCATTTACAAATGTCTTTTTAATATGCGTGAAAAAACGTGGATGTGCGAGAAGGGGGGAAAAAAATCTAAAGATGGTTCTGGGCCTTCTTACAACTTTTCTGAGTTTGCCTAAGCCAATGAAATGCCAGCTCACCCTTGGGTATGTTTAGCTTTATAGGGAGGATGGTTGCCATATTGCTGGGTTGTGTTGCAATATTATCCATGTTTCAAATTTGGTGACCACTGTAGAACTTTGCAATAGGCACACTGCTCAAACCATTGTCTGATAAATTCAAGACTTTTACTTACAAACTAACAGCGCTCTATCTGTAGATCTACCACCTTCAAACACGTCTGTATGTGGTTTGGCAAGATTTGCTTACCATTTGGCAGGCTACCTTTTCCTTTGCATGGTTCCTTACTTTTTGGATTAATCTGTTGTGGCTCCCTAGCATCCCGTGTCTTCACTCCAACAGTCAATGTAGAAGGAATGGGAGCCTAACATTTAGACGACACAGATATACCCAGACATAGTATGGTGCTATTGAATAGGCTTAACTTTCAAATGATGGTGCAGAAGCACTTTAACTTCAAGACAAGACTAACCTACAGGACTTTACTCAACTTTACAAAGCTGCTAATCTTCAACGTGGACTATTTAAGGGGACAGTTGTACTGTTTGTGCATTCAAATGTGCTAGTCTTTTATTGAAATGAGTTACGGTATTAATTTTAAGCACTGCCCTCCCCCCACCCAAGCATTAAGGGGTTTGTGCGATGTACAGTTTTTATTTTTTTATGTAGATTTTTACTTTGAAATATTTGTGTTAAATTATGAGATCACCAAATACGCCAATGAAAAATATTTATTTATAGGTAATAAGTCAACCTGTTACATTGTGGCAAATATTTTAAAAGCATACTGTCACTGCAGTGTTTTTAGTAAACTGCAGCTTTTCTTCCTTGGAGTAATTGAAATACAGTCCTAGCTTTATTGGCAAAATTCAGACATTTCTAAGACTCATTTTACCCAAGGACTAAATTAAATAAATCAGCCAATAAAGTTATTGCCACATACAGCTAGGCTGAAACGTATTTGTCTGTTGTCTTTCTTTGCTGTTGACATACTTGTCTTATTGTTTGCAGAATCCATCATGCATTATCCTAATGATAACTGTTTAAAGAAGTATTAAACCCAAAACAAAATATGTTATATATTACAGCTTACCAATCCTTAGATGCCTTAGATGTGGTGGCTGCATTAGTTTTCTTTTTGTAGTTTTTTTTTTTTGTCCCTCTGTTTTTTACCTTGTGACCAGTAACCAGGGAAAGTCTGGGGGGAAAAACAAAAATTGGGAAACCTTTTTTTTTCTGTTTTTTTTTTTCCAAAGCCAGTTTCTTTTTTTCCAAAAAATTGAAAAAAAGGAGTGTGGAGCATATTTTTACAATGATAAATAATGTATCTATGACATGGTATTCAGACTATATATCCTGAACACCCTCATGAAAAATTTCTGAGATTTCATGCAAAATCCTAAATTATTGCAAGTTCTCTCATCTGAATCCTGTAATACAATTCAAATAATACTGTACTTCTCAATGCAGTTCTGAAACCAGAGAAATATACATTTCTGTCACTAGGGGGCACTGTAGGGGAAAGGCTCCAGTTTTGTTTGCTTGCAGGCTCCATCTTATACCTCCTACAGTTGGGTGATTGTTGGGATACAGTAGATAATTTCTGTCCTTAATTGGCCTTAATTGACAATTAAGAAGGTACATTTGTCTGACAAATTAGTTTATCTCTATAAGCTTTAGATGATTCCTAATAATGTTCTCCACCATCACAGCATACTGTTTACCTATAATCTGATGAGTAAATTGGTTTTTCTTTTCCTCCTCTCAGTAAAATGGGGAGACCAACATATAGAGTTTGGAAACATTTCCACAGTGCAATTTCTGTTGAGAGCAAAGATGCAATCTGAAAATATTGTGAGAAGAAATATTCTTCTCCAAATGCTACATGGATAGCAAAACACATCCTGGCATGCCAGACGTGCCCTAAAAACATTAACAAATACTTTATGGAATTAAATGATGAGGACCAGAAACTCTGCTATTGGTGCTAAGGGGCAAATCTTAATTTTTTTTTGGGGGGGGGGGTGTTGCTTTTGAGGGAAAGGGAGGTGGTTACCTGTTCTCATGTATAGTTTAAATGTTCTTAACATATACAGTCCTTGTTATTCCATTTTGTAATAAAAAAAAAGATATAAAAAACAACTTTAGTTTATTTACTGAATAAGCTGTACTTGTAATTCAAGCATAATACCTTTATATACACTGCATTTCACCCTCGCAGTGTAAAAATTGAGTTTCAAAATTGTAAAACTACTCCACACTGAATTTGTTTTCAATTTTTTCCAGAAAAAAACAGGGGAAAAGTTTTTTTCCCATGGCTTCAAAATTTACAGAAATTTTACATCTCCACCAGTGACAAACCTGCTTTTATTAGTGCCCCCATTCAGGAGGCACCTTTGGACAGCTGCACTGTCAGTCTGGGGGAGGAAAGTGTTGGATGAACTAGTATATTTAGATACACTAACCAATTGAAGTCTAACACTTTATAAGCAGTTACAGCAACACTTTTTTTCCCTTTTAAGATAAAGGTTTTATGTAAAAAAGCTGATTATTGCAAGCACGCCTGTCAGTGGTAAACGGTTCATCTTACATCTACCTAAAAAAGAAAACTGCCAGCTACCACATCTAAGAATTTGTAAGCAGCAATATAATGTTTGCTTTTGGGTTTAATACTGCTTTACCATCTAATAGCAGGAGTATACAGTACCTTGTGTAGTCTGGTCTGGGGAAAAAATTATTTTCTATGTACCCTCCAGGAGGTGGCTTTTAAGAAAAAAGATTGACTACAGCCTGTCTACCAGATATAAGGTAGTGAGGATGAAAGTAGACAACTGCTCTGTAAGTGGTGCTTCCACCCTGGTACCAGCGTGCTGTCAACTCTGTATATTGTATTCAAGATTTTATAGCTCTCTCCCTATGTGTTGGGAGAAACATCAAAAATACCTGTTTTTGGCCAGATATACAGTGCCCTGGGCCCTCTGTACTCCTGCCAATAGACTGTAACAAAATATGTTTTTACTGGGCCAGTGACCTGGCTAGATTGATAGAGGTCATGGCTAGAAGTTTAGCTATGCTTTATTTTTGGCTGTAGACCGTTCCTACAGCAGTTTCCTTGTCCTGGCCTATTCCCTCCCACTGATAGAGGTCCTGGCTTATCTATGAGCAGTTTGCAGTCCTAGACCTGTGAAAATGTAAGCCCTAATTGACTCTTCAGCTATAGTATTATGTATAGATATTGACACATGTGGCGTTTATAAGAGATGATACCTATAAAATACAATTGTATTTCTTCAAATGTAGCCTGTTTATAACAGGTGAGTATTTTTCAGAGATGTATAAAATGTGATATGAAGTTGCCTAAGGGGACCTTCAATGTGGCTTGGCACTTGAAGTAAATCTCGGCAACTGCCTTACATTTCCTAACGGGCACAGATTGGGTATGTTTAATACTGTGCATATTGTCTTACTTGACAGCTGTGTGGTTATCCTGTTTATTTTCTACCTGTTAATGTACATGTTTTTCTTCCCCTAACATGAGTGTTGTCACCAGTTACCAAACCTGATCACTATAATGAATATGAGTAAAGTATGGCCATTGTTATACTTTAGCCATAGCATGGCCTAAGTGAAAACATACTTTGCTAAAATTACTATGCGGCAATTGAAAGTCTTAACTGGCCCATAAACAGAAAGTGCAAATTATTCTATAGAGGGCTTGATCACAAGAGCCAGATTCCTCAATTGTATTCAACAGCAGCAGCTTGAAACTGGTTGCTACTGGTGATATCACCTTTAAATGTTCTGTGTTAGGTAAGGAACCTATTTTGGTCTATTGAAAGATGAGATCAATTCTATTCAAAGACCATTCCATTTTAGGGGGGCTTAACTGTGTCACAGATCTTGAATTGGTTCATTTTCATATTTGCATAAAAAAATGTACCATCTGCTTAGTATAGGCAAGCAAGATTAACTTCTGAAATATTTGTAAAGTAGGCCTAGTATTAAGAACTGTGTTTTTCCCCAGTGTTTGCTTTTCATATGGTAGAGCATAAACATTATGAACCTTTTGGAATTGTATCTGTAACACACATTTAAAGGATAAGTTCACCTATTTTTTTGTCTTGGGAGCCTGTAAAGCATTGTACCCCCGATCAGCATATTGCGGGTGCAATGTCAAGCTCTTGGGAAGGCAGTTAGAGAAGATCAGGAAGCTCAATGGACTGCGAGAGCACTCACCAGCACCTCCGAAGTTCAGTGAGAACTGCAAGCTGTCAGCCACCATGGCTGACAGTACTTGTAGACATTCATTTACAGAATTCTGTGAATGAATGACGTGACCATGTGGACAAAGCCCCACATGCCTGTGTTTTTCAAATTGTGACAGTGGGTGCAGGGAGAAGATCCCCTGTCTGCTGTCACAGGGTGGGGGCGGGAGGGGTGGATGTTCAACATATTGCACCCTAAATATGGGTGTAACATGTTAAGAAGAGCGAACTTATCCTTTAAGGGTCATTTTTCTGAATTTGATGTAATACAGAGATAGCAAACTGATTACTCTGTATAGAAATGACACGCTGATACTCGGGACCAAAACACAAGAACAAGCGAATGCAATTTCCAGTACATCATGGTCTGTTATTTCTAGTCCCTTTCTATGACAACAATTTGCCTGACCTGTTTTCTAGCTTCAGTACTTTATATCAATGACCTGGATGGGTCCAAAGTAAGAATGCCTAATCGACATAATTGTTTCATGTTAATGATTCAAACTACTTTAGCCACTGGATCAGTATGAAAACCAGGCAGCTTGCTTTTTCATAAAGCTAATTCAACACTGGCAGCCTCAATCTTTCTGTACAAATTTCCTTTAAAAAGGATCTTCCCAGTCAATTTTGGGTTTGCCTTTCAAAAACGGATATATATGGGATCACAGTGTCATACCTACACTGGAAAAAAGACAGGTGGGATTGTGTAAGATGAATGCTAATTAGTGGTTTGGGGGGGATACAAGTTCTTAACACAAATGATCAGTGTGCTATATTTCATATTGATAAAATGAGCCCCAAGAAGCATTGCCACACCAGGCTTCACTTGAGATTATATTAGTTCTGTTGACAGGTTCCTCATTGGCAAAAGCCCTGAAGAAAAGTTGAGAATAAGGGGGTAAATGTCTTTCTAAAATTTAAAATGTGTATAGCCACAGTTTAAAAGCACAGCTCCCATAAATGTTCTATTGGTTGTCAAGACCTTTTTTGCCTTGCGACCTAAAAGGAAAGCTTGCCTCACTTGCTCATGTTGTATCCACGTTACAGGGCATTCATGCTAACTGTACAGTTAGATCTGGATATGGCAGCCTCTAGGACTTGGTGAAATGCCACAAACTTACCAACTGCACTTTGAAGTTGTATTCTTTATCAGCCAACAAACCCTTTAAAAAAATCTGCCAATCTTTTTTAGAGGCTGTTTAATTAGACAGAGTCATCCCCAAGATTGAAGTTGGGGATATACTTTTGGCATTAAAGAGGAAAAAAAAAAATTGCTCATTACGGCAAGGAAATGTAATTGTGTTAAATTATGTAGGCAAATATCTCCATTCTTCATTTGTATACTTGACTGATCATTGATATATACTGTGTCTCAGACTGGATTATTCTTAACCAACTTTTTTGTTACATTGTTTTTAAAAGCATCTTAGCCATTATGTCTTGGCTATGTATTTTATACTTGCCTAATAATGCAACGAGCAGTAAAGATATCAATCAAATGCTACGTTGCAATGCATCCCTACAGTAAATGGAAAACAAACCGTTCCCAATAATTACTTTTAGTTAGGCATGTCATGCTGGTGTTAATCGGTATACACATGGCTTTTTTGCTTGCTATTTTTTTTTAGAGACTGTTTTAAGAATTTAAATTTAATGAGATCCTAGTCACTCTATGGTTAAAAAAGGCTACACTCCCTTATAGAAATTTACAAATGAATGCTTTGGAAAATGTTTTCTATAGCCCCTCTCTCTGGGGTAAAATATAATATACTATAATTATTAGTTGTCAGTATAATAATAATTACCAAAGTGCAATAATTATTTTCTCAAATTAAGTAGGCAAGGCCATCAGTAGATGTGATGTGGCACTTTGAAGATTCTCACACATTTTTGACCATATTCATTTTAGTTTGATTTGCTTGCTCTAAATGTTGCTTATAACAAGCATTGACTGCCCTCAATTAGAATCATTAAAGTGGTAGTAAACCACAGAAAGGAAAAAAACAAAACAAATCCATGCAAGGTAATGTCATAATGTGCTAGTATGCATCGGATACCAATCCTTACGCAACCGTGAGCTCCGGCTGTCTGACTGGCCACGATGACATCATTCCCACGCATGAGCATGCGGGGGTCCCAGGCCACGGCACAGTACTCTGAAGGAATGGCATGGGTATGACGTTCCTTCAGAGTGCATGCATCAGCTCTAAAAAAAAAAAAAAAAAAAAGCGAATATCTACTAAACGGTGCACGTTTAGGAGATATTCATTTAAAAAAAAAAAAAGGATTTACTACCACTTTAAGCTTGTTTAGGAGGGACCTCTGTCAGATAAGTGACATTTCGAGGAGGCATACCATTTTTTCCTTATGCCCTCGTTATATTTGTGATATCTGTGATTCTTGACAATTTTTTAAAAAATTTTTTTTCGTTACACTGTGCACTAGAGAATAGGGGAAGCAAACAAAATTCTGCCTGGTTCTGTGTGTAGTATGAATTGTCTAATTTGTCTGTAGTACAAAATGGTGCCTAAGCCTAGGTTCACATATGCGCAGGTCAGGAACGCGTGCATAATTTCACGCATTCCTGTACCACACAGAAACACGCTGCTCTTCAGCAAACACGTGGGGGTGCGATTGATTCTTAATGGCACCCCCACACATCGGCACCTGTGCTCATAACCATATGGTGCCCTAGCACCATGCAGTTCTGTGTAGCACACTTGGCCTAAATTGGACATGGTCTTGCCAAAATTGAGCAAAGTTTGTACTAATTGGGTGTTTATTTTGGTATGAATTTCCAAAACACAAAGTTGGCAAGCATACATTTAAAAATTGAAAGTGTTACTAAACCTACAGCAGTAAAATCAGTCTGTATACACAGTAAAGCATGCTTGTTATACCCACTGTGGAACCTAAGGGGTTAATCCTCTGCATTGTGTAAAAATGCTGTTTGATCCTGACTTCTCTGATCCTCCCATTCTTCCAGTGCCCCTCTTTTATATCCTGATAAGACATATATTGTATGGAGTCTCTCTGCACATGCTTAGTTTGGTGTGTATTGCTAGAGAGATTTTGTGGTTTTTGTAATGGGAAAGTGCATGTAATTAGCAAAGGGCCAATCAGGACTGTCCAGACAGAGGTCAGGGGTCCTGCATCCTCCTAGAGAAGAATTAAAAATCCCCCTACAAGCTTTAATCAGTGCTCAGCTGGACACTGATAGCAGTCACAAGACTGCTCTAACTGCTGATGAGAAAAGGTATTTTGCAGTTTATATTTACTAAAATAATTGCACTTCCATGTTGTGTGTACTGTGGGAGACCAGATATAGTGAATGCAGGGTCCTGGGTTTAGTAACACATTAACACTAAGATTTAAGAAAACAAATGTCCCATAAGCTTCCTCATTTCTATCCTGAAAGTTTAACTTTTCACTTTCAGATTTTTGTCTAAGTGGGTATAGCTGATATTCTATCTACTCTTTATCCTGAATCATACTACATGCCAACCAAACACTAAGGCCTGCGTCAGAATGGGAGAGATGTCTTACCATAGGACCAAAAATTGCTAAATGGCTTTAGTAATTTGTAAAAGTGCAATGACATGACTGTAGTTGTTTTTCTAGCTACACTATGACAACAAAATTGCTTTTATGCTTTCCTGGTGTCAGAAATATAATGCCCACCAGCTCAAGGATCCGTGGGCATCGGGCCCATACAACCCTGCTTGGGTTGGACTTTATTGAAGTTCTATAGTGGTATATAGTGTGGGTGCTTTGATCAACTGTAGGAAAAAACTAGCCTTTAAAATATCAGTTTGGCTTGGAAAATTTCAGATACATTCACAATTGTACTCCTATATCGTTTCCTTTGACTTGGGGCACCCAACAGCATTTCACAGACTTTGATTTGCTCACTCTTGATGGGCATAATGGTGCATTTATTTATTCAGTGACACAGGATCTTTCAAAAGCCAACTTTATTCCATTTCTCTGCACTTCTGGCTGGTATGTGATGCACAGTCTGCCTGATCTATACTTGAAATAACTAAGATGTTAAGACAATGGGGTGTGTTTGTTTTTGTTACAACACAAATACTATATGTTAAAAGAATATAATGTGCCCTCGGTTAAGCAGTAAAAGACTGGTACATGACTTGCACAGCTGGATTATTATCCAGGGTTACATTGATAGGGGTCGTGCAAGAATTTAATACTTTATAGACTTTTCTGTGTGTTGCTACAACAAGGTGCAATGGCAAACGTATATATATTCATGCATTATTTATGGAGAAGTAATGCGTATATATCTTTGTTTTTATGACCATAACAGGATATAAACGGTGCTGTGAACAGCTTGGTTATGTGAAAGAGAAAAGCAGGGTGGTTAGTGGTGTACAAAAATGTCCATAGAATTTCAAAAATGAAATTTTTATCAATTTTATATAGTTAGTATGTATTTAAATTTTTTTTTTCTTTAATTCTTTGCTCATTACCACATCAGGTGACTGCATTCTGCTGATGTTGACAACAAGAACTCCCAGCAAGCTCAGTGATTGGCTGAGAGTTCACATCTGCAGAAACTGGGTTGTCAACACTTGACCTTTCCCATGCAGCCACCTAGTGGGAGATGTGACTTATTACATCTTGCATAAACATGCCTTTCGCTTACATGACACAACTCTTTTAATTTTTGTAGTGTTAGCTTAATCTAATTCCCTAGCTTGTTCATCATTGTAGCACATTATTCGACTCTAACCCTTTCCTTTATGATGCTGTGCACAAACGTAGCATTTCGGTGTAACTTCAACGCTTTGCCATGTTTTTTCCGCAGCCTTTTCATTTACATTTTTAGGATTTCTGAATTGTGGCAATTCTGTATTTAAGAGAATATTTAAATGTAAAAACAAATAAAATTATGCTAAAACTATTCGCTCTGATGTCTGTGTTTTTTTAAGTAATTGTTTTTTTAATTTCCGCATTAGTCAAATCCTTAGGGGCTTTTTCTTTTAAACTAGATAAATGGTTCCATTGTCTTCATGCCATAAAACTTGATCTATTCATTTGGAGATGGATTAATGTGGTTTAAAACAGTCTGTATTTAAATGAAGTGGTCACAAATGAAATAATTTGTGAAACGGGAACATTGTGGCTGCAAATACGCCCGTATATGAAAGTGAATATACCCGTGCAGTTCTCAATACAACATGTAAAGTAAAGCTTACTGCACTCCTAATTTAAGAGATTGTAGTTGTTGGTTTGGTTTCTGCAATGCCTGAAAAAAGCCCATCGTCTGCTAAAGCTGAACTTCAGGCAAATGGCTAAATACATACAAGAGAGCTGTTTTACCTGCATTGTGCTGCTTCTCCCCTAGTCTGAGTTCTGCTGTACAGTAGTTTGCAAGTATTTGATACCAGGTCAAAATTTAGACATTTACAATACTTGAATCAGAAATATAAATGTAAGCATATACTAATGAATACAGAGCTGCTATTAAATAATGTCTTGTGGAGCTCAGCTTTATTATGCCTGTGATCATTTTACCCTTTAAAATCACACACCAGATTTTTAATGAACATTTATGCCCTGAAATGTGTATCCTCGTGGATTTGTTTTCTCCTGTGTATGCGTATACTTAAAGTATAACTAAAAGCAAAACCTTTTTTTAGTTTTGGCTAGAGGGGAGATGGATTAGAACACCTTTCAGTTTTTATTGCTGTCTGTGATTCACCCTCTCTGTTTTTCCTGCTTACCATTATTATTGAAAGTAAATCACATTTTGGTTTGTCCCCAGAAAAGTAAGAGGGGAAATCTTCCAATGGGGACACTAGTTCTAGTGACCTGGTGGGCCCAAGGAATTCTGTTTAATTTGCAGGGATTTCCTCTCACTTCCTATTTGGCTATAGGACAGGAAGTGAAAGGAAAACTCCACAATGGGACACAGATGGCGAAAAAAGTGACAGGAGTTAAAACTTTCCCTTACTCTATGCAAAATGAAAAAAACCTTTGCATTTAGTTCTACTTTAACTCTAGTAAATTTTACTTTAGTAAAATAGTTTTAATATTCAATTTCACATAGTTTGAAACTGCAGCAATCAGAGTAGAGAGCCTATTCTTACAAAGAATTAGAATAATAGGTTCAAAGCAAGAATGTTAAAGGCAAACTCCAACTTTTGCACCCATATTTGGGGTGTAATATGGTTGCAGGTAGTGGTTTTTCTCCCTTTTGAATTTTTGCAGCTGTGTGGGGCCCTGCCTGCACAGCCATGTAATTCATTTACAGATTTGTGAATAAATGAACTACAACTCCTGTCTGCCACCAGTAGTTATCAATGGAACACAAGTATGGTGATTATTACAGCTGTAGTCCATTGACACGTCCTCCAGTTCAGTAACTGTGAAAGTCCATACCTCAGAGAGAGTCTGTGGGAGACTGCTTTTACTGGAGATCCACCAATCGTGGGTGCAATGCTGTGCAGGCAAAATAAATAAACGGCCATATTTTTTTATTGCCTATAGTTATGGGTGCATTTATTATGTTTTGTAAAAGGTTGATTTGGCCTATAAGACATCCTAGCTATTGTAGTTTATCTTTGATGCATATGCTGCCTTATCCCTCACTAACTGGAACGTTTTATATTCTTGCCAAGTGTCATGTCACTATTTTGGTTTTTGTTACTCTGTCTACTTTCTGACAAAACTTTAAAAAAAAAAAAAAAAAGTTGGAAAAAAGACATTCTAGCTGCTACATTGTCCCTATAGTGGTTGTAAAGCCTAAACATGTGTTACCTTAATGAATTCACTGCATTAAAGTAAAGTAAATGTTGGGTAATTATCTCCACCTCACCTTATACTTAAGCTGGCCATACACGTGTAGATTTTCGGATTAGAATATTCGTACGAAAATTCTTTGAACATTTGGTGAATGGACGAATGTCGTTTGAAAATTGTCTTTTTTGCTTTTAACATTTGAGTTTAAATTGAATGTAATTTCTGAACGACAGCCAGATATACTGGCCGAAAATTTGATTGAGAAACGTTTTCCTTCCCACCCCTTCGAATTTTCCCATCACTGCTGTTGAAAACAAACATCAATTTGACCCCACTAGCGATTCGAAAATCAAACAAATATTCTTGAAATGAAAATTTTCGAACGAAAATCTATTGTATGGCCAGCTTAAGTCCTCATTCAATCCAGCACTGTGCCGGTTTGTAGTGGCTCTCCCATTGGCTCCTGCTGCTGTCAATCAAATCTTCTGCCATAGGAGCAGGGTGAAGCCATACTGTATATGTCTATGGGTGCAGGCAGCATAGCTTTGGTGCAAGCCCATAGGTGGTACCCCATAAGAAGTGGCTTCTTATGGGGTAAAACCGAGGATAGGGGGAACCAGGAATCTCAATAGGGGACCCGAGAAGAAGTTCCTGTCCGCTCTGTGCAAAATTATTGAAGTATGACAAGAATTTTATTTAAGAAAAAAAAAAATTACTTTACAACCACTTTAAGGAAGGCTAAGCTTTAGTTTATCTATATCTCATATCAAGAAAATGTATTAGATTGCATTACTTCAGCTGTATTCATTTCTGGATTAATGCAATTTCAATAAATCTCTGATACATTTTTTTCATTGTATGTGTAGTTTGCTTTGTAACAGGTTTATTTTAAAAGGATACCACAGTCATTGAATTCCAGGCAGATAAGAGTCCAGTTCCGTAATCATTTAAATCTCTAATTGTAGGACAAGAAATTGCATGCCTTGTACTTTGTAGGGAAAAAGACTTTTTGTGATTAGGCATGGTATGAGGAGGGAGCATTGTGCGACCAGAGCTCTTTATTTCCATTAGCAACTGCTCTCACGACTGTAAAACCCAGTGGAGCCGGTGTGTAGGTATGATTTTTACTACTATATGGCAACACAACATACATATTACCTTTTTCCGACAAAGCTTGTGCATAATCCATACTATGGAAATAAGACAAAATCATTTAGTTTTTAGTCCACACTGGTGTCATAAATGTGTAGTATTGTGCTCAGAAGAAAAAAAAAAAATGTAGACCGCTACTTCAGAAAGATAAAAATACTATTGTTGCTCCTGGCTGGTAGCCACTATCACCTGTGCTTTGTGAATGGAAGTCATTCCAATGACAATGGATATATGCAGCTTACATCTCTGCTTTATATTACACTGTGTTGTGGAAAGAGAAAATAAGACATCTGTATTCATCCTGTTTTACTTCCCTGATAATACTAGTTTATATGGAAGTCAAAGCTAGCGAGGCACTTAGCATGTTCAGAAGGAAAATAATGACAGTAACATCTCACCTATGATAGGTGTCCTCATCACTATGTACAACTAGATGTCATTCGCAGGAAACAATGCCCGTTCTGTAAGAACATTCCTTATTACAGCAGAGAACTAGTTATGCACACTCCTAGTTCTCAGACCCCCATTGTAAAATGGACACATTTTCCACAAAGTATTTCCAAAAATAAAATTTATTCAGTGGTGACTGAAGAGATGAGCACAATTATACTTCATAAATATTCAATATTTGTTAAATAAGGCCCCTTTATTACATAATAAAGATAACATATCAGAGATGTAATAAAAAAAGAAACTGATAAAAGGGTAACAAACATGAATGCCACATGTGAACTTTTTTTTCCCTGCCATCTGCAACCCTGCTGGGACACTTGCCCTCACTTCCTTTCCTAGAGACACTGATTTTTAGGAACATAATGTAAGGCCTGTTTCACACAGGTTTCAGCTTGCATAAGAGCAGTGTGAACAGCAATCTTTGACAAAGCATTTGTAGAGTTTTGTTGCAGCTCAGAATGGGCTCAGATCGCACCCTACCGAATTGCATAGAAATGCGGTGCAGTTTCTGTGGGATTCATATGTGGTTCATAGTGTAAACAGGCTAAAACATTCCAGGTAAAAGCTCAGAAAAAAAAGTTGCAAATGCTTAATTGCACTGTTTTTCCTCAACACAAATATTGCTTATTTACCTGCAATGTGCTTTTGAGCTTTGACTATTTCAGAAAGAATCAAGTCCCTAAAACAACCCCTCTTTCATTATCATAACCCTCTGCTCTTCTAGGAGTACTTATAGTAATCTCTGTGCTGGCCCAGCTCATCCACTCCCTCCATAATCTTTTATGTAGCAGCCCACAGAGGAGTGAAGCAATGAGTGTGAATCTGCTGGGGCCACTGACATCTCCAAGATGGCAGTGCCCAGCAATAATCTCAGGAATTTTGGATGTCTACACAAGGGAGGCATTTACAGGTAAATGACATACAGAAAATACCTTACATGCACATCTCTTATGGAAATAATGTTTAAATGAACAATTTGGTATCTTTCAGAAGCTTACAACCATATGAATAAAAGCTAATGGTTGTAAGCGCCCTTTCCCCACGCAGTAATCTATTCTAACTTATAACTTGCTTTTTCTGAAAAGCTCAGTCTTCATGTAAAATGTGGAGAAAAATTATATGATTATAGGTAATAACCTCATACAGCTACCAGAATACAATATTTGTCTCTAGAATTGTCCTTTAACCTCCTTAGCGGTGTTCCCGAGTGTAGCTCGGGGTAAAATTTCTATACCAAGAGCGGTATCCCCGAGCTACACTCAGGCTTACCATGCGGCGGTCTCTGGGGGTCCCTGCAGCACTTACCTTGTCCTTCGCTCGGAACCGGTGGGAAATTTGAATTTTTTAAAAAATTTTATTTTTGCTGTCATTGCTATTTCAATGCATTTCACATACATTTTGTCCGTACTGCTTTGTCCTGTGCCCTGCCTGCATTTTGAATGTTCTTTCTGCCTGGAAACGTCCATGGCGTCCAAAAAGCGTCCCTTTACGTCAAAAGCGGTTTTAGAACAGCGATGGTAAATCAGAACTACTTGCAGAATTGAGTGATAACGATTCGTGGGGAAATTTGTCATCAGACACTGAAAACAATTTTGCGACTTTGCTCAGTGATGTGCGAATTTGCCTCTGTATTTCAAATTTCAGTGTTTTTGGTTTGATTATATTATTGAATTAAATGTATTATATTATTTTTATGATTATTAAATTATAATTTATGATTTCGTGTTTCAAATTTTATCATATCCGGAATGTTTACTAGACTCTTGTTCGTACAGATTTCAGTGAGTTATTCCTAAAAATTACAGCCTACAATAAAAAACTACATATTTCCATGCAAAAAAATGGTACCGCTTTCAGCACAAAAAAATCGGAAAGAATCATACCGCCAAGGAGGTTAAATACACCCATCACACCCTTTTTATAATCTAGAATTAAAAAGTGTTTGTCAATGGATTAGAAGGCCAAACCACAGTTTAAACAAGTTTATTTAAAACAATCATTCTTTCCATAACATGCTGTGTGCACCATAAAGGCTTAATATATAATATTTTCTATCATTTACACATATACAACCCAGACCAACAAATATTCACAAACCCGTAATATCATACATAAACAATAAAAAAAAACACCTCTTCATACAAAGATCAATGTTTCTGAAATATCCACTACAATTCTAAAATATTATAAAGTGGTTTGTATAGAAAATGCCACTAGTATAACAGAAATGTCACTGGAACTAAAAGGGTAAGTGCAGTAAGGTGCAACGCAAGGTATGTATAGATGTACATGGGAAGCGTGATTATAAGACGCATATTGGGCTTATTTAATCAACAGGGTAAAGTGCACAGATCCATAGCAACCAATCTCAATTAAGACCAGTGAAAGTTGTATTCTGATTGGTTGGGTACTGCACTTTGCCCATTCTTACTGAAGAACTAATCTAACAGGATGTCAATTATGTATGATAATTCAGTAAGAAACCCATAGCAAACTTCATCTTTCACAAATCGGATTGAAAGACTGTTATTTTGCCCATTTAGGGAAAAGCATATATTAGTTCAAACCCACTGTGGCCCATATATACTCCACCCACCTCCCCCTCTACCCTTTTATTTATTTCAGGTACTTATATAGCACTGGCAATTTACATATATATTGTACATTCACATCAGTCCCTAACTCTCAAGGGGTGTACAATCTATAAAGTCCCTAACTTACATTCATACACATACTAGGGACAATTTAGACAGGAGCCAATTAACCTACTCACATGTCTTTGGAATGTGGGAGGAATCCGGAGCACCTGGAGGAAATCCATGCAAGCACAGGGAGAACATGCAAGCTCCAGGCAGGTGATACCATGGTTAGGATTTGTACCAACAACACTAGTACTGCCAGGAGGAAGTGCTAACCATTTAGCCACTGTGCTGCCCACCTGTTGTCACAGTTACTGCACAATAACAGAGGTTTTTAGGTATAAGGACATACATTACCTCCTCCCATGATGCAGTACTCAGGCCAAACAGCCAATCATCAGGCTCAAATACTGTCATGTGAGGAGGACCACACCATCAATATAAGTGGATTGGGAAATGGGCTTCACTCCTAGTCTCTTTAAAGTGTGACTGTGTTTAAAAAAAAAAAGAAAAAACAACATATATGATGAAGTCTGTAGATAACATTAGCACAGCTAATTTCTGTCCTCCTGTACAGTGTTGTTCTACCTTTTGATCCTGCCAATAATTCTGTTTTCTGCAATAAGCAAAGCTGTCCAGCAAAAGTGCTTAGAGAAATTGAGAAAAAGCATGCAACACAGGCAGGAGTTCCTATATTGGGCAGCTTTAATTCAAGCCTAAAACTTTCCTCCTCCCAAAAAAGAAAACAAATAGCTGTAACTGCTCAAAAAACGTTAGCTGGAGTTGGGGTTAACTTGTTTTTCTTTCTTACTTAAAAAGGAACTCCACTTTTGCTGAGAAAAAAAAAGCATTCCCTCTGGGTAACCTATGCACATTGCAAGGATTTTAACAAACATTGTTGCAATTTCCTACCTTTTGTTATTCTGAAAAAGTAGCAGTTTGTCTGTGTCCATGTGCTGAGTCAATCTGTATGGGAGTGGTTTTGGAATTATAACTCAGCTTCTGCACGTGCATGGATCTAATGAGGAAATTGGCAAGGTCTGCATTCCTTCGGACATGCTTTCACTCTGGCATTTCACCAAAAATTGCAAGGGAGGCCCACAATCTCACTTTTATCTTAGTGCAGACTTCTGGGAAAATCAATAGGCCAATCACACAAGCAGAAAATGACATTTAGGGGGCTGTTCTGTACACCATTACAGAATTCCTGTCTTTCTGAGTCCTCCTGTACAGTGTTGTTCTACCACTTGACCCTGCCAGTAACTCTGTTTTCTGCAATAAGCCAAGCTGTCCAGCAAAAGTGGTTAGAGAAGTTGAGAAAAAGCATGCAACACAGGCAGGGTTTCCTACATTGGGCAGAAAATGACATTTAGAGGGCTGTTATGTACACCGTTACAGAAAGCCTCCAGGTTGCCATATTGCATTTCATTTTACAGAAACTAACAGCACTGCAGATTGAAAAGGAAAAAATATTTTTAATAACATTCAATTACAATATGCCTTGTAGCAATTGTATATGCTATATTCGTTTTTTTCACAGAAAAGTGGAGTTTACCCTTTAAATCCCATTTAAAACTGTAGGGGAGATTCGCAAATACTGGAGCACACAGAACCTGGTGCAGCTGTGCATGGTAGCCATTCGGCTTCTAACGTCAGCTTGTTAAATTAAGCTCTGACAATAAAACCTGAAAGCTGATTGGTCTCTATGCAGAGCTGCACCAGATTTTGCACTCTCCAGTTTTAGTAAATCTTCCCCTGTGTGTCTATCTACAACTATAATGTGTCCCTAACAGATCTACTGGCAGGCTAAAAAATAAATAAATAAAATAAAACTTATGTAGAGATGGCTGTTATTGCTACTAAAATATTAAATCTTATATGCAGTTTTTTTTTTATTTTCACATCGTTAAACTTGAAATAAAAAGGCATGTGACTGCTTTGGGTAAATGTGCGTTGCACTTCTGTACTGAAGTCTACTACAGAAAGTAATACTGATAAAGGATATCGCTCTAGAATCACTGCTGGTAACTAAGTATAAAAGTGAAAGACATACATTCTTGAGCATCAGTTATTAGGCACCCTGAGTACTTTAAGGCTGTATATACCAAATGACTCTCATTGTCTGTGTTACAGACAAGCTATATCAACAAAGCTCATACTATAAGTACAATAGGAATGGTGGCTGGACTGGTTTCATTGAAGATACTGCACCAAAAGGATAGTCATTCAGTTAAATCTGGCCCAGGTAGATAATTGCAGAGCTGGCAACATGCATGCAGCTGGCCAGTGAGTAAAGATGACACATTGCTTATGTATATTAAGACCAATCGCATGCTGGTGTTGAGATTTTTTTCCCCCCACTTCAAGTGGGTTTTTTATTCCCATACAAATTAATGGGAATGCAAAACTTGCATGAAGCAGGTCAACTGAAGGTCAAAGTTCCCATCAATGAATTCTGAATGATTTCAGAAATGTCTTAAACTGATACCATCGGCAGAAGCCCAATGTCTGTTGGCATAGACTGTTTGCAATGCTGTAGGCTCTTCTGTTATGTTTTTGATTCCATGAATAATAGGCCTTGAACAAGAAAGGACAGAGATGGATCTCCTGACCACATTACCTCTGAGGCTCAGGAAAATACCATGGTACACCATCAATGGCATCTACTGCCATCTTTCACAAAACACAATGGGTCGGGTAAAGAAAAAAATCAAAAAACAGATTAATGGCCGTGTGAACATAACCTAAACTGTACTGGTCCTTTAAGCGGAGTACCAGCCATTTTAGTGTTTATTAAAAGTCAGCAGCTACAAAACCTGTGGCTGCTGACTTTTACTAAACACGCATTTACCTGTCCCAGGGTCCCACCTGCGCGGTCCCTTCTCTAAGCCACGGCGCCATCATCTCAGCTATGGGCACCAGGCTGTAACAGCTTGCGGCTTCACAGCCTGGTGCCCACTGCACATGCGCAGGCTGTGGCAAACTGAGCCGGAAGTGGGAGAGGGTACCTGTCAAATCGGGTGCCTGCTCCCCCCCCAAAAAAGTGCCAAATATGGCAGTGGAGGGGGGGGGGGGGGGAGGAGACAAATAAGGAGCTTCCACTTTTGAGTGGAACTCCGCTTTAAATTTTTTTTTTTTTTTTAAACTTTGCTGCAGTGGAGTTTGGACCACAATGTACCATCTATGTTTAGAACTCATAGAACATATAATGAAAGTCTGCAGATGGTTAATTCAAATTGATTGGGTCAGTTGTGAAGATAAGTTAACAGAACCAAAACACACCATTTGTTTGGTCCCATTGATCCACCTTTCAAGTACTTGTCCAGGTAACGTGAGATATCCTACAAATAGTTCCACAAGTCCGAGTGAAGTATTCCAACAACATCTGGCTAGAATCATTAACAAAATAAAGGAAAAAAACCCTCCATGGTGCACACTTTATGTCATCGTGTCTCAGTCTCTGTAGCTGCAGCAGAAGGAAACATTCAGACTGTTAATGTTTCAGAGAATGATCAATCCTTAAGGAACTGGTGGTAGTTTGTAGATAGAAGGACCATACTGTGCAACAATAAGGATGCCTCAGACACTGTAAAAGGGAAAACACACCTAATATATTTAGGCTGCTTAAGGGAAACATGACAGCATTTAATATATGTTAATACATAGCAATACTGATAATTATTCATGCAAACTTGAAACTCTTCAATAACATAATTCTTCATAGCAGGTAAAGTGCAAAGTTCTTAAGGTGCATGCAGTATCTTTGATGTATCTGTATCCAGTATGCCTAAACAGCCTCAACCCTAGTTGCATTGACAAAATGGCTTTGTTTTTTCATACTAACAAAGATGATAGTTGATCCCTGATCTCTGGATGCTGCATTTAAATCTTAGTATTTGTATTAACTGCTGACACTTGTCTACAGTGACAACAGCACTACAGACCTCCTGTCAGTTTGGACAGCAACCTGAAAATATATTGCATCTCCAGTCAGCCCCACTCATGCTATCCCTGTGATGACTATCTGATTTATGTTGCTCACCTTAAAAATTAGTAGCCCATGACTATTTAGTACCTGTGCAGCTACGTAGCTAGGAAGGGCGATAGTGTGACTTAGGACGGAGAGAAGCTTTATATATGTATTATAAATTATCATATATATTTTCTTTCATAAGCTATTTATTTTGATTTGTAGTGCTGATACTTTATTCTCAACACTTTATAGACAACACTGGATCATTCCTGTTCAAGAAGTGTCGCTACCCATCATTCCCGCAAGCATATACAGTAGGGCAAGTTTAGGTGGAAGCCAACTACTCTATTAGAAAGCAGGGGAAACATACACAGTGTAAGTATAGTGTGGGAATGCAGCAAACCTGGTGAAAATCCAGCACTGCAAACTAAGAGTCCTAGCCACTTGGCCATATAGCCACCTGTTAGTTATATTTATGTTTGGCTGAACAAACAGTTCAGCCACTGACTCCCATATGTGCAAGGGAAATATACGGCAACTGCTCAATGACAGCAGGCCAAACTTTACATTAACATGGTGAAGAGTTTAAAGTGTTACCAAACCCACAACAGTAAAATCAGTCTGTATATTCAGTAAAGCATGCTTGCTATACTCACTGCGGAACCTAAGGGGTTAATCCTCTAAATTGTGTAAAAAGGATGTTTGATCCTCTCTCCTCTGATTCTCCCCGTCTTCCAGTGTCTACTAAATATCTCCTGATAGAACAGAGGCTCTGGGGCAAGCTGCACATGCTTAGTTTGCGGTGTATTGCTAGAGAGTTTTTTTTTTCTTTGGAGAGTGCACATGATCAACACTCTCCAGACAGAGGTCAGGGGTTCTGCATCCTCCTACAGGAGAATGAAAACTCATCCAACAAGCTGTAACCAGTGCTCTGCTGGACACTGATAGAAGTCACAAGACTACTCTAACGGCTGTTGAGAAAATATATTTAGCAGTTTATATTTACTATAATAATTGCATTTCCATGTTGTGTGTACTGTGGGAGACCAGATATAGTGAACGCAGGGTCCTGGGTTTAGTAACACTTTAATAAGTATACAGTAGTGTCTTACCTTCCAAGTCTCTAGACAGCTGGATCCAGCAGCTTAACCACCTTCTGCAAGCTTCTGTACCAAGATGAGCAGAATTCAGCCCTCGGATGTAACACGCCTGATGATTGCAACAAGCAAAGTCACACAATTATCACATGCAGCAGAATAACCTGTAACACTTATTCCCAGGCTACTGCTGCACCACTTTCTTACTTTCTTAAAAAGAACTCATCTTTGAACTGCCATTACTGACTTTTTCAAAGTACATGCTAAGGGACAGCTAACCTTTTCCTTGTTGCATTACCAAGTGAGTCATTGACCTGCCATTTTGTGGTCACGACTGTCATTCATGAACACCTTTCACAGTATATGTGACAGGACTGCACAGCTTCCAAATCCACTAGGACAGTGGTGGGCAACCTTTTTTTTCAACTGAGCCAAATCTCGCCAAAACCACGATTGAAATTTATTTTGAGAGCCACATTTTTAAAACTGAAAATACATAGGATGGTACACTGTTTTTAGTTTCAATAAGTTTTTATAGTAATTCATCCCCCATAGTAATTCATCCCCCATATAGTAATTCATCCCCCATAGTAATTCATCCCCCATATAGTAATTCATCCCCCATAGTAATTCATCCCCCCTATAGTAATTCATCCCCCATAGTAATTCATCCCCCATATAGTAATTCATCCCCCAAATAGTAATTCATCCCCCATAGTAATTCATCCCCCATAGTAATTCATCCCCCATAGTAATTCATCCCCCCTATAGTAATTCATCCCCTATAGTAATTCATCCCCCCTATAGTAATTCATCCCCCTATAGTAATTCATCCCCCTATAGTAATTCATCCCCCATAGTAATTCATCCCCCCTATAGTAATTCATCCCCCATATAGTAATTCATCCCCCATATAGTAATTCATCCCCCCTATAGTAATTCATCCCCCCTATAGTAATTCATCCCCCATATAGTAATTCATCCCCCATAGTAATTCATCCCCCATATTAATTCATCCCTCATATAGTAGTAGTAAGTAAGTAGCAAGTAGTAAGCCAAGTCCCCCCTGTGTCAATTTACTTACCTTTGCTCCGCGCGTTCCTCTCGCCGTGTTCCCGCGCCGTTCCGGTCTTCAGGGCGGACTGTGAGAGGAGCCTAGCTCCTCTTACGTTCGTCACGCTGCCCCGCCTACACACATCCTGACAGCCAATCACTGGCTATCAGGATGTGAGTGGCAGCGAGACTGGCCAATCATTGCATTTGAGCGCGCTGCCCTGGCTGTTTTTTTTTTGGATCACGCTGCAGAGTCCCTGCCGCCCGAGAGGAGGGAGGGGAGCGGGCGCCCGGCACACAAGAGCCGCATTAAAGCGTGTAAAGAGCCGCATGTGGCTCGCGAGCCGCGGCTTGCCGACCACTGCACTAGGAAGTGCAGAGCTTCAACAGTGCATGTGACAGCTCCTGGACTCTCTATGGAAACATCTGCTCGGTAGCTGACAATGGAAGCTCAGCTTAAAAAAAACAAGAATGGCCTGTCAATGTCTGTCTCTAGAATGTTCTCCAAATATAGAACTTTGGTTTGAGTGGAGTTGCTATTAAAAGTATTCATTTGTAAGCTCCAAACCATAGGGAGACATCAAAGCAGGCACCTACACATACATCAAATGCTTATTATTACTTGTGAGCGAATAAGGTGAATTTCTATAAATAGGTGAAATACAAAAATTATAAATAAAATAAAAAAATGAATAAATGTGTCTTGAATCAAAACTAATAAAAATTAAATCACCTTATTATAAAGGCACAAATAGGTTCGCAAACACATCACACCAACTCATAAATAGTGTCAGAATCTATGTAAAAACAAATAACTGTGCTGCGCTCCTATATTGATGTAAATAAACTATAAAAAACAGTGTAAGTCCTTACCATATATAATCCAAACAGTACACAAAATTACTTAAATGATCCCTTTAGGATATAGAGAAATATTGTGTCCAATATCAAAAATAAAGTAAAATCCTCCTTTTCTGAGAGATGGGTACAAATAGGTGAATTCACTCCAACATATAGATGTTTGCGGTATATATGAAGCTCAATTATGCGCTCACCTCCATTTTTAGCCCAAAAATGTAGGCTAAACAAGCTGTTTATCCTAAAAGGATAAAATGTGCACTGATGTTCACCACCTTCTTTGAATGTGTTCACAGCGTGATTTCCTGATTATCCACCTGGTGCCTCTCCTCTCATTACTATCCTATGCAGATCTGTGGATGTATGGATGGATATTTCCTCCTCCTCACCTCCAAGGGGAATAATCCTCCTTGATCCACTCCAGAAGTCTCCACATATATAATGCCAAAGAAAGAACAAAAGATAGTGCTTTACCCTTATAAAACACTTTATTGCATAGCCATTATATTGCACTCACATTTTCATAATTAAAACAAGCCTTAATGCATATCTCCTTGTGTGCACCGCACACTAGCAGTACTCGCCGTATGAAAGCCGACTGGGCGTGGTGACGTCAGAGCCCCTCCCCTATGCGCTACGCCACTGGTCACGTGGCTTCATCAGGGGGAATTGATTCTCCTTTTAGAATAAAGTTTGTTTAGCCTGTATTTTTGGGCTAAAAATGGAGGTGAGCGCATAATTGAGCTTCTAATATACCGCAATCATCTATATGTTGGAGTGAATTCACCTATTTGTACCCATCTCTCAGAAAAGGAGGATTTTACTTTATTTTTGATATTGGACACATAATAATGTTATTACACTAATATTTCTCTATATCCTAAAGGGATCATTTAAGTAATTTTGTGTACTGTTTAGATTATATATGGTAAGGACTTACACTGTTTTTTATAGTTTATTTACATCAGGCATGTCCAAAGTCCGGCCCGGGGGTCGGTTTAATACGGCCCTCCAACAGCCCTCCCTGCTCTGTGTAATGTGGCCCTCCCACAGCCCTCCCTTCTATGGCAGACAGTCTTCTGCTTGAGAGCAGTGCGCATGCCTGACTGCGGCGCGTTCTCCCTGGTCTGTGTAAATGCGGCTGTCGCACGGCCCTCCCTTCTGTGGCAGACAGTCTTCTGCTTGAGACCAGTGCGCATGCGTGACTGCGCCGCGCTGGGAGCGACAGAGGGCGGTGACATCAGGGCCCGGGCTTCCAGCGTGAAGTGTGTTTCTCTTCCCCTCCCGGCTGCCGAGCAGAGACTTCAGCTCCAGCTACCTTTTTCACCCTTCACATTAGTGCAGGTAAGTTTTTTTTAAATTTATTTTCAATACATTGTGAAAACTCAGCTGTCAGTTGATCTTAATGTTATGAAATGAAAAGTATGTCGTTTGCAATTAACTTGGCATAAAATAATTTATTTGCATTTAATTGTAAGGGTTCAAAGAATGTTCGAAAAAATGTTCGGCCCTCCACCATGTTCACTTTATCCAATCTGGCCCTCTTTGAAAAAAGTTTGGACACCCCTGATTTACATCAATATAGGAGCGCAGCACAGTTATTTGTTTTCACCTACACATACATACTAGGTTTTTTTTTTTTTTACAAAGAATAGGTGCAGGTATTCAATGACCTGGAGGAGAGTAGTAAAGGATGGGTGTGGTCAAACTGCACTGATAATAGAGCATAGTTAAACTCCGGAAAAATGTGTTTTTTATTCCCCCTGCAGTGGAGCTGTGCCCACACTGCCTGGCTTAACTGCTTGTTTTTGTCTAGGGGTTTGCAGAGATATACTCACCTAATCCGCCATTTCTCCACGCACAAGACTGGTCCCTGCTGCTTCTGCCCCCCACTAGGGAGTTTCAGTGAGTGAAAGCAACGGTTCACTTCAAACACCATTACACAGTAAGGAAAGGGTTTGCTGATGCCACGTCAGCATGTGAAAAAAAAATCACTAACAGCAATATAAAAAGTGCCTTTTGTTTGAAACAAACTTTGAGCTAATTTAAATTTTGAAGAGCTTTTGTAGAATGAATAAAATTATCTAACCCTTTTTACTTCCTCATCAGTAAGTTCATCGACCCCAAGTTGAAGCAGCGAAGTGTCCAGGTGCCAAATCTCTAAAATGTGCGATCTGAGACGGCGCTTCAGGAAAAAGCCTGGGAGGTGTGGTGTCAGGAACATAACGCGGCTTAAAGCTTTCTGCAGAAAACAAAAGGCTGTATCAGATATCCACATCATGTCATAGGACACTACTTCCTAAACCTGCCCTGGCCTCAGAAACAAGGCAGGCTTTGTGGGCTTCCCAGGAGCACAGGTGTTACACTGGCTGCTTTATGAAGTATGAAGAAAGATCCAAAAGACAAGCACTGCCAGAGAGACCCAACCAACCATCATGAAAGCATAACCACATTCAAAGGGGAACATTACATTGTGTCTACAGGTAACAGAATAGAAACATTCTCCTCTGAAAGGTCTGCAGCATTCAGCACCTTTATAAGGGCAAATATGTACCATCAGAGGAGAATGTAAATACAAGAATATTCCTGCAGTTCTGTGGAAAGTTGGAAAATGAAATTATATTATAGCAGGATGATATATGGTTTACAGGTTGCCCCTAGCAACCCTAGTGTGGTACACACCATTAGGAAATCTGAAGAAAAATTCCACACAAGGAATAATCATTCGATTTTGGTATAGTGTGTAAAAAAACTTTTGATTCAGACTTTCTAAACAAAAATTTCCGAAGGGACAAACTCCAAATTTTTTTTCGTACGTGAACAGAACAAACAATTTTCAATTAACGTGTACTGTTTTTGTACGAGAAAAATCAAATACGAACAACTGCACATGATCAAAAATAACAAACAATAACCTATGCTACGTTTCTACATCAAACAAAAAAAAAATAGCCTTTGTCATTTGAGAATTTTTATACAATTAGTACCATTGTCGGATTTGACTTGATGTGAAACATTAAGGAAACTGAACGATCATTCACCCAATTTTCTTATAGTGTGTATCCAGCTCTAAGCTGGCCATACATTATACAATTTTCTTGTTCGATTTCCTTCACATTTACTCTCATCTATGTAGTACAAGGGCCTTTTTGATTGGATACAAATTGAAAGTGTTTAGGTTTGATGTCAAATTATATGGTTTTGATAAATCTAAAGGAAAAATTGTACAAGATTGTATAATGTGTTGCCAGCCTTATTCTATGTTTATGTTCCACACTGGCCACAGTTCAGTTTCCTGGGATTCATTTATTGTAAATCAGCCCTAATGTGTCTCAAAATCTACCTACTCAAATTAATGTTAAGATCTTGTTTAGAGAGCCGTGGCCAAGCAGCCAATGTGAGAGGATGCTGGTCTCCTCACTGCCGCCGAAACTCTGCTATACATCAGCTTCACCGGCCTCCTCTCCCAATGGCTCTCCACGGCGCATTCCACTTATTTATACCCGCTCTCCCTCCCAATCCAACCTGCAGCAGAGAACAAGCACCACAGCCATGACTAGGAAGAACAGGGAGGAGGATGAAGGGCTGGACTGGAGCAGCCAAGAGATGGGGCCAGTCCGCTCCCTCCTCATGCTCACCAGAGGGACAGAAGCACAGATGCAGCTGCCAAACTGGAATGCCTTGCTGGGGTGCCTGCCAAGGAGTCTCAGACATCTCCTGCTATCATCTCAGCTACCTCCCCTACTGCTGGCCAGGAGTTGCTACTATTAGGATCTTGGGAACCAACAATATTTTGCCACCAAATAATACCATTTGAGGAATATCCAATTCTGTCATACACAGAGGGGGGCCTGAGAAAGCGGCTTTGATTGCTTCAATGTCCACCAACTGGGGATGAACTCCATTCTGCACCTGGAATAGAAAGGTTTGTTATACAACTGGGAACTATGATGTACACTGCTTTATAAAAATGAAATAACATTACTGAGTAAACTATGGAGTTGTATTGCAGAGCTAAAGGTCTTCAGTTCAATTCCCACCCAGGATGTTAGTGTTATTTACATTGAATCCATATGTTATCCCTGTGGGGTTTCTCCAACACAAAAAAAACATACTGGCAGGTAATCAGTTTTCAATCAATCTGTCTCTGGGGTTTTTGGTTTTTTTTTTTTTTTACACATCTGTCTTCCTGTTGAATGGACCCTATATTTAAAGCTCCTACAGGGTAGAACTAATGGAAATCTCTTCAAAGTACTATAGAATATGGTGGTTCCATATAAATGCAATAGGCAAAAACACATAGTTTAAGCACTAAATCTTAATTTCTCAAGCAGAAGCCAGAAGGAGGTATCTGTAGAGTTCCCCCATCACTTCAGGTATACATAGGTACGCCTGTCAATTCTGCTATCCCCATGAGCTTTTAGGAGTTTTATGAGTTGGCTATGGGGAATAAAAGACATTGCTCAGGCCCGGTTATGATAGGGAGGCAGTGAGCACCCCTGTTACTGCTCAAGTACAGAGACAGACAACAGTGCAGTATCAGCTTGCTTATCACTGTTCTAAAATCAACACAGAAGCGGCAACTGTCACTCTTTGTTGTCTCCAGTGTTGCTACCCTGACTGGTGTTAGTGAAGTGGACTTAGAGCAAACTCAGCCCCATAAATCTACAACGGGATGGTGAGGAGACCGGTCACCCAGTGTAAAAGCAACCTGATCAGGAGAAACACACACAATGACATTTGCAGATGTCCCCTGATGTACCAAAGAGTATGCAAGAAAAAACATCTGTTGTAAATAACACTACCCATTTAAACAAATGTCTGCAGAGTTGTTCACTGTAAACTTGTAATTTTCTAATGCTGATGTTTTTTAAAATCAATATAAAGGCAGGCATGTACGATCAACATATATTCAGACTGTTCTTGATGTGGACCTGTGTATTACCATCTGTGATATAGTATAAAAATTACCTGTGTAAACAACTGGACCATATTATTGTGCAGAGGCTCCTCAGAGACTTTAGAAGTTGCAATTTGTAAACTTTCTAGTACATCCTCGTAGACCTCTTCTCTCATGCTATGGTAAATTTCCAAAAACTCCTGTTGTTGTTTGGGAGTCCAAAAATGCCGGATTAACATCTGGCGAGGAAAAAAATACCTGAAAAGAGAAGAAAGAGCGAGAGCCTTGCATTTACTATAAGGATTGCTGAAAACGCTTAAGATGTTTAAAAGGCAAAATATGAAAGTAGTGCTAATACATCAAAAGATATGTGCTTCACCCATTAGTGACTATTGTGTTGTTATTTACACACAACTGTCAGTCACTGTGCTCACACCCTGCAGCATTCACATAAAGATAAGGGAGAAGCTACAAAAATGTTTCAGCTTATGATGACACATGGGTACAAAAACAGCAGAAGTGAGCAAAAGCAATGTATTACATGCATCCTTTTCATTTCTCTCTCAATACACTTCAGTAAAATTCATCCAGCCAAGAGGAAAAGCCAATAATGTTTTAGCTTCTGCTGCTTTATACACCCAAATTTGTCATCTGACACAACACATCATGCCTCAACTAATTTACATAAGCTTAAAAAGGGAAAACACTAAAGCAGAGTCTTCATATTTCAGATATTTGCTTCTTTAAAATCGTAAAACAAAATCTAATCAGTAAAAATCCTTAATTTCAGGCACTGCAAGGTACCCGCTATTGCAATTATAAAAATAGTGCCACGCTATTAAAATGGTGTAAAATATATTAAAACTTCTAGTTTTAACATATTTTGCACCATTATAATAGTGCCGGCTGTTTTCTACACATATTTAAATATATTATTTATATTTATTTGTGTTTTCATTTTATCACACACACACACACATATATATATATATATATACACACACACATACATATACATACATATATACACATACATATATATATATATATATTTGTACCACGTTTCACTACTATATGTACACTAATCGGCCACTTTATTAGATTATTAGATACACTTGTTCAATTGTTTGGTAACATAAATTGCTAATTGGGAAATCACATAGCAGCAACTCAATGCATTTAGGCACGTGGTGAAGACAACGTCCTGAAATTTAAACCAAGCATCAGAATGGGAAAGAAAGGGGATTTAAATGACTTTGAACATGACATGGTTGTTGGTGCCAGACTGGCTGGTCTGAGTATTTCAAAAATCTACTGGGATTTTAACGCACAACCATATCTAGGGTTTACAGAGAATGGTCAGAAAAAGATAACATTTGTAGTGAGGGGCAGTTGTATGGACAAAAATGCTTTGTTGATGTCAGAGGAGAATGGGCAGACTGGTTGCTGCGACATTCAGATGGTAGGGTCAGAATTAGGCGTAAGCAACATGAAAGCATGGATCCATCCTGCTTTGCATCCACGCTTCAGGTTGTTGTTGGTGGTGGTGTAATGGTGTAAGGCAGTGGTCTCCAAACTGTGGCCCTAGGGCCAGATGCAGCCCTTTGCTTGCCTTTATCTGGCCCTTGGGGACTATTCCTCCATCAACAGTGGGGCATAATTCCTGCCGACACGAATGACGGGGCACTATTACTCCCACTAATATTAATGATGTAACAGCATTCCTCCCACTGAAACCAACAATGGGGCAGTATTCCTCCCACTGGCTCCAACAATGGGGCACTAGGTCTTCAACTGATACTATTTATGCCACGAATACCAATGATGATTACCCTAAGGTAATGTTTATTCTCATTGATGCTAGGTCAGGGGCATTTTCTACTCCTGCTAGCCACAATATGGGCCCTTGAAAGTCTGAAGGACAGTAAACTGGCCCTTTGTTTGAAACATTTGGAGACCCTTGGTGTAGAGGATTTTTTCTTGGCACTAGCATGGAGGTGGCCAGTGATTGTATATTGGTGAGCATTTTCTGTGCATCTCTGTACTCCTGGTTTCTCCTGGTTTAGCAGCACTCCCCACAGCTAAGCTTAGAGGGTGAAGTCAAAAATGATTAGAGGAGCACCCAGGCAAAGGTTTTCCAGTTAACAAAAGTAAAAACAGTCACCATAAATGTACTTTTAAAGAAAAAAATAAAATTATATATATATTTCTTTATTTAAAACTTCATTAAAAGATACAGTTTTCAGAAAGTGGATGAGTGTCTCAGGCTTAGCTGAGCAGTATTGATACAGCACTTGTAAGAAAGCCAAAGACAGTATATACATTTGCAAAGAACGGTGCACAAGATATAAGTTTAGTATTCTTATCCTGCTAAATCCACTTTTGGTATAACTATCATTCATTCTCACACTTGACAACTGCGTCTGGTCTCCAAGGGGCTAGTAAGCCGGTGGCACAGAAACACAATGGACACCTTCAGCTGCCTCTGTGCTCTTCCTGAGCTTCTAATGAGTCCCTGCACCATTAAGGAGGATTGAGCTCCCTCCAGGCATACCTGCCGTTAAAGTGGTTGTAAACCTAAAAAAAACGCACAAATCAATCTAATCCTACAGTTGAATAGCTTTTACCCTTACTAAGCATTTGAGCTTAGTTTGGTATCTTGAAGCAATCCCCTTCTCCAGAAATAACCCCCTGAAAAATGGTGTCGCCACTCCCCTTCTCCTGTGAGTGACAGGCTGTGCTGAAGAAAAGACCAGCATGAGCCTCCATGTAATACACTGCAAAGGGGTGGGGGAGCGGGTGTCCTCTCCATGCTGGTCTCTGCCTTCACAAAATCAAGAACTCAGTACCAGTGATTTATGACATAGATCGGCATCACTTCAGTAATGCTGTAGTTATCTAGGTAAGTCTGCTGACAGCTGATTACTGCCCTGCTCTAGTCACAGCACCTAGCTTGTGAATTGCTGTTTACAAAGTTTTACATGAGAATGTTTCCTGGTCCATATTGCCGCATTAGGCTGCAGGATTCCTAGGCATTTTACCGTTAACCCCTTCCTACCAACTTTCTCCTGATTGTGTGACATCATATCTCCGCCTACTATTCTCTAATCCTAAGCCACGCCCACAGACCAGCAGTTATTGGAGGGCTGAGACAAGCTAAGGGAGCATTTTTCTGAGGTACACTCACAGATGTATGCATGTTGCCATTAAAATGTATTCATTTATGGCAAAACGTAATTTTTTTTATATTAGTTTTTACAACCACTTTAAATCATCCATTGCTATATGTGCTCCAATATGGAGTCTATCAAATATAAGAATTAGGACCTCAGTGTGTACTGTACAGGTGAAACTCTAAAAATTAGAATATCGTGCAAAAGTTCATTTATTTCAGTAATGCAACTTAAAAGGTGAAACCAATATATGAGATAGACTCATTACATGCAAAGCAAGATAGTTCAAGCCGTGATTTGTCATAATTGTGATGATTATGGCTTACAGCTCATGAAAACCCCAAATCCACAATCTCAGAAAATTAGAATATTACATGCAATCAATAAAACAAGGATTGTACATAGAACAATATCGGACCTCTGATAAGTATAAGCATGCATATGTACTCAGAACTTGGTTTGGGCCCCTTTTGCAGCAATTACTGCCTCAATGCGGCGTGGCATGGAAGCTATCAGCCTGTGGCACTGCTGAGGTGTTATGGAAGACCAGGATGCTTCAATAGCGGCCTTCAGCTCTTCTGCATTGTTCGATCTCATGTCTCTCATCTTTCTCTTGGCGATGCCCCATAGATTCTCTATGGGGTTCAGGTCAGGCGAGTTTGCTGGCCAATCAAGCACAGTAATCCCACGGTCATTGAACCAGGTTTTGGTGCTTTTGGCAGTGTGGGCAGGTGCCAAGTCCTGCTGGAAAATGAAGTCAGCATCCCCATAAAGCTCGTCTGCGGAAGGAAGCATGAAGTGATCCAAAATCTCCTGGTAGACGGCTACGTTGACCCTAGACTTAGTGAAGCACAGTGGACCAACACCAGCAGATGACATGGCTCCCCAAATCAACACAGACTGTGGAAACTTCACACTGGGCTTCAAGCATCTTGCAGTGTGTGCCTCTCCATTCTTCCTCCGTACTCTGGGTCCTCGGTTTCCAAATGAGATGCAAAAGTTGCTCTCATCAGAAAAGAGGACTTTGGACCACTGAGCAGCAGACCAGGTCTGTTTTTCTTTAGCCCAGGTAAGACGCTTCTGACGTTTGTTGTTCAGGAGCGGCTTGACAAGAGGAATACGACATTTGAAGCCCATGTCCAGGATCCGTCTGTGTGTGGTGGCTCTTGATGCACTGACTCCAGCCTCAGTCCACTCCTTGTGAAAGTCCCCAACACTTTTGAATGGCCTTTTTGCTGACAATCCTCTCCAGGCTGCGGTCATCCCTGCTGCTTGTGCACCTTTTTCTTCCACACTTTTCCCTTCCACATAACTTTCTATTGATGTACTTTGATACAGCACTTTGGGAACATCCAACTTCTTTTGCAATTACCTTTTGAGGCTTTCCCTCCTTATGGAGGGTGTCAATGATGGTTTTCTGCACAACTGTCAGGTCAGCAGTCTTTCCCATGATTGTGATTCCTACGGAACCAGACTGAGAGACCAATTAAAGGCTCAGGAACCCTTTGCAGGTGTTCTAGCTTAATTAGCTGATTAGAGTGGGACACTTTGAGCCTAGAATATTGCACCTTTTCACAATATTCTCATTTTCCGAGATTGTGGATTTGGGGCTTTCATGAGCTGTAAGCCATAATCATCACAATTATGACAAATCACGGCTTGAACTATCTTGCTTTGCATGTAATGAGTCTATCTCATATATTAGTTTCACCTTTTAAGTTGCATTACTGAAATAAATGAACTTTTGCACGAAATTCAAATTTTTGAGGTTCATCTGTAAGTGTATTGGGAGAACTTTTGTTAGTTTGCAGTAGCCTGATGGTAACCGTGATGTTTGGATGATAATCAGTTTTTTCAAAAAAGAATTTCCTACCAGGAGAATATATGGAGTCACTTCACTACATAACAGAGTGATCTCCCATGACTAGGGCAAGCCCCTGGAGGTGAAGGAAAAGGGAAGGAAGGGGGGGGGAAGGTTGGGTCAGAAAAATTCAGCCATAAAGTTATGGCTGATCGGTGTACACTGTAATATCATGTCATTTAACAGTAGAAATGTCTGTACTATACTTACATGAGGACAAAGACAAAGTAATTGGCAAAGGGTGGAATTGAAATGATCATCACTGGTGCTGCTTTAATAATATCTCTTCGGAACTAAGGGAGACAGAGAAAGGCTATATGGAAAAAAAAACACAAATGCAACACAAATGCAGATTGAAAGAAGAAGACAAACACATTCAACAAAACAATGTGACTTGTAATTAGGTCACAAATGTAAAAATTCCATTTAAATACTTTCTATGACACACCTTTGCACTGCTTCCCTGCAGAGAGCTAGAGTTTCACACAGTAAGAATATGCACACCTTTTGTATTGATGTGCTTGGAATGTATGTAGCCAATTCAAACTGAAAGTTTATATGTCCTTTAACAACTTTGCTTTCAGGACAATTTTGTAATTTTTTTTTTTACACGCAAGCACGCACGCACGCAGGCACGCACGTTAAAAATCAGCATTGCTGAACATAATTTTAATACAAAAACACTCTAATGAATTTGAATGCACACAAACACAATAAAACACCCAATTTATGGTCCAATATAAAATAAATGGGGCTGCTTCAAGTAAATAGATACCATAAATGTCAAGCCTCTACAACACCCTTTATGAATTCCCCGAAGCTTTTCTAATGATGTCCAATACTGGGATGAAAAATAGCTACACTCACATTGCACAAAATTAGGTAAAATTGGTTCTCTTTTAAAGCAAGATCTGCCTTCATGTTAGTTTGGAGTTCTACTTTTTTATGCCCATGTGGAATCCTTGTAAATGATTATAAAGCTGTGTTGTATTGCGTATACAAACATACCTGCCTCAGTTTCTCCATTTCCCTGTAAGGCAGTTGGTAATATTTTAATCCTTGACTTATCATATTCTTCTTGATCACGTGTACTTCTTTCCCATCTAACAACACCATCCGAAAGCCTGTAGAGTAGAAGACAAGGGGGTTAAATTTACTAAAACTGTACGGTGCAAAATGTGGTGCAGCTTTGCATAGAAACCAATCAGCTTTCAGGTTTTATTGTCAAAGCTTAACTGAACAAGCTGAACTTAGAAGCCGACTCGCTACCATGCACAGATGCACCAGCTATTGCACTCTCCAGTTTTAGTAAATAATCTCCAAGATCACTCAAGCATTGTGACATTACCGGGTACCAGCAAAACTAGTATGAGCACCAAAGCCAAGGTATTCCAATAAATAAAGGTCAATTATTTTAGGTTGACCACACACTACAGGACAACAGTTAACACTTTCTTCCAGCAATGTCCTTAACTATGATTAGAATTTTACCTTTCATAAAAGTGGAATATAGCGTATAAAAATTGGGGAACTTTCTTTCCAAAAACTGCTCATATCTTGCATTCAGATGTCTGGCCTTCGACGTTAATATGGATAGAATGGTTCGTGGCTTCTGGTTTGTTGACAAATGGCATGGCTGGTAACTGGGAAAATAATGAATTGTATTTGTTGGTACCGAACACAGTGAGCACACACTTTAAAACATTTTTTTAAAATTTATATTGCATAGTTATGAGCCACTTGAGTAGCTAAAAGGTGGCTTATAAAACATCCCCCACCTGCCGTTCATTTCTCCATTGTTGGTGCGAAGAAATATACAGGACACAGCTTTTATGTCTGAGCTTTCCCATAAATACCCCTCTGCCTGCTTGCTGCTTGTTTTGGAGACGAATTGGTGAGGTTTTGTCACCATTCCCAGTGCAGGGTGCTTGATGCTTTTGGCAAAACCAAGGTAAGCATGGATTAAAAGGGACAATAAACTCTGGTTAAAAAAAAAATCTATTCAAACATGTTTCCTTAATTCCAAAAAAGTACCTTCTAGTGCTTTCACCCTCCTCTAAATCACCAGACTCTTCCTTTTTGCTGTTGTAATCTGTCATCTTGTTAGAGGGTGGCTACGTTCATTCTCCATGCTCCCACTGTACAGGAATGTAGCCACCTTCTCTTGCTCACTTCTGAGATGGACTAGGGACTATGGACTGTGGGATGTGTAGTGTGTTCCTTCCAAACAAACAGAAGGAAAGTAAAAGGAGAGGTTCAGGCGCTCATGGAAGACAATATAAGGAGGCAGAAGTCAATCAGCAAATATTTAAAGATGAACTCCAGTCAAAACTTTTATTTTCCCAGGCAGTGGGGCTGTGCCAGCACTGCATGGGTTAAGTGCTAGTTTTGTCCATGGGCTCAGGGAAAAGCTGTACTTACCCATTCCTCTGATCCTTAGGAAAACTGTGCTCCCCCCACGTCCAATGGTGGACTGTTCCTGCAGTCTTCACGTCCAAAGCTGGTCTATGGGCGTGATGACATCAGGAACAACCCATTCACAAGACGGCTAGCGTGCAAAGGGGGGGGGGGCAGGGACCGGTCTTGCGCTCAAAGGAATGGTGGATTAGGTAATTATAATTATCTTTGCTTTCTGAGACCAAAGACAAAAACAAGAATTTAACCCATGCATTGTGGGCACAGCCCCACTGCATGGAAAAATAATAATTTTGCCCGGAATTCTTCCTTAATGAAAAATAGTACTGCAAGATAATTAAATAGTAAAGCCATTGTTTAGTGTCACATTAAGAGGTTAACTTCAGTGGTATCACTCAGGATTAGGGTAAGGATTAAGGGATCTATGAATAAAACATTTGGTAGGCGAATGTCGCAAGCAATAAATACTATTATTTCATATGATTACCAGCTCTATCTGGTGGATAAAATGTGGAATATTTTTCCGGAATGCCTCAATCTGAAGCAGCCTGTGTCCCAGCAAACCAATGAAGCAAATTCAAAACACAATCATACAGATGACGCATAATCCCCCCCCCCCCCACCACCAACCCTCGTTTCTGATAAATATGGCCTGTCTCTATATGTCAACTTGAGTTGGTCTTAATTACCTCCAGTTATCTATGACCTGGCAGAAATTCTTTTTTTGTCACACGGACACCGTGAAAGTGGAGCAAATAAGACCAACCTGAAACTGTCACGTGACTGAAATCTTACTAAAACTGCCACAAGGCTTTCATGAATTCAGTGCAGAACTTTCTAATGGGCCAATACTGGCATAAAAGTGTCAAAAATACTTTATATTGAATTGTTCCCCCCTGTCTGTGCGAAAGCTGCAGCCAGATCTGTATCCTGGATGAGCGGTTAAGACCACGTTTGCATGGGGGTGCACAGAGGTTGCATGAATCCATGCCAGTAGTCACATAGATGTACACTGGAACACATGGCTCCACAGATACAGCTGTTGTGTCCCAATGTGACATCCACGCAGGTGCGGGTGCACGATCCTGAACACACCCTGGCTGCATTTGGGGCTGTGCACCTGCACCTGCATGGATATCACATTGGGAGCATGCGGCTGTGTGTCAAATATGCATCTATGGGACTGCTGGCACAAGGATGCACATAACACCTGTGCATCCCTACGCACCTAACACACAGCCCTTAACGAGACATTAACCAATCACCCAGTGTGGATGAGGCCTTTCATGTGATTAGGGACCCTGACCAACCCTGGACAGACAGTTTGCATGTAAGGATGCATAAGGAGAGCAGAAGTGTAGCACAATGGATTTATTTATGACAAGCAACAAACTGCACACTTACAAAATAAGTAAAAACAAAAAAAGGCGCTATCTGTTGTAGGTTCCGCCAGCCATGGCCACTTCACACTGGGAGACACACTGGTAGAAGGATCCTTGGTGGTGCTGGTGGCTTCCAGCACTTCCTGGATGATCCAGAGGCTCTGTGGGCATCGGGCATGATGCCAGTTCGTCAGGTACGTAGCATGCTCCTTCTTCAGGCCGTCAGCGGTTTTCCTTAATGAGTATCTGTTTTTACTTCTTATGTTGTAAGTGTGCAATTTACTGCTTGTCATAAATAAACCCATTGTGCTACACTCAGATCAGCACTGCTTCTCTCCGTATGCTTGTTTGCAGAGTCTCTTCTAACTCTATACAGCAGCAGCCTCTGGATTATAGCCCTGGAATACCCATATACTCTCTTCTCCTTGTATCATTGGGGACTGTGTTTCCCTTGCTGAGCGCTAGATTTCCTTACATTGTGTGATGCATCTCAGGATGGTGTTTCTGGCCCTATAAAAAACTGCAGCTAATGGCGTTGGGTCCAGATGCAACATTTGAACACAGTAGACTATCCACTCTCCTTCATCCATCTGAATGAGGCCTTATGGTGACCATAGTCTTAAGATCTGATTAACCACTTGCCCTCCTGAGGATTTACCCCCCTTCCTGACCAGGCCATTTTTTTTCATTATGGCGCTGCGTTACTTTGACAATTGCATGGTTATGCAATGCTGCACCCAAATGAAATGTACGTCCTTTTTTCTTACAAATAGAGCTCTCTTTCAGTGGTATTTGATCGCCTGTGCATTTTTAATTTTTTTGCACTATAATAATAATAAAAAAAAAAAAGACTGACATCTTTGAGAAAAAATACAATATTTTTGACTTTTTGCTATTAAACATGTCCAGTAAAAAATTTTAAAAAAATCTAATTTTGTCATAAATTGAGGCCAAAATGTATTCTGCCACATGTCTTTGCTAAAAAAAAAATCCCAATACGTATAAATTAATTGGCTTATGTGAAATTTGTAGCGTTTACAATTGGCGGTATATATACTGGGGTTTTTTTTTTTTTAACATTTTTACTAATAACGGCAGTGATCCGAGACTGCGGCAGGCATTCTGACACTGGGGGGAACGAACTTGGTGTCACTGACATCATTACAATGATAATTGCTAGTAAAAGCACTGACACTGTACTAATGGCACTGGCAGGAAGGGGTTAACATGTGGGCGATCAAAGGGTTAACTGTGTGTTTTACTATGGGGCTGCGTGTTCACTGTAAGAACACTGCTTTGCATGGCTGTGATAAAATACACCTACCTGCCTGCTCACAGTCTTCTACGGCATGTAAACTGAGCTGTGCGTGCACAGGAGTTACATCAACCCAAGGCAGCCAATGGAGATACCTGAAGATTGGCACCTGGGGAAATGACAGTGATGGCGAGGGACCCAGACCATTAGAGAGGAGGAAAGTTTAATGACATTAGTTCTGTTTTAACAATGATGAGCTCATATGTGTTCAGACACGAGTCCAAACCCAACTGAGCTATCCCACCGGGAAGTTGTCAAAGCTGACAGCCAATCATAGGCAACTGAGGCATTCCCCACATATGTGTGACCATGGGGCAGGGAATGCTTGAGATAGCTTTCCATCGGAATAGCACAGTTGGGTAAGGACATGTGGCTGAACACGTCTGAGCTCATCCCTAAGGCTAGGTTCACACTATTGCGGCTCTGTGAGTAAAGTTTGCGCAGGCTCATTTGAATGGGCTGCTGTGCTTGTGTTTCATGCAGGAAAAAGATCCCTGCACCATTTTTAAAATGCAACTGCAGAGAAATCGCATGGTACTTTTGCACCATGTGATTTCCTGGCAGTTCCTGCACCTGCAAATGTGCTGTTTTTAGATGAGGGTACTATTAAGAATGAATGGCAACCCTGCTTGTCTGTAAAGAGCAGTGCGTTTTGGCTGCGTGTACAGAAACACATGTGATTCCCACACCCACATTAGTGTAAACCTAATGTAGTACATGTACTACTTTTGGAAATGCATTGCAACCAGATTACATGGTGGCTTTGTATCATGCAATCCAGTGCAGGCAAACGCACTGCAACCACTGTTTGGGGTGTCGTTAACATTGCACTGACACCTGCTGCAGATCACAAGGGCAGTGCGTGTTGAACGCTGTGTGGGAAATGCTCATTGATCACAAGTTTCCCACACCGTGTTCTAGTGTGAACTGGAGCTGATTATGAAGTGTATGGTGCACTGGTCTTATCCGTTGCTGATTGTATGTCTTTGGACAATAACACCTGGTCACACTGATCCTGACTTTAAAATTGTGTGAATTACAGCGAAGTCACATGATTTCAAAGTTGGGCGACATACCAATTTGATGCATGATTTGCAAGATATCTGACACAGATGTCTATGCAAATCGCACCAAAAGTAGTACATGTACTACTTTAGAAATCGGTGCGGATCTGATCAAGTCGGAACCGCACCGATATGACCGCTGTAATTGCAGACAATAGGGTGTGACTTGCAATTCGCATGGCAGGCAAAGTCGCACCCAGTATGACTGGGGTCTAAGGCTAGGTACATGCTGTTGTGAATGTAATACAGCGTGTAAATCGCACCAATTGCTGAACCTGCGACCACCTGCAGCCAACATGTGCTGCTCATTTACAAATCCACAAGGCTGCCATTCATTCCAAATGGCACTCCCATGCATCTGAAAACACAGCGCGTTTCGGGTGCAGGAAGTTCACATGGTGCAAAAGCAACATGCGATCTCCCTGAAGCAGCGGTTTTTTTAAACGGTGTAAAGGACTTTTTTCCAGCATTTTCCACAGGTACAGCAACCCTTTTAAATGAAATGACTGCTGTGCCCACACAAACATTGCAGCAAACACATAGGTGAGAAGCGATAATTGCCCACCAATACGATCATATATAAAATCATTCTGTGTATGGCCATTGGAGAGATCTCCTGTCACCACACTGCCCTGCACACTGTTCCTCATGATGATGGTCGTTAGCAGCAGGTGCTGTCATGATGGCAACCATGTGACATCTAATGACACCCACCTACCCCTCCCCCTCCCCGGTCCTCTCATCCCCGGCTACTCACAGCGTTATAATACATTTCATGAGGCGCCGGTCCCCTCCATCCATCCCCAACCTGTACAGCGCCATGTTCTAGGAGGAGAGCCGCCTCGCTCATCTGCAAGGTCAGTAGTGCACAGGTCACATGACAGGACACGGTGACGGGGAGGCCATGTTTGTTGAGGGCACGGAGCCTCTTCCCTGCTCTGAGGAGGATGTGCAGTGGCTGGATCTCTGGGATGGGAAGACTCTGCAGTGGAAGTAGGAGGTCAAGGAAACTTCAACATTGCAAGGCTGAAGAGAGACCTGGGAATTAGAATAAAAGTGTAGGTAGTATGGAGCAGCTTGTATAGTTCTTGTCTCTCAGCACCATTGTGAAATGAAGTCTAGTTGTCTTTACCAGCCACTAGATGGCAACAGTGCCTTATGGGAGAACTATGGACTCTGACATTGCTGGGCCACTGAAAATGCTAATTATCTGGCACGTAAGGAACTGAAAAACATGTCTGAAAGCCAGTGAACACTAACAAAAGAAGATGTCTGTCTACATAACTCTGTCATGACAGGTGTACTGAATGGGATCCCATATCCTCCCCCTTCATAGCTATTATAGGCAAAAATAGATCTCAGATGCTGCCTGGCTCTCGGCGGACCCCCTGCGTGCCGCCTGGCTCTCGGCAGACCCCCTGCGTGCCGCCTGGCTCTCGGCAGACCCCCTGCGTGCCGCCTGGCTCTCGGCAGACCCCCTGCGTGCCGCCTGGCTCTCGGCAGACCCCCTGCGTGCCGCCTGGCTCTCGGCAGACCCCCTGCGTGCCGCCTGGCTCTCGGCAGACCCCCTGCGTGCCGCCTGGCTCTCGGCAGACCCCCTGCGTGCCGCCTGGCTCTCGGCAGACCCCCTGCGTGCCGCCTGGCTCTCGGCAGACCCCCTGCGTGCCGCCTGGCTCTTCGCAGACCCTCTGCATGCCGCTTGGCTCGCCACTGACATGGCTTTATGTGGATCCCCTAAATGCTGCCTGACTTCTTGTGGAACTTCTGTGTGCCATCTGTTTTTCCGCAAGCCCCCTGCGCCCCGCCTGGCTCTCCGCAAGCCCCCTGCGCCCCGCCTGGCTCTCCGCAAGCCCCCTGTGCCCCGCCTGGCTCTCCGCAAGCCCCCTGCGCCCCGCCTGGCTCTCAGCAGACCTTTGCACCCCGCCTGGCTCTCTGCAAGCCCCCTGCACCCTGCCTGCCTCTCTGCAAGCCCCCTGCACCCCGCCTGGCTCTCTGCAAGCCCCCTGCACCCCGCCTGGCTCTCTGCAAGCCCCCTGCACCCCGCCTGGCTCTCTGCAAGCCCCCTGCACCCCGCCTGGCTCTCTGCAAGCCCCCTGCACCCCGCCTGGCTCTCTGCAAGCCCCCTGCACCCCGCCTGGCTCTCTGCAAGCCCCCTGCACCCCGCCTGGCTCTCTGCAAGCCCCTTGCGCCCTGCCTGGCTCTCAGCAGACCTTTGCACCCTGCCTGGCTCTCTGTAAACCCTCTGCACCCTGCCTGGCTCTCCAACAGACCTCTGTATGCTACCTGGCTCTCCGTGGACCCCTGCGCCCTGCCTGACACACCGCAGACCTCTGTGTGTTATCTGGATCTCCACAGACCCCCCGTGCTGCACCTGGTTCTTCTCGGACCCTGTGTGTGCTGCTTGTCTCTGTGTGGGCCCTCTGCACCCCAGCTTGCTCTCTGGAGACCCTCTGCACCCCACCTTGCTCTCTGCGGAATCTCTTTGCACCATCTGGCAGAATGAGAGAACCGCCTTGCGTCTGTCATTACCTTATATGGCGGGCGGGAGGCGGTTAAAAGTTCTGCAAATACTTGAGTCTCATGAGGTGCAGTCCTTTGGAGTCTAGCTAGCCACTTCTAGATTTGAAAGTGGAACTAAACCCATCAATTTAAAAAAAGTTACATTCCTCTCTTTTATGCCAGGAATGCTAATTGTCACATTTGCTTGTGTTCTCAACTGAACTGTCAAACCATCATTACGGCTGAAGTTCTAACTGATCACATGTGCAGCACCATGGCAGATTAAGCAGAGTTTAAGATGGCAGCTTCCTTGGATGAAAATATAAGAGGGTTTAGTCCCTTTTTAACTACAGAGATGGGGCACTAAATGTGCATTTGCTTTAGGCCTGGTTCGCACCAGTGCAGTTTGCTTTTGATCTGTTTTTGAAGTGCTTTTTGCTTTGTGTTCTTACACCTGTTTTTTCCCGCATTTTGATACGTTTTTCAGCGTTAGAGCATTTTTACAGCTAAAAAACTCTTCTAGAAACCCACTAGTCCTGGGAGTTTTTTTGCAGCTAAAAAATGTTGATTACAGTCTGTGTGCATGGACACATAGGATAACATGCTGGGGGGTTTACTAGTTGTAGAAAAAAACCATCAAAAGCCAAAAACAGCCGCTGTAAAAACGTCCAGTGTGCATGAGGACTACGGGGTTTATTTACCAAAACTGGAGAGTACAAAATCTGGTGCAGCTGTGCATGGTAGCCAATCAGCTTCCAGGTTTTATTGTCAAAGCTTAATTGAATAACCTGAAGTTAGAAGCTGATTGGCTACCATGCACAGCTGCACCAGATTTTACACTCTGCAGTTTTGATAAACCAACGCTTAAGGGTCATTTCTCATGAACATTCAGTCTGGATCTATCTTTCAGTTTTTTCTAATGGATCAACATTGAACCCCAAAGTATGTATGGGAGCGGTGGGCAGATGGAGGTGGAGATACAGTATGTCTGTTTACATCCTCTTACATGTGTGTCAGTTTATGTCTGCAGGAAAAAAATGGAAAAGATTTTTACATAGTTAGTCTGGCTGAAAAAGGTCAAAAGTCCATTCAATTCAACCATTAAAAAAAAAAAAAAGTTATAATCCTATACCCACAGTTGATCCAGAAGAAGGCAAAAACACCCCAGCAAAGCATGATCCAATTTGCTCCTGCAGGGGAAAAAATTCCTTCCTGATCCCCCGAGAGGCAATCAGATATTCCCTGGATCAACTTTACCTATAAAAGTTAGTATCCAGTTATATTCTGTGTATCTAAGAAAGAATCCAGGTCTTTTTTAAAGCAATCCACTGAGCTGGCCAGAACCAACTCTTGAGGGAGTCAATTCCACATTTTCACAGCTCTCACTGTGAAGAAACCTTTCCGTGTTTGGAGATTAAATGTATTTTCCTCCAGACATAAAGAGTGCCCCCTTGTCCTCTGTGATGACCTCAGGATGAATAGCTCTAAACACACACACCCTGGACTGGACTTTATCATTGCTAATGGCTCTTTTGTCTGACTGCTCTTCCCCTGACTCAGGACTGTCTGACCACCTAGCTTTCTCTTCAATTTAGAATGAGCTGTTTCTAACACCTCCCTGTCTCGATCCGTAAATAATCACAACTGGGCTTATATTGATCAGCCCACATTTGCAAATTTTGTTACTTCCTCCCTATCCTGCATCTCCTTTTCTAACACACTTGGTGATAAAATGGATGCTCATAATCATGTGCTTTCATCTTTCCTTAACACCTTTGCCCTACAAAATCTCGAGTAGTCTCATTTTCCCATCCGGCTGTATATAATGACCACCTGCGATCAGTGAAGGCAGTGTTATGGAGACTTGAGCGTAGGTGGTGCCGTTCTGGCCTGACTGTTCTTTTTCAGGTTTGGAAGGCCCATTTTTGTGACTATAAAGGTCAAATTGAGACTGCTAGATCCAACTATTTCTCCCATGCCATGGAAAACAAAATCTTAACAACCCTAGACAACTCTTCTGCACCATAGATAAATTATTAAAACCTTGTTTTCCCTCCACATCAGCCTTTCTCAACCTTTGCAATGCAGAGGAACCCTTGACATAACTTTCCAGTCTCAGGGAACCCCTGCTAAAATGACTTTGTCTACAATTCATGATACATTAGTATGAAGGTCAGTGGGAAGAATGCTCCTTACACTTGTGGTCATTGGGAAAAATTTCTCCCTTACAGATAAAAAGATCAATGGTTTCAGTGGGAACTTACCTGAGAGGCAAAAAATTGCTCAAGGAACCCCTGGCAAGCTGTGAAGGAACCCTGGTTGAGAAACCTGCTCCACATTATCAGCCTCAACACAGCTTAGTTACACATTCTTATATTTTTTTTTAATCTAGAAAATTAACAAAATGGGGCATCAAATTCTTATAACACCACATGTTTCTTCTCATCACTTTCTGACCAACCCAGTTTTATCGATTCCTCTACTTGACTCTTCCACCTGCATACTTGATCCTATTCCCACCCATTTATTTAAATTTTGTGTTAGTTCTCTATGCCCCATTATTCTCAGTATAATAACCTAAATAACCTTAGCACCGGTTTTATACCAACGATCCTCAAAACTGCCGCTATTACCCTGGTACAAAGAAACCCAACATGGCTCTGAACAATTTAAACAACTTTCTCCCCATATCTAACTTACCCTTGAACAGGCTGTGACACCGAAGTTATATAACCACATGCCTTTAAATAACCTAAACTATCTGAACGCCTCCAATTTGGTTCTCACAGCACAGAAAATGCCGTGGTCAAAGTCATCAGCGACCTTCTGTTATCTTCCGATTCCAGCTCACTAACTTTTCTTATTCTACAGGATCTCAATTCTGCCTTTGATGCTGTAGACCACATTCTTTTACTCTCACCTTGAAACCCTATTTGGAGTCTCAGAATTGTCACTGAAATAATTTGTTGTATCTTACTGAATGCTATCACTTTGTTTCTATTGGCAGATTCCAGTCTGAAGTTGGTCCATTCAATTTCAGTGTTCATCAGGGCTCAATCCTGGGTCTCTTACTTTGTAGCATTTATGTGTTTCCACTAGATCAGAGGTCTCCAAACTTTATAAACAAAGGTCCAGTTTACTGTCTTTTAAACTTTAGGGGGGCCAGACTTTGGCCAGCAAGAATAGACATTTTCCAGGTATCATGTGGGAGTTAACCGTGCTCCATTTTTGGTGTTAGGGGGAGGAGGAATAGTGCCCCGTTGGTGATGTCAGTGGCAGAAATTATGTCCTATTGTTGGTGTCAGAGGGCAGAATAGTGTCTCCTTTCAGTGCGATGAACAGTGTCCCAAGGGCTGGATACAGGCAAGCAAAGGGCCACAGTTTGGAGACAGCTGCACTAGACCAACTGCTTGGATCACATGGGCATGATTATCACTTCTATGCTGATGACACTCATATATACATCCACACTAAACTGGAGTCTACTTTAGCTGCTTCTCTCTTATCTTACTGTACTTGTGATCTAAAAACATAGATAGCCCACAATTTCCTTCAATTAGACTGTGACAACCCTGAAGTTGTGCTTATTGGCAACCCCTTTCAATTATGTAAGGCCAGTCCTGATAGCTATCTATAAATGGCACTGTACTTGCACTTCAAAAAAGCTAGGCGTGATATTTGATGCTAGTTTAACATGTGATCCACAAGTACAAAATGTTGTCAAAACATCTTTTTCCGACTTGTAAAACATTTGCTTGGTGGCATCCTATGCTATCATACACTGTAGCTGAAAAGCTGATCCTTACATTTGTGTTCTCCAGACTTGACTACTGCCATGCTCTGCTCGCAATGCTGTATTCGCTAATGTACCTAAACCCACTATTAATCAACTACAATATGTACAAAATTCTGCAGTCAGAATCCTGACTAGATCTGGTAATTACCCCTCTCCTGGAGTCTTTGCACGGGCTTCCCGTTATCTTCGCATAGACTTTAAAGAGGTTATAAAGGCTCAAGGTTTTTTACTGTCATGCATGGTATGCCTGAAAGTAAAAAAACACATGTGTGTAGCCCCCCCCAACACTTACCTGAGCTCCATCCTGCTCCACCTGCTCCAGCGATCTCCACGAAAGCCCCGGTTCTCCGGGGACTCTCACTCCTGATTGGCTGAGGCAGCAGGGGGAGCCATTTGCTCCCACTGCTGTTAATCACAGACAGTAAGTCAATCAGGAGAAGGAAGTGAATAGATACACAGAGCTGTGGCTTGAGAGCACGCCTGCTCAGGTGCCCCCATAGCAAGCTGGGGGCATCCAACAGGAGCAAGTGGCCAGGAGTGCCGGCAGGGGGACTCAAGAAGAGAATCTGGGCTGCTCTGTGCAAAACCAATGTACAGAGCACGTAAGTATGGCATGTTTGTTATTTATTTAAAAAAAAAATCAAGACTTTAATATCACTCTAAGCTCCTCTTGCACACCTATAAGGCTCTTAATGGCTTAGCAGCCCATTATCTGTTTAAAATTGTATCAATTTACTCCCTACCTAGTAACCTCCGTTCCTCAAATTCTGGTCTTCTGTGTGTCCACCCTATTCACTTACACTCGATGGGAGATAGAGCCTTCTCCTGCTGTTCTCCTAACACTGTAAAATTCACTTCCAAAGAACATCAGAGAGTCATCTTCTCTAAAAAAAACTTTTTCTTCAAACAAGCTTTCACGTAATTGTCCCTTTTTTTTTTTTCTTTTGTTTTATCCTCTGTATTTCTTGTGTTTTTATTTCTCTTGTCTTTTTGGAAAACGCTTTGAGAAGCTACCTTTTACAGATGCTATATAAAATTAAGTTTATTATTAAGTGTTCTTGCATGGCAAGACCACTTACTGTTATCTCACATATATATTCTTATTATTATAGCCAAATTTACCACCCTAACTCCTCCCACAGTTTTTACACTACATAGACAGTAATATACCGAAATGTGCGGATTGTTCCCGATTGGTGTGCTATTACTTTGTGGAACGTTTCATCGAATGGTTCACGAAATATCGGCGTTTTTGTGGTGAAATTGGTCCCATAGGAATAAATGGCGGAATGTTCAAAACTAGAGTGGGAGCTGACAAAAGCTAGAGTGTGAGATGAAAAATCAGGACATAATTTCTAAACTGCCATCACTCCCTCATTTTCAAGCCCACCTACACAAATCTTATATCAAAATGTTCAGCTATCCCTGCTGCCACTAAAAATGTACACGGCTAAGCCATAGTCCTGATAGTTTTCACAATATGACCATTTGTTTGCAACTCACGCCGCCCATTGACATTCATTGAAACTGCACTCTAGCCACCTCAAATTTGAAGGGAAATTTCTAAACTGCAACTATGCCTTAATTTTTAATATTTCAGAGACATACTATGCATCAAAATGTAGGTCTGGGTCTTGTGATTCTCACAATATAAAGCTCTTCAGTGTAGAATTTATAGTTTTTAAACTACGACCGTTTAAAGATGGCAACCGCCAGTGAAGTGAGCAAGTTGGAGCAGTTTGTTTTTAACCGCTCTTCTCTGCCCTTGCTGTAGAGTAAGTTGCCATAGGAACCCAGGTGTGTGAGCAGGCAGCAGAGTGACAAGCCACTCCACCCAGTTACTCCGCCCACTCCAATTGTAGACTACTGGTGGAGGCAAGAACACTTCACACAATTTCCCCAGAAATTGTAGCTTTTCTAGTTGTTATTATTATTATTATTCCTTGTTGTTTTACATAATGACTAGCACACGTGTACCTGTTCCAAAACAGGTAAGTTTGTGGATAATAATAAATATATTTTTTAAAATGTGATAAATGTAAGAGAGACTTAGATCTGCCTCATGAACAGAGAAAAGTGGTGCATTTTCTGAGCAAATCTTTATAAGATGTAAGGGGTTCAACATCTTTTCCTTCCCAAGCCTGGCCTAAGTTCCTCAGGCAGTGGTCCGCCTGTAGGTCATGTACTTCCTGCTTTTCATCTGAAAGATGATTTGGGAAATCAAGGAATCACTTCAGATAGCAACCATATTTTACAGTAAACCTCCAGGACTCTTCTTCCTTCTTCTTCTCCTCCTGTTATTATATAGCAGCCTTTCTGTACTAGAAAATAATAAATAATAATAATTTAAAATAATAATAAATAATAATAAATAATAGTAAATAATAAGAGCTCTTTCTTTCCCTGCAGCCGCCGCCATGTTTTTGATATGATCCTGGGGTGTGAACGGCTGCATTAGAGTACCAGGGGATTGGAGATCTCAGGAGGAGTAATAAGTCTGCTGGAGTATCCAGGAGGGTCCTTTCTGGTGACGTGGTAGTCCCTGTGAAAACGTGGTTAATCCATTAAGCGAGCTGGCCCTTGTGGTCGTTGTAAGGAGGTGAGGGGGCACTCTGGCCACTTAAGGATTCATTATCACGAGCTGTTTGGCACCATATTCACCTCACGTTGTGCTGATTCAATTTACACATGATTTTTCTGTGTTTGTGCACGAATTAGTGTATTTTGTGGACTTTCATTTGAGTGGACATTTATGATTTATCACTTATCGTGTTTTATATTTTGTACACTTGCACTTGTGTTATATAATAGCGTTCCCAAATAGGGAATCACATGGTTCACTTATAATAGATCCCACGGATTGGGGATATATGTTGCAGGGGGTCACTGTATTATATGTTATTGTTCACTTGTGTGTGTTGACACGATATTTATTGATTTTATTCTCATAGAGTTATAATTCTATTATTTTATAGATTGAAGCACATGCTAATATTTATTTAGCGCTACACCATTTTTATTCAGATTTTTTCACTTTCTGTTCTAGAATTTCTACAGAGGTTGTTGGGGGTTCCGTTAGCAATGAGAAATTTCTGCCTTTCAGATAAGGAGCGTTCTTCCCACTGGCGATAACACTAATGTACTGTGAGCTGTATATAATAGTGGCAGTAATTCTTAGCAGAAATCTTAAGAGCAGAAATCTGTTTTCAGGGGTTTCCCCATGTTAAAAGGTTGAGAAAGGCTATTATACTCTGTCTTTATACACATTTTACATTTTTGTGTTTTTTGTTAGTTTGGGGATGCCATTCTTCAGTTTTCATTTTGGAGGATTCCTAGAAAGACTCATTTCTGATTCTTACTTTCAGCAAGTAGAAAAAAATCTTCATTAGTGGACACATACCTAACATAAGTTACAACTATAAAGGCAGAATTTAGCACCCCAAGCAGCCTTTAAGTCATAAGTTAAGCTTTATCATTTGGGGATAAAACTAAAACTAGGCTTTCCATTGTGGTAATTTCTACCAGAAAACTTGTATAGAGGATTTCTATTTTATTTATTACAGGTACTTGTATAGCGACATCAATTTACGCAGCACTTTACATATATATATATATATATATATATATATATATATATATATATTTATTTTACATTCACATCAGTCCCTAACCCTCAGAGTATACAATCTAAGGTCCCTAACTCTCATCCATACATTCTAGGGCCAACCTAATGTCCCTAACTCACATTCATACATACACATACTGTACTAGGGCCAATTTAGACAGGAGCCAATTAACCAACCAGCATGTCCTTGGAGTGTGGGAGGAAACTGGAGTGCCTGATGGAACTCACGCAAGCATATGAGATAGTGCCATGATTGAGATTTGAACCAACAACCCTAGTGCTTCTAGGTGGAAGTGCCAACCATTTAGCCACTGCGCTGGCCATTTCTACAGACATTTATTTTGCAGCACATTGAACTGACTGTGTAGTAGTCTTGACGTTCTTCAATCCCTGCTTTTTACTTTGTCGTGGTGAGGTCACGTCATCTGGAGAACAGTACCATAGCAATACTGTTGCTAAAAAGAAGCTTGGGTTTCTTCAGTAGGCATGCACAGGATTTCTATGTGACATCAGTGGTGCACAGCTTCTAAGTCCTGGAATGTTTCTAAGATGGCACTGGCTTCAGCGTGCAGGGAGGCTGCAAGGCCTGCAGTGATTGTTATCCTGTTCACAGTTATCTTGTACACTGTGTTTTTAGAATTTCTTGTGGTATTTTGGGATTATGCTGACTTTATACTTTTGCTTGAAGTATAGTATACTTTATACTTTTGCTTGAAGAGCTATTTTTTTTAAACCCTCAAATCAGTTGACAGAGGTCCACATTTGGTAATTTTTTTCTTCTTAGTGAATGGAGCATGTAGGAAGGGAACATTCTGATGGTGTTGGATATTATTCCTTATAATCCTCATTTAGTATGTTGAAATATGTTTGTTCATGTAAAGTATTGATTGTCCCTTAGAAGGCTATAATTCACTCATTAACCATTCCACAAAATAATTAATGTTATTGATTGAGGCCAAACCTTTGATTCAGCCTTTATGATGTGGCAAATGAGTGAAATGTAATACCTTTACCTTGGCAGACTTTAGCTATCAAACTATCAGACATGAGTTCTGTGTCAGCACTCATGGCTACAGGTGTGCCCTTTTTGCCATACTGTTTTATATCTATAAACCATAAAAACAGCTGAGCTGCAAAATTCTAGATGCTTTCTGCTTAACTTGCAAATTTGAATAGTTTATAGACCCACTAGAACTTTTTGGTCATCAACTATCTACCTCTAAAGGATCAGCTTTGACCTGATCAGACTGAAAATCAAAGTTCATTACAAGAGCAATTTGTTTAAAAATACAATGCCACATACAATTAATAATGTGAACTTTACTGCAATAACTACATTGGTTGCCCAGACCTTTAATTGGATCTTCTGGTCTATCCTAAATCTTATCTTTTCTTGCCCTGAAACTAGGGATAGTCTGGATAATGATGCGTGAATTCATTCAACAATCATAATAATAAAAAAAAATCATGTTTAGTAGTTAATATAGAAAAATATATCAATTACAAAAAGACCAAATCTTTAAAAACAGTAGTTTTAAATGTTTTTAAAGTTTTTTTTTTTCTCTGTTTTTTTTTGTAATTGATATTTTTTATATTTTAATAAACAAGATTGTTTTTTTAATATTGTGAAGTATTTGTGAATTAATTCACGCATTGTTTTATCCAGGATATATTCTTAGAGATTGGGCAGGGAAAGAAACATTATTAAAAGGTCATTGGCAACTTTGGTAAGTCCAATTTCACTGAGGTGATAGGGGCAAAAATGAGACTGATGGTGATTGAACAAGGAGTTCGTGGGGAGAGAGTTTGCCAAGTCAGAGAGAACATTTTGAGTAGTTTGCATGTGAAGGGAAGAAGTGAGGAAGATATCTGTAGAGGGAGGCCAAAGACAGTTTTTATGTCGTGATTGCACATCTGATTGAGGATAAGTAATGCCATTAGAAAAGGTTAAAGTTTGCAGTTAAGACAGAATAAACTAAAAATAATTACTAGCAGGTAGAGCGTTATTTTTACAAGAGATTTTTTATTTCTCTTTTGCCAACTTTTTTTGTTTTGTTTTTGTGAACCCTGCCTGTGGCACATGCACAGACCCCATACCCATTCCCATCTGTAACATGCCAAAAATGGAGACAGGTGCCAGAACAATGTAACTCCAGATTGTATGCTCCAGAGCTTCAGAATCAGTGACTGCCCAATGGCCGACGAGAAATTAGGCCAGACATGGAAGAAGTAGAGGAGAAAATAGCAGAGTGTCAGAACTGCTACAGCATTGCAGAGCTTACAGCACTAGAGGAGGGCAAATTCAGAGGTCCAAAGCTAAGCCTGTAATAGTGTACAAATATGTTGTGCTTATGGCTCCGCTTATTTCTATATTCTACATGTGAAACATGACAGGTTCCTCAGATGATAAGAAAGAAGAGGAGGAGATAAGCAAAGTATGAATTAGGGATTGAAAACTTGAAAAGCTGCTTTTGGATTTCAGAATTGTGCAGATATGTGTCAAAAGTTATACTGATTATTAAAGTAAAACTAAACTTTTTTTTTTTTTTTTGTACATCAATCATTCTAGAATGTCAAATATACCAAAGCTTTGTTTTGAAGTCTCTGTTGTGTTCAGGTTTCTTTTTTTTTTTAAATCCTGTGCATGCTCCCTATCCTCCAATGTTATATCTCACTGCAACTAGTGTAGATCAATCAGTGCCATTATTTCTGTTCATATGATCTGCTCTGTGTATTACAATTCCCATAGAGCTAACTGTGTTTGTATGTAAATGTGTAGTCCACCTTAGGTGCAAGCAGGAAAGGGAGGCTACATTCACATACACAAAGGGGTCATGGAGAACGAATTTAGCCACCCTGGAACAGGAAGTCTAAGAAGAGCAGAAACAAAACTTGCATTTGAGACATGGAAAAAAAAGGAAGAGAGAGGTAGAAGGTACATTCTACTTATATTTAAACATATTGCATTTATATTATTGTATAAAAAATGTGTTCCCTCTCCAGTTTACATTGGGCATGTTTTTTAAAGTATCGCCATCCCCAAATATTGATTTTCTTTCTGCACCGATCAGCCACTAAGTAACACCTTTTTTAACTTTTTTTCCCCCGCGTTTTATGGGTAGTATATTTGGTACAACAGGTTGACTGGTTTACAGGGCTAACTTGTGCAAAGCCTTGCATTGTTTTAAATGATCAAAATTCCAAAGGTGCTGTCAGTTGTCACATTATGTGGCCTGGCTGTCACCTTCCATGTATGTGATTTGACACAGAGCTGACAAAATAATATGAGAAACACTGCCAGGCCCTGGGCAAGCCATTGTGATGTGAGAAAGGTGGGATCTACATTTCACTTCTGTACTGGTATTCTACAATTTGATAATGGTTATTTAATGTGTGCAAGGGTTCGTGTGGAACTTGAAGTTACCTTTTAAATACTCTATGACGTGAGAAGCATCAAAACAAAAAACATCTTGTATGTTATAACAGACCTGAGTAATTGTGCTGTAAGCACAAAATAGCACCATTATCATGTGGCTTACTGGCTTAATAGCTCAAGCTGCCAAGCCATTTCTGCTGCAGAGGCTGTAAATGTGCATGCTGGAAAAGGCATAAAACATGATACAGGCAAACTTCATATGTCAATTATCCACTTTCTTACGTGCCTGCCAAAGTGAAAGGTAAGGCTACATCATTGAAAAGTAAACAACGGTTGCCAGCTCTGCACAATTTAATCACATTCTGAGAAATTTCTGTTTTCTGTCTACATTACAAAATGTTTATCATACTGTATCAAAAGTTAAGGCACAAAAGGAAGGACAAAAGTATTTGACGAAATTGACACAGTATGTATTTGTACATATATGGCCATTCCTGTTTGAAATTACTAATGACGTGAGAAGCATCAAAACAAAAAACATCGGCTAAAGCCGATATAAAGCTTAACTGGATATTTTTGGTTTGGCATAACACTGTGTATCATGGACAAGTGCCATGTTTTTATCTTTTCTTTCAACTATTTTGTTTCATCCTTTTTGCATGTCAGTGTTGCTGATTTTATCCAAACTCTTGCCAGCCACATCCTTCTATATGTATGCACTCTTGATGCAGCTGCATGTCATTGCTTAGGGCAGGTTTCCTAATGTTACATGTACACTAGCCTACCCTGACCACGTCCATGTGAAAAAGTAAAACGTGTGTAAACACGGTACTGCATTTACACACATCTTTTCCGCGTATTGCAGTTTCCCGCGGCCATTGGTCAAAGCATTCCTATCCTGAACGATGTTCTTCCACTTTCAGGAGAGGGAGGTTTAACCTCACCTAAACGTGGCAGCTCCTAAACTCTGCTAAAAACCTATTTGTACATGGACACATAGGCTTTTATGTAGTTGAGTTTAGGGGCTCTGGGAAAAAAACACCAAAAGCTCCCAAACTCAACTTTAAGAGCTGCCAGTGTACATGAAGCATTTTGGTGACAATAGTAGACCAGAGGTGTGGATATTTAAAAAAAAAAAAAAACTACTTGTCCAGGGACTAAATCGGTGCCCCAATCTACTTGTCCCTCATGACAATCTACTTGTCCAGATAAAAATTTATCTTTTTCAATCAAAATCTTATTTAAATTGGAGATGATTTTAGGAATGTTTTAAAAACAAAAGGGGTTTTATGGCAACTTAAACGTGTAATATTTTAAACATTGCGCTGTTTATCTCCTCCTCTCCTCCCTGCCTGTCTCCAGCACCTCTCCCAGGGACTAGCAGGGAAGAGAAAGACCTTGCAGTGTAATGAGCACCGATTGGCTGCTCCTCAGGAAAGGTGAGTGTCTGGCTTATTCTGTATCACTTTCTCTGACAGAGCAGTTTGCACAAGTTTAAAAAAATCATTTTAGGCATGAAGATTACATAAAAGCCCCAAACATTATATATTTTCTGAAAGCAAAGACCCTAGAGAATAAAATAGTAGAAGTTCCAATTTTTTTATGTCACATTCGGGTGCGGACTGACAACTCATGGAGCCCCTGGGCAATAGGGGATCATGGGGCCCCTGTGTCCTTGCCAATAGCTCCTGCTGCTGCATCTGAGTCCTGTGAGACTGAAGAGAGAGAGAAGGACAGCTTGAGATTGGGATCTGGTAAGAATACAGTGGGAAGCCGGTCACAGAAGTTTTTTACCTGGATGCAAAGAATGCATAATTGCCAACAGTCACGGATTTCCTGGGACGCTCACGTATTTTTGACATTTGTCATGGACAGTCTTTGTCCTGGGGTGAATCATGGAAAATGATTTTTGTCATGGACAGGTTTTATTTTGTCATGGACTGCCAGCCACAGCAGTCATGGCATCTAGTACTGCAGTGTGTTAACTATATTGTCTCTGTCCTCCCCCTGCCTGGGACTGCCAATCAGTGAGAGACAGGTAGTCATGTGGTTGTTTCTCCTATGCTGATTGGTGGTTACTGTGAGGGGGTGTGGCCAGCTCAGGGGTGATCGCGACAGCCCGCCTTAGCCTCCTCCTCATGTGCAAGGCAGAGGAAGCTACTGCAGAGAGGACTCAGGACCAAGCCCAGGACGCACACCCGGACCACCAATGATGGACACATTGTCAGAGCAGCTGTGGACCGGCCAGATGCCGCTCAATAGTGTAGCAGAGGTGATTTGTGAGAGAGAGGTATGTGTGTGTGTGTGTATGTGTGTATTGCAGAGTTTGTGTGTGTTGGGGGGGGGGGGGGTGTCAGTATGGTGGAGCATGCTGTGATATTTATGGTGGAGCATACTGTGTTATTTATGGTGGAGCATACTGTGTTGTTTATGGTGGAGCATACTGTGATATTTATGGTGGAGCATCTGTAATATTTGTGGAGCATACTGCACACGATCATCCCTTGTGCCATGTCTGCAGTCTCTTACCATCTCCTGTACTATGTCTGCAGTCTCTGACCCTCCCCTGTACTAATGGCAGTAGCCACTAGCAACCAAGTGTGGACTAGTTCTTTAAGTTTATATTATTAAAGTTTTTTTTATGTAGATAAGTCTATGTGTGTGTTTATTTGTTTTTTGGTCTGTTGGGGTGGAGAGCAAAACTGTATGGGAGAACCCAAGAAAATGTCACTCTATTTAACCACACCCCCTTTAAGCCACACCCAAATTTTAAAAGTAATTTAAGCCACACCCACATTTTGGTGCTTTGCGTAGCACCATATTTTTATCTCCAGGCCACACCCACAATTGATGCCCCTCCATTTACATATCACTCCGCCTATGCTGGCTTTCTGGACATAAAATAAAAAAGGCGTTCCTAAAATTTTTTTTTTGCTTTTGCCTTTACGATCACTTTAAATCACTTCCTTCTCCTGCCCAGGACTACATGTCCCATGAGGCATTGCTCCTCACACATTCACAAGTTCCTAGGCACTTACTGACATGTATGGACATTGTACTGATCTGTATGTGTGCTGCACTGTGTATACTGACAAGTATGAATGATGTACTGAGCTGTATGTGTACTACACTGTATTTGCTGATATGTAAACAAACAATGCATTCTGTATGCAGGCCAACTAATCATTATAAAAACAGTTGTCAACTATTTTCGTTATTGATTATGTCGATTAGTTGTTTCAGCCCTAGTTTTACATATACCGGCAACAACTGCTAACCATTCTCAAACATTTTCCAGTACCTTAAAAAAAATCTCTGCACAGAATAAAAAAACTCTGAGGTGCTAGTTATTCTTGGAGTGTTTCTCCAAATGTACTAAGAAAAAAGTGTTGCTGTCTAAACCATGAGCAGGCACAAAAACAAAATAGTCTCATGAGTGGGTAAAGCCCACCCAATGAGACAAGTGGTTAATTCAACAGCAAACAAGGCTTGTATCAGACTATACAATTTCAAAATATTTATTTATTCGTAGCAAAGCACTTTTGCAGTGCAGCAAAATAGAATAAGTGTGCTGTGCTCGGTAAGCACAACACAACCACAAAATTAAAAACAATGTCATAGTAAAGACATCCGGACATCAATTATGCTGTATGCATGTGTTCCCCGCGGGAAGCTGTCCCAAATGTGGGAGATATGAAACTATCAATAATGTGTAGATACAGCACCGCAAGATCTACATACACACAAGCCCCTGGGCCCGTTCACAATAAGTGGGTAAGATATTGATGGTACTGATTAGTAGGAAATTAATCCCTAAGAAGTAGAGTAACACTGAAATAATAAATGGCAAGTCCAAAATCACTATTGGTTATCCTATGAGTTGAAATCAGAGGGATCATAAGTATCATCTGTAAAATGGTTTGGCATGTGAACTTAGATATATGGTTACAAGTCCATTAGATCCAAATGTTCTAGATAACACATAGACCTGAACAGTATAGCCACATTACTGGTATCGGCTGGGTAATAGTGTAGTAGCAATTTTTTTTTCCTTCGATATGGCGGGATGTGTGACATTGTCCGCGGGGACACTGTACAATGGAATTTTTAACTAAAAATGTTTTTCTGTCATGATTTATTGTAATAATAAAGTATAAATGATTTTACTAATATGTGTACATGTATTCTGTGCCTTTTAAAGTCCATTTTCTCCCTTTTGTCTATTTCCTTTTCCCCCTTTTTTTAGTGTAGTAGCAATTTTGGCAAACTAGAGAACTCCGGACGCGGACTTGAGGAATACAAGTGATCTATTAAAAACAGCACTGTTTTGACCCAACAGACAGCTCATGCTCTTATCTGCTAAGTGAGTTATAGAAAACTTCTTACAAGTGTATATACCAATGATTACATCACAAGGCATACATTTCTTCTTTCACTTTCTATATTTTCAAAAAGCTTTCTAAACTCTACAGAATAACCTTGAGTAGCAGCTGCAGATAAAAGTGCTAACTACAAGCAGGTACAAATCACTCACAGGAAATAAGGGTAGGGGAGAGTGAAAACTTTGCAAGCAGATACTGTTAGAAATATTACGGTTTAAAGGGGAACTCTGCCATATCTGGGTGCTACCATATTCCCTCCTTCGATGCTATTGCAGCGAACGTTTGAGTGAGATAAAGCATCACCAATTAACCAATGACCACCCAAATCATAAGGGGCTAAGGGCAGTCTTGCTGGTCCTGGACAGCTAGGGGTTGATATTTCCACATGGCCATTATATGGGTTGCAGCCTTCCTATTGAACAGCAGGATAAGCTAGGCAAGGACTGAAGGCTAGCACCATGACTTTTCTCTCCCCATGTTCCCCATGCTACACAACCCAACAGGGAGCAGTAATTCCGCAATTCATTATTGCAGACATTTCCTCGCTTCCCTGAGCAAATGTACTTATCATTTGCCAGGTACTCCCTCTCCCATTCTAGCCCCCCCACAACTTTTCCTGGAGGAATAGTTTAGGTTAATAGCAGAGCATACATCAAAAATCAGGCTCACTGCATCATTGGGATTAGCTATTAGGGTACCGTTTATCAGCGTGCCTGTGGAGCCGTAGCTCCGTATGGTCAACCAGGTTTTAGTGGGTGCATAAGTGGGGTCATAACAGATTACCTGGTTCCCTACAGTGCTTATTGAATAAGTTGTTCCATTATGTACACATGTGTCAGTGACTGTGCCTTTACATTGATAATAAGAATGCCATAATGACATTCTAGTGGTTACAGATTCTTCTCTAGTAGTCTTGATACATGGGTCACGAGTGACCCTCACACCCTATCGTTCTAGTTAGGGTTATTATTATGGCTACCAGCAATTTTATTAAAACATTTTTATCAGGCATCATATCGGTATATATTCCCATCTTCTGCTGTGCATTGACCAGTCAGCTTCCGGGTGTGACTGGAGCAGAGCTGGAGTTCTTCCTTCTGGTCAGATGTATCCTTTTCTTCCACTTTGCGTAGTCTCAACAGCTTCCAGGTATGTGTTGAGAGCAGGGCTGGAGTTCTTCCTTTTTGATTTTTTTCTCTTCAGCTTTAGCTTTAAGGGGTCTTGAGGGTCTGCTTTACTCAGCCAGGAATCTGTGTGATCAGCAGCTCATTTTACTCTGGGGTGGTGTATCCAGGGGGTTGCCTCCGTCACCTTAATGGCTGTGGGAGTAGATAGCAGAACAGCGTAAGGACCTCTCCATCTGGGCCCTAAAGGGGTTATGCTCCACTCCTTTACCCACACTGCATCTCCCGGTGCAAAGGGATGTACGGGGTTCTATAGGCTTATGGGGAGTTTCTCTTGAACCCATTTCCTTATATCCTGCATATTCTATCCCAATTTCTGTAACAGTTCACAGTTCACCACCCTCGCTATCTGGTGTAAGTCTCCCTTAATACCTCTAATGATGGGTGGGGGCCTACCATATAGTACTTCAAAAGGGGACAAATTTGTTCTCTTTGTTGGAGTACTCCAGTTTCTCAGCAATGCAATGGGTAGCATCAAGGTCCACTTCATTTGGGTTTCCCGACAGAGTTTGCCAGTTGCAACTATAGGGTGAGGTTCATTCTTTCCACTTTTTCGGAACTTTGAGGTCTCTATGCGGTGTGTAGTGTCCAAGGGATCCTGAGTATGGTTGCTAATTCCTAAAGGCACTTGTGAACAAAGGCAGGACCATTGTCTGAGCCTATGGAGGAGGGAATTCCATATCTGGGGATAATTTCCTGTATTAGGCATTTGACCACTTCTCTGGTAGTTTCAGTTCGTGTAAGCCAGGCTTCTACCCAGCCCAAATAGGTGCAGACAGCCACCAGCAAATATTAATATCCTCCTGAAGAGGGCATAACAGTGAAGTCGACCATAAATTCTTCCTATGGTGAGGCCCCTATTGCTTGTACTCCAGGAGTTGGTATGGGCCCTTGTCTTGGGTTGTTTCTGGCGCATTCCACACATCTATTGGCTGCTGCTTGTGCTAGCGTGGGTAGTCAGGGAATGTAAAAATGTCTTTTCAAGGGCTGTTTTGCCTGTGTGTGTTCCCTTGTGGAATTCTGTCACTAATACAGTTGCTACAGCAGCTGGATTGACAATTTTTCCATCTTGCAGTTGATACCACCGGTCTTCCCTGTACTTCCCAGGTTCAGTCTCTATCCATTCTTGTTCTACCTTTGTATAGATTGAGTCCCTTTCAGAGACTGGTATTGAGAACAGAGGGGCCATAATTTGTTGTAGGGACCGCTGGAGTACTGCCTCTCTGGCTGCTTGATCTGCTTTTCTGTTGCCTTTGGCCACCTGGGAGTCTCCCTTTTGATGACCCCTACAGTGTATTACTGCAACTTCAGAGGGGGCCCATACTGCTTCCAAAAGTTCTAGTATTTCTGTCCCATACTTGATGCTCTTTTCCCTGGATGTGATGAGTCCTCTTTCCTTTTACAGGGCTCCATGAGCATGAAGAGTTAGGAAAGCATACTTACAGTCAACATAAACATTCAGTCTTAGGCTTGAAGCTAGTTGTAATGCTCAAGTCAGGGCAATTATTTCCGCTCTTTGTGCAGAGGTTCCCTGTGGTAAGGCTGTTGCCTCCATCACCGTTTCCTGTGTGACCACTGAATAACTGGCATAGCGGATTTCATCCTTTACGAAACTGCTGCCATCAGTGTAATATTCAACATCTGGCTTTCCCAAGGAATGGTCTCAAGTCCGGCCGACTTGCGTAGACTTCATCCATTACCTGGAGGTAGTCATGTATTAGGGGTTCTCTTGAGGTGGGGAGCAGGGTGGCGGGGTTCAGAGTGTTAACAGTCTCTAAATGGATTTGAGGATTTTCACACAGCATTTCCCTTATAATCCATCAATGCCTGAATGTGGTGTGGAACTCTGACATAGAACTCTTGACCCAGTGACAACTTTTCAGCTTTGGCCACCAAGAGGGATGTTGCTGCGATAGCCTGCAGGCAAGGTGGCCAGCCTTGATCTACAGTGTTGTTTGGAAAGGTACGCCACCCGGTGTTGCCACAACCCCAGGTATTGTGTCAGCACTCTCGCTGCTATCCCCTTTTTCTCACTGACATACAGATAGTAGGGCTTTTTACTGTCCGGTAAGCCAAGAGCAGGGGCTTACATTAAGAAAATCTTAATATCCTGGAATGTTTGGTCTGGTTGTTTTTCCCTTAGGAACAGTTCCTTCTCTCCCCCCTTTGTAAATACATAGAGGGGCTTGGCTTCTGTGGCAAAGCTTGGTATTTAGATCTGGCAGAATCCGGCTGCTCACACGCACTTGATGCCTGGTTGTTGATGTAGGGATTTGGCAAACAGCCTCCTTCCTGCCCTCTCCCAACTGTCTTTGGCCTTTTGATACTCTGAATCCCAGGTATTTTGTAGTCTTTTGCCACAACTGAGTCTTTTCCTGGATACCTTTTATAGCCTGCCTCCCACAGGAGTTGTAACAGTGACCATGGGCTCCTGGGGGCCTAGCGGGATGGAGCCCGGTCGGTCTAAGTACTCATCTGGATACACAGAGCCTACTAACCCCACAAAATCCGCATAATTGTCTACTTGCCTGTTCCTTTTTATATCGTCCATTATGAACTTCTCGTGGCTCCCTTCTCATGGGGTCCGGTCCTCGTCTCCCAGGTACATAATCTCCCTTTTTTTTTTTCCACTTTCTTAGCCTCCTTCCGTCTAAACATGCCTAGTCCTTTTGGATCTCTCCGCCAGAGCTTCTACTAACATATCCACCTCCTTTTCCATTCTCCAATTCTTTTCTCTCTTTCTTGTTTTTCAATCCCTATTGACAAACACTTTGGTAGACATTTCTAACAACTGTGAAGTGTTCATACCAACAAATCCTTCTTACTCTTGCAATTTTCCTCTTAATATCCCTTGTAGACTGACTAACAAAAACATTGTTAAATAACATCTGATTGTCCGTTGCTTCTGGGTCAAACGAGGTGTATAGCCTAAAAACTTCACATAGTCTCTCATAAATCTGTCCTGGACTTTCATTGGGCTGTTGAAGAACTTCTGTGTCTTACTGAGATTTGTGGGCTTCTTGCCAGCTGTTTTCATCCTCTCTATAATAGCTGTCTGATAAAATTCAAGTTTTTCCATATTTCCCTCTGTATTTGGACCTCACTGGGGATCGGTTTTTGCAAAATGTTCCTCCACCCAGGTCTGGGAGTCAGCTCTGTCTTTTCCCAACTCTCCAGCATACTTAAAAGCTGCCTGGGTTATCCTGTGTCCTTCCTTAGTAGAAATACTGTAGCTGGCAGTCAGTCCAGGTGGGGTTATGTGTCTGGATTATCACACGGAGAAAGTCTGTCACATCCTGTGGTTTCTCTCTATAAAAATGGTTGTATTTCTTCCAGTTCAGTAAATCAGTTGTGGTGAAGGGAGTGTAGACTAGAGTCCTGTGTCCCCCTATCAATTGTTCCCTTAGGGGCACTTGCATGGTTAAATTGAAGGATAGGACAAGAGTCCGATTATTGGCACTGGAGTCCTTCGGGGTGGATGTGAACACCTGATCTGTGCGCCCATTAGTTGTTGCTGTGCCCCCAGTTCCCATCCTAATGGTATTTCTGAGAGTGTCATGACTAGAGGTGTCAGAGTCTGTCACTCGTTCACCCATGGTATGTCCCTGTACATATGGAGGAGGCAGATCTGTCTCCTCAGGTTGAGAAAAGATACACTTGTTACTTTTTAGGCTGTAGTGTTACCTTTGTCCTCTATACATTTCATAGTGCATATCATCTGTACTTCTCCTATCCTCTAGACATCTTCTGCATAACTCATATCTTATCTATATATTCCATCAATGTAATATACAGGTAATGTGTCCTGAGAGATCCTTGTACACAATATATGTGTGTATTATATATACTGTCCTATATAATATTATTATTATACAGTATTTATATAGTGCCAACAGTTTGCTCAGTGCTGTACATTATAATGGGTGACAGTACATGAGACAGTATAGTAACAATACAGTACAATACACGAGGGGTTCGAGGGCCCTGCTCCTTGGAGCTTACAATCTAGGAGGGAGGGGAGAGTGGTACAGGAGGTAATAGCTGTGGGGGATGGAGTAGTGGGAAGAGCGGAGGAGATCGGCAATTAGGTGAGGGCAGGGTAGGCTTCTCTGAAGAGATGGGTTTTCAGGGTGCACCTAAAGGTGAGGAGGGTAGGTGACAGTCTGATGGATTGGGGTAGTGAGTTCCAGAGGATGGGGGAAGTCCTGGAGACGGGCATGGGAGGAGGAGACCAGGGAACTAGAGAGTAGGAGGTCTTGTGAGGAGTGGAGAGTGCGTTTTGGATGGTAGATGGATATCAGGTTGGTGATGTAGTTTGGGGCAGTGTTATGAACAGCTTTGTACGTCAATGTTAATATTTAGAATTTTATGCATTGGGCAATCAGAAGCCAGTGGAAGGATTGGCAGAGGGGGGTGGCGGATACGGTGCGGTTGGTAAGGTGGATAAGTCTTGCCGCAGAATTCAGGATAGACTGAAGCGGGGATAGCCTGTATCGGGGTAGGCCGGAGAGGAGGGAGTTACGGTAGTCGAGTCGTGATATAAGAGAGTGAATGAGTTGCTTTGTAGTTTCTGGAGTTAGGAACGTGCGTATTTTGGAGATGTTGCGGAGGTGGAGTCTGCATGAATTTGTCAGCGATTGGATCTGGGGCTGGTAAGACAGATTGGAGTCTAGAATGGCGCCTAGTACTCTGGCTTGCGGGGTGGGGCTGATGGTGGCATTGTTGGTAGTGATGGAGAGGTCGGGCGGGCTGGGGGGAAAACTAGGAGTTCGGTTTTGGCATGGTTTAATTTGAGGAAGTGGAGTGACATCCAGTCTGATATGTCGTTCAGAAGGCTAGTGATTCAGGCGGAGACTGAAGGGGTGAGGCGAGGTAGAGAGATTTGAGTGTCATCGGCATAGAGATGGTAGTTGAAGCCATGGGAGTGTTGACCAAGGGATCAGTTGACCAAGGGAGGAGGTGTAGATTGAGAAGAGAAGGTGCCCGAGGACAGAACCTTGGGGGACCCCAACAGAGAGGGGGCCAAAAGAGTATAGTTTTTTGAGGAGGAGGGGGTGGGCGACCGTGTCGAAAGCCACAGAGGGGTCGAGGAGTAGTATCACTGAGTAGTGCCCATTGGCTTTGGCGGTTAGCAGGTCATTGGGGAGTTTGAGTAGGGCGGTTTCGGTGGAGTGTAGGAGACAGAAGCCAGATTATAGGGGATCAAGGAGGTTGTTGTCGGTGAGGTGGGAGTTTAAGCGATTATAGGCTAAGCGCTCAAGGAGTTTGGATGAAAATGGCAGCAGGGAGATGGGTCTAAGGTTGTTTAGGTCGGTGGGATCCAGGGAGGGTTTTTTAAGTATGGGAGTGATGTGAGCGTGCTTCAGAGGGGAGGGGAATGTGCCAGTAGAAAGGGAGAGATTAAAGATGTGAGTGAGGGAGCGTAGGATGGAGGAAGAGGGTGATCGTAGGAGTTGTGTGGGGACAGGGTCAAGGGGGCAGGTGGTAAGGCGAGCTTCAGAAAAGACCTTAGTGACGTCTTCAGTGGTAGCAGGGTCAAAGGAGTGGAGTGTTGAGGAGGATTTACATCTCCTTAGTGTTCTATACACCTAATATTTCTTGCAATTGGTCAATGGTCTCTAAATCAAACGTGCCCTGGGGCGGCCAATATTTTCCATTATGGGGCCAGCTTTTCTCCCACATTGTTTCTAACCTTTTCGAACTGAGTTTCAGTTTGCAGGTTTTGCAAAACCCACTCCTGAAATTACTGATCATGCACTCTAAGACACTCCAAGGGGGTCTGGACCAGGGGCGGACTGACCATTTGGAAACTCGGGCACTGCCCGAGGGCCCGGGGTCAGTAGAGGGCCCCATGAGATGCCCCTGGTACCTTTTTCATAGGCTTTTTTGAGGACAAGGACACAGGGGCCCCATGATCCCCTATTTCCCGGGGGCCCCATGAGTTGTCAGTCCGCCCCTGGTCTGGACTGACTGATTACCACCCATATTCGATCGAATCCCCCTGAGGAAGCCATGTGACCCTGTGGCGTAACAAGTAGGGGAGGGGCTCTGACGTCACGACGCCATACTACACAGCAGAACGGCGAGTACTGTTAGTGTGCAGAGGCACACACTGATACATACAACGCTATTGTACATTTTACTCTATGTGATTGCGCATTTTTTGGCTTGGAAATAAACCTTTAATACCAAAGGATAAGGCACTATGTGGATATTCATGTTTTTCATGTATCAACTGGAGGAATAAAAGGGAGAGGAGGAAACAGGAGAGAGATCCCTGCAGGATAAGGGGAGAAATTCTCAATCATCCATTCCTCACTCTAAGCAGAGAAGGAAGATCAAGAGACCCCAAGTGGAAGGAGAGTGACATTACAAGTGCACTTAATAAGATATATATATATATGTGTTTTTGGCACGGACATTACATTTTAGAACTCTTCACATTTTACATAGTCACAATTCATGGTTGAGTTATAGTGTGAGGATAGCCCAACTATATCATAGAGATCTTTTTCACGGTTTTCACATGATTTGATGTCACATTTGATTGGTTTATCTCACTTGCATTAATATCATTATATGTATTGAATAAATAGGATTTATTGGATATTCATATTTATATTATAAATTTACACATTGTGTGAGAGTAATTTAAGGTACACACGGATTAGTATTTAATAATTTTTTTTGGGTGGAGCGCGACACAATTATTATATATATTTTTCAGTATTCATCCAACTGTGTCCAAATGTATGCAGCATTTGCATTACAAAAATAGGTCCCTGCACTTTGTGCAAATCACTACTTTATACTACCTAATAATGATAATTAGATATATCTTCATATTTGAATGATTTATGGGGCATTTAAAGCGGTCCGTAAAAAAAAAACCCTTGCAAGATAAAGGCATAATGTATTAGTATGCTTCACATGCATAGATGTGAAGATGGAAGCCTCTACAGCTGTCACCACTGTAGAGGCTTCCATCTTCACATCTTCACCCAGTCTTCCTTCTGTGTTCGCAAGCTCCGGTCATCTGGCTGCCTGAGCCAGAGCGCATTTGCCAGCTGTAAAAAAACAAAAAAAACCCCAGAATGTCTCCTAAACGGTGCACATTTAGGAGCAGGGGCGGACTGACAACTCATGGGGCCCCCGGGCAATAGGGGATCATGGGGCCCCTGTGTCCTCGTCCACACTCAAACCACACCCAAAAAAGCCTATGAAAGGTACCAGGGACATCTCATGGGGCCCCCTACTGACCCCAGGCCCTCGGTCTGTGCCAGATTTCCCCAATGGTCAGTCCGCCCCTGTTTAGGAGATATTAATTTTACCTTCAGGTAAGCTTTATTATAAGCTTACCTGTAGGTAAAAAGTACCAAAGTGGCTTTAGTACCATTTTAAAAGGGTAGTTTCTTTGCTCTATTTCTGCCAGTTAATGTTTGCTGCAGAATGAGAAGAATCTTACTACAGCTAGTTATAGGGTTCACTGCACTCTATGGGACAAGCTTTTCCTTAGATGTGTATTGCAGTGAACCCAAGATAACAGGACATTTGAAAGCCAGCACTTTGAAATCCATAAACCGAATGTCTACAGTTTTCTGAAAGTGAGCGAGCAACAAATTTAGAGCAAAATATATGTATCCTTCCATATCCCTATGTTAAATTGCTTTGACTATGTACACTTTACCTGGAATAGTCTGATATTTGGTGACATTGAGCTTATTCTTCAAAACTGTTAGGCCCCTTTTCACAAAGGCATTCCAATCAGGCCCGCCTGTTAATTTTTCAGACAGACCTGATTGGAAGGTCTATGGTCTTTGGACAGGCAGATGTCCGTTTACACTAAGTACGACTAGGTCTGGTAAAACAAAAAGGGAAAATTGCCTTTGGCGGACTGGATCAGAGGTAGCCTGATGAAAATGGAAAATGGAGTCCGTTTTCATCCATCCACCTATAGAAATCAGTGGGGTGTGTCCGTATCTGCTCTGCATAAATTGAATGGGCATGGATGTGACTTCCATCCTGAGAATTTGCTAACAGAATTCCTGCTGATCAGAGTGGATTCCATTCCATGTGGAAGAGCCCTTATGTGTTCAAAAATGAATACACACACATAATGACATTTTTACAAAGTTCTACACAATTCATCAGCCTGTGAATGCAACCATTGCTAATTCTAGCTGCATTTTTATATCTATATGACTGTGTAATTGTGTAGATGTTAATTTGTTTGCAATATCTCAATATGTCTATGGAAATTGTCTTAGCATGGAACCTGTTGCCCCTCACCTCTGATCCAAGCAAGGAGGCAGACAGAAACTGTAGTTTGATGAAGTTTGTTTGAAATTCAAAAAAATGCTCATATTCTTGAAGTCTATTCGCTTACTAGGGGTTTCAGATTGCTTCTGCAAGCCCTGGGAGCACAGGAGTACTTAGGTAGTCAACTTTCTTGATATTAGGGACCTGACATTAGCAAAGGGTCGCACTTAGGGACTGATTTATTAAAGCAAATTTGCATGTGTTGCAGTAATGGATAAGCTGTAATTGCAAAAAATATGCATCCCACAAATCGAGCTTTACGGCAGCTGATTCGTAATTACCCCACATTTAAAGTGTTTCTAAACCCAGGACCCTGCATTCACTATATCTGGTTTTCCACAGTACACAGAACATAGAAACACAATTATTTAGTAAATATAAAACTGCTAAATACCTTTTTTCATCAGCAGTATATAGCAGTCTTGTGACTTCTATCAGTGTCTGGCTGAGCACTGATTAAACATGTAGGAGGAGTTTTTATTCTCCTCTGACTGTCCTGTGAGGCTGCATAACCCCTGACCCTCTGTCTGTTTGGACAGTGCTGATTGGCTGTGTGCCAATCACATGCACCCTCCCAAAAAAAACTCTCTAGCAATACACACCAAACTGAGAATGTGCAAAGTTCTTCCTAGGGCTCTGTCCTATCAATAGATGGATTGGGGACTGTGGAAGAAGGGGAGGATCAGAAAAGACAGGATCAAACAGCCTTTTCACACAGTGTGGAGGAATTACCCCTTAGGTTCCACAATGAGGATAACAAGCATGCATATATAGACTGATTTTACTGTTGTAGGCTTAGTTACACGTTAAGAACCAGGTCTGTAGTTGCACAGATGTGTGCCACCTTAGTCACTCTAACCTTTTGCAATATATACAAAATTAGTTTTTAATATGTTTTGACTACAATAGCCACAGCTAGTTATAAAGACAAATAAAATGCATAACTGCAATAAAATGTTTTTGAGCCCTGAAAACACATAAAATATACCTGAATGCAAGCACACCATTTCAGGTAAGGAAGGCCATTGTATACTGCGAGCCTGATTGATGGAAATCCTAGTGTTTTGGGGTTTTTTTGGTGATGTGCTACAGTATCTTATGGGGATGCATAAGGTTGGAATTGGTAGTTTTATCTTTCTTTTAGTAAATGTGACAGACTCTTTTTTTTTTTTTTTTTTTTTTTTAAATACAAGCACACCGACTTTAACATGTAAAAGGGGAAGCCCAATAGTAAGAGCATTAATATTTTGTAAAATATGCACATATGTAAGCAATTTAGTTTACTTACTTGAAAAAAGGGTGTGTGCTGTCTTTTAGAAATTCCAAATTGCAATCATGCACACAAAATCAAACCACATTACAATAGAGAAAATGGATAATGTGAGCTCTATATATGCAATAATTTAAATAAATATAAAAATAACATCACAAATAAGGTTGTGTCAAAACACCATACTCCACTTTCAAAAAAATCTAAATAAATAATAAACCTAGAAGAGTATACTGTATGGACAGATGGACAAATAATAAGCTAGATGCCTAAATATGTCAAACACGCAAACTTAAAAGGTGTATGCGATATAACCCAGTACTCCACTCTCAAGATTGCGTAAAAAAATGTATGTGTATGTATATATGTATGTATATTTATATATATATATAATATTTTTAATCAGCAAGAGTCCTAGAGAATAAAATGGTGGGTGGTACAATTTTTATATGTGACATGGTATTTGCGCAGCAGTTTTTCAAAAGCAAATTTATTGAATTCTAAAGTGATACTAAAGCTTCGCTTTTTTTTTTTTTCATAAATAACAAACATGTCATGTTACCTGCTCTGTGCAGTAGTTTTGTGTCTGCTGACGATCCTGCCTCCTCCCCTCGAGCAGTGCCTCCAAAGAAAGCTGTTTGCCCTGGGGAAACCGCTGTGCATTCGCTCCTGAGCCATTGCTTTATGCGTCGATAAGATACATAGAGACATGAGTCGGCCTTGCCCCCTGATCTCTCCTCATTGGCTCACTGGCTGTGATTGACAGCAGCGGGAGCCAATAGGCTTCTGCTTCTGTCTCAGCCAATGAGGAATGAGAGTCCCTATATAGCCCAGGCTATTGTAAACATTGCTGGATCGGAGTGGTCTCAGATAAGGATTGGGGCTGGGGGGGGCCGGTGCACACAGTAGGTTTTGTATCTTCATGCATAGAATGCATGAAGGTAAAAAACCTTGAGCCTTTAGAACCACTTTATTGCACAAAAACACAATATAAAACCAAATTGTTTGATAAAATATAAAAGATGATGTTACTCCGAGTAAATGGATTCCTAACATGTCACTTTTTTTTGCATGTTCATGGAATGGCAACAAACTACGGTACTTAAAAATCTTCATAGGCGACGCTTTAAGAGCCTTTACTGATTAGCGATTTAGAATTACACAGGAGGTCTGGTGCTAGAGATATTGCTCTGACGTTCATGACAGTACCTCACATGTGTGGCACGTTCGCAATTTACATATGCAAGGGGGACCAACACGTGCATTCACCTTTGCATGCGAGCATTATGGAATGGGGGCAATTTAAAATTGTTTTTTTTTAATTATTTTAATTTAATTTTATATATTTTTATTTTTTTTTACACAGCAACCCCATATTTCACCTCCGACCTCCAAAGCATCAGCTTGAACCAAGATCGGTTTGATCTGATGCTTGTACAATTCTGTAATGGCTTGTTTACACCAAAACATGACGAAATCCTTATCACTTCCAGTTTCTGACATCATACAGTGGATCCTTACTGGGTCCACTGATCGCACGGAAGAGCCTGGTAAAGATGGCGGCAGGAGGGGGATCACCCCCTTCCTCCTGTAAAACGAACTCAGTGACTCTTTAGCTGCTCAGATTGCTTATACAAGATGAAGAATCGCCAGCTGTGAACAATGATATCTTGGTTAATATATCACCCTTCCCATTCAGCAATGTACCGGAATGGCGCAGGTCGGCAAGTGGTAAAGGACCTTTTTGTATATGCTCTCTGAGTTAAGAGAAAAAGGGGCCCAAAGAAAAAAACATTGGAAAGCAAAATGTTTGCTTCCCTGCACATGCATCAGGCCCTAAAGCGGAACTTCACCCAAAAGGGGAAATTCCATTTTTGGAATTTCTGTGAAGCCCTCAGGTTTGTTAGAGAACATTAGTGAACAAACAGCATCATGAAGGCCAAGGAACACACCAGACAGGGATAACAGTGTGGATAATTTTAAAGCAGGGTTAGGTTATAAAAGAATATCCCAATCTTTGAACATCTCACAGAGCATGGAGTTCAATCCATCATCCGAAAATGGAAATAGTATGGCACAACCTACCAAGACATGGCCATCCACCTAAATGACAGGCCCGGCAAGGAGAGCATTAATCAGAGAAGCAGCCAAGAGGCCCATGGTAACTCTGGAGTAGCTGCAGAGATTCACAGTTCGGGTGGGAGAATCTGTCCACAGGAAAATTATTATTTGTGCACTCTACAAATCTGGATTTTATGGAAGAGTGGCAAGAAGAAAGCCATTGTTGAAGGAAAGCCATAAGAAGTCCCATTTGCAGTTTGCGAGAAGCCATGTGGGGGACACAGCAAACATGGGGAAGAAGGTGCTCTGGTCAGATGAGACAAAAATTGAACTTTTTGGCCTAAAAGCAAAATGCTATGTGTGGCAGAAAACTAACACTGCACATCACCCTGAACACACCATCCCTACCGTGGAACATGGTGGCAGCATCATGATGTGGGGATGCTTTTCTTCAGCAGGGACAGGGAAGCTGGCCAGAGTTGATGGGAAGATGGATGGAGCCAAATACGGGGCAATGTTAGAAGAAAACCTGTTAGAGTCTACAAAAGACTTGAGACTGGGGTGGAGGTTCACCTTCCAGCAGGACAATGACCCTAAACATACAGCCAGAGCTTCAATGGAATGGTTTAAATCAAAACCTATTCATGTGTTAGAATAGCCCAGTCAAAGTTCAGACCTAAATCCAATTTAGAATCTGTGGCAGGCAAGACTTGAAAATTGCTGTTCAGATGCTCTCCATCCAATCTGACAAAGCTTGAGCTGATTTGTTTGTTTTGCAAAGAAGAATGGGCAAAAATTTCACTCTCCAGATATGCAAAGTCGGTAGAGACATACGTGAAAACACTTGCAGCTGTAATTGCAGAGAAAGGTGGTTCTACAAACTATGGACTCGGGGGCTGAATACAAATGCATGCCACACGTTTCAGATATTTGTAAAAAATTTTGAAAACCATTTATCATTTTCCTTCCACTTCACAATTATGTGCCACTTTGTGTTGGTCTGTCACATAAAATCCCGATAAAATACATTTAAGTTTTTGGTTGTAACATGACAAAATATGGAAAATTTCAAGGGGTATAAATACTTTTTCAAGGCACTGTATGTGCACTTTTGCATTTGCACGTGAGCATGGGGATGTTCATTTTATGGGCAGCACAGTAGCTAAATGGTTAGCACTTTCACCTGGCAGTACTAGGGTCGTTGGTTCGAATCCCAAACATGGTACCACCTGCCTTGAATTTGCATGTTCTCCCTGTGCCTGCATGGGTTTCCTCCGGGTACTCCGGCTTCCTCCCTCACTCCAAAGACATGCTGGTAGGTGAATTGGCTCCTATCTAAATTGGCCCTAGTATGTGTATGTATGAATAGGAGTTAGGGACCTTAGATTGTACGCCCCTTGAGGGTTAGGGACTGATGTGAATGTATAATATATCTGTAAAAGCACTGCTTAAATTGACAGCGCTATATAAGTACCTGTAATAAATAAATACATTTTATTTGAATTTTTTCTTTAAACTCTTTTTAATTTTTTACTGCTATCACCAGGAGTAAAAAGCACCCTTTGTGATTGTTTTGGGCAGTGACTATTCTTTATTGAGGGATAAGAGGTTTATTAGACCCCCGATTCCTCCTCTGCCCTTTAAGGCAGCTGTTCAGAGAAACACAGCACCAAAAATGGAAGTGACAAAATCATTGCCTCTTCCAGCTTCATTCATCACAGCTCCATCTTCTCTGTGGGCAGCCAGTCATACCATTTACAGCAGTTCTGGGCTCCCCGATGGAGCAGGAGATCCCAGGGGCAGCGCTTTCTAAGCCTTTTAAAAGTGATTGGTCAGCTATAAAGCCACTCGATCACTTTTACCTGAAAGCCAATCTGTTGGCATATAATGTTTATGTATTTTTGTACAACTACGCCAACAGTATTCAGTAGAGATATATTCTTCAACCAGTAGATGGCAGTGTTTATAGGTTTGTAGCTGCACCTATGACTATACTCTGTCAAGGGTACTGAATTAAAATTCAAGGAGGTCCGGTCACTAAAATTTTCTTCTGGCCGAGGTCTATGTTCTATGACACCAGAGTGCCCCTTTACATCCGGTGTCCCCATCAGAGTGCCCCTTTACATCAGGTGTCCCCATCAGAGTGCCCCTTTACAGCAGTTATCCCCATCAGAGTGCATAACAGAGTGCATTACATAAGGTTATCCAATCACAGTGACCCCTTACATAGAGTGTCCCCATCACATCAGGTGTGCCCATCAGAGTGCCCCTTTACCTTAGTTGTCCCTATCAGAGTGCCCCTTTCCACCATATCAGAGTGCCCCTTTACATCGTGAGTGCCCCTATCCATCACTTGTGCAATCAGAGTGCCCCTGTCCATCACGTGTGCCCATCAGAGTGCCCCTTTACATAAAATGTGCTCCTTAACATTAAATTTGCCCATCAGCATCCCCATGTAAGTACAAACACACTCTATCTTGAGGGCAAGCGGGAGCAAGAGTCAGCAAATGTAGGGAGCTGCAGGGGGCAGGAGCTGTGCCGAGACCTTGCTGAGGGGGGCGAGACGCGCACTTGACGTCACACCAAACCTTGCAGAAAGGCAGGGGGCAGGAGCTGGGAGAGACCGTGAACTGCAGGGGGTGGGGTGCACACATGACATCATTGGTTGCTGGGACGGCCGCGGTCTGACTGACATTCTAGGCTGGCAGGCTAGCAGTCTGGATGGGAGCATTGCTCGGACCACTGTCCTCCATTTAATGACGGCTGCTCTGTCTTCTTCCTAAATAAAGTTCCTGTTTTCTGTTTGCAGAGAAGTAGCAGATAAACATATGTGGACTAAACACTGTCTGTTCTGTTGGGCTATCTACAAAATCTCCAGCTCTAAAAAACAATACTGTGATCCTGGTATAACGGCTTCCTGTCCAGGACTTATATATATGCATGCTGGAGAGAAAATAGCTAAACAAGCACTTTGTAATATGACATAACATGGCAAGCATTTCTAATATGGGTGGAATCCTTAGTTCTGCTTGTATGTAGTTAATAGTTTTTTTTTTTTTCTTTTGAAGGTTGGACACTAGAAAGGCTGTGTACAGGATAGGCATCAAAGTAATTTGACATGGGATTGTGACTCTCAAATTTATTTTAACAAATGTCTTTTTTTATTTTGTTTGAAAAATAAAAATCTCAGCCAGTGTTTTCGTCAAATTTTGTGTTTTAATAACTTATGTATTGGTCTATCACTCCTAAAAAATACGAACCATGTAAGGCCCCTTTTACACTGGGTGGAATTTGCTTGCTCAGTGGGGGATCTGTTCGCTGATCCCCCACTGAACAGTGCGGAGCGGACAGATGACAGGTCCATGTCCACTCCACGTACATAGACACAGCCTGCTCTGCTCTATGGGTGGTCGGATGTAAATGGACTGACTGCCCGTTTATACCTGACTGCCCTTCAATCCGATCCAGCCGGACGAAATTGAACAGATCATCTTCCATTTGTTTTTAGCAGATCGGATTGGAGGTAGGCAGGTGTAAATGGACACAAGTCCATATACATACTCTGCTCCATAGAGAAGAATGGAGGGTCTAATCGAGTCCACCTGAAAAACGGATAGGCAGACCCGATTGGTCCAATTTTGTGAAAGGGGCCTAATGCTTTCATATCCATCTTTCATTATGCCTGTTTTCAAGTCAGAATTGTGGCTTCTGTCTCTTTAGGCAAAACCCAAACACACCCTCGAGGACTGGCCTTCTTAATAAGAAACACAAATTAATTCTGGTGAAGTGTAACCCCCCTCCCTCTGACAGTCTCCTCAAACTATCTTTCAGATTTGAAAACAGCTTGGCTGTGCAGGGCTCTGTGCACACGGCCACATTACTCATTCACAGAGTTCTGTGAATGAGTGCCTACAAGTCCCAGCAGCCTTAGTGGATGTGGGCTTGTAGTTTTTAATGAACTACCATGGCGCTGTGGTAGTTCATTGAAGCTTCCTGTCAGAATATCTGCTTGACCTACATCCCATATGGCAAGCAAATATTCTGACAGGTCTGCAGGAGACCTGGTGTAATGCTTTCCAGGCTTATTTATACAGAAATAATAAATGCACATTTTTTTTGCAGGTAAAAATGTTCATTTATTATTTTTGTCCAAAAGGAGAACTTATCCTTTTAGGAAAGACAGGTAGTCCTCCATTATCTTCACTATCCATTAGCCCATATGATTAAAAACGGTTCCTAAAGGTGTATAATGAATTCATATACATTTTCATGACAAATAAAAACTGGATCATAAAATTAATAATTCCGCACCTCAAGCTGACAACAAGCTAAAAATACATAGTTAGCTATGCAAATAACCGAGTGGATCCCAAAATAACCACCAAGCTAATACAATATATAATACAAAGGTGTTACAGCATAGTAACAGTAATGCCAGGAATAGCAGCTTCAGGCATCCCTGCCCTTTATAGTTAACCTATGTCGGATGCAAAATTCAAAACAAATGACAGGTTGCAAAAGAAAGTAGAACAAAATGTTAGGTCTGAGCAGGCCTCTTTACAAAATAATCTAGAGTGGTTGACTGGGGACAAAGTGAAAGCAAATTTATTAAATACCTTATTCAGCTCTGTGTATACAAAGGAGCATGGAGGAGCCCAAGTCCATAATGGGGATAGTATCGACAGACCCCCAAATGATCTACAATGGCTTAAAATTTATATGGTCCAGAAATATTTAGACAGAATAAAGGTGAACCAAGCAGCTGGACCAGATGGCATATACCCATGGGTCCTAAAAGAATTGAGCCCTGTCATTTCAAAGCCATTGTTTCTAATATTTAGAGACTCTTTAAAGACTGGCATAGTACCACAAAACTGGTGAAAAGCCAATGTGGTGCCTATATTTAAAAAGGGATCAAAGTCTTTACCAAGTAGCTACAGACCTGTTAGTTTAAATTCTATAGTTAGGAAGATACCAGAGAGTTTAATAAAAGACCAAATAGATGAGTTCTTTCTAGAAAAAAAAATATTTAAAAGTAACAGACATGGGTTCATGAAAGACAGAAGTTGTCAAACAAATCTGATATCTTTTGATGAGGAGGTGAGCAAAACCTTGGACAGAGGGGTGTATACTTGGATTTTGCAAAAGTGTTTGACACAGTTCCCCACACACGGCTAATGTGTAAGCTAAAGTCTACAGGCTTGGAAAAATCAGTTTGTAAATGGATAGAAAGTTGGCTAGAACACCAGATTCAGAGAGTAGTGGTTAACGATTCATACTCTGAATGGTCTAGGGTTGTCAGTGGTGCATGCATCATACATACTAGGGGGAGTACAATTGAGGAAATCAATGGTGGAGAAGGATCTGGGTGTTCTGGTAGATCATAAGCTTAATAATGTCATGCAATCATGGGAAAGATTGCTGACCTGACAGTTGTGCAGAAAACCATCATTGACACCCTCTATAAGGAGGGAAAGCCTCAAAAGGTAATTGCAAAAGAAGTTGAATGTTCCCAAAGTGCTGTATCAAAGCACATTAATAGAAAGTTATGTGGAAGGGAAAAGTGTGGACGAAAAAAGGTGCACAAGCAGCAGGGATGACCGCAGCCTGGAGAGGATTGTCAGGAAAAGGCCATTTAAAAGTGTTGGGGACATTCACAAGGAGTGGACTGAGGCTGGAGTCAGTGCATCATAAGCCACCACAGACGGACATATCCTGGACATGGGCTTCAAATGTCGTATTCCTCTTGTCAAGCCGCTCCTGAACAACGAACAACGTCAGAAGCATCTTACCTGGGCTAAAGAAAAACAGACCTGGTCTGTTGCTCAGTGGTCCAAAGTCCTCTTTTCTGATGAGACCAACTTTTGTATCTCATTTGGAAACCAAGAACCCAGAGTATGGAGGAAGAATGGAGAGGCACACACTGCAAGATGCTTGAAGTCCAGTGTGAAGTTTCCAAAGTCTGTGTGGATTTGGGAGCCATATCATCTACTGGTGTTGGTCCACTGTGCTTCATTAAGTCCAGGGCCAACGCAGCCGTCTACCAGGATATTTTGGAGCACTTCATGCTTCCTTCCGCAGATGAGCTTTATGGGGATGCTGACTTCATTTTCCAGCAGGACTTGGCACCTGCCCACACTGCCAAATGCGCTAAAATCACCAAAACCTGGTTCAATGACCGTGGGATTACTGTGCTTGATTGGCCAGCAAACTCTCCTGACCTGAACCCCATAGAGAATCTATGGGGCATTGCCAAGAGAAAGATGAGAGACATGAGACCGAACAATGCAGAAGAGCTGAAGGCCGCTATTGAAGCATCCTGGTCTTCCATAACACCTCAGCAGTGCCACAGACTGATAGCTTCCATGCCACGCCGCATTGAGGCAGTAATTGCTGCAAAAGGGGCCCAAACCAAGTTCTGAGTACATATGCATGCTTATATTTTTCAGAGGTCCGATATTGTTCTATGTACAATCCTTGTTTTATTGATTGCATGTAATATTCTAATTTTCTGAGATTGTGGATTTGGGGTTTTCATGAGCTGTAAGCCATAATCATCACAATTATGACAAATCACGGCTTGAACTATCTTGCTTTGCATGTAATGAGTCTATCTCATATATTAGTTTCACCTTTTAAGTTGCATTACTATATTTACTAATATTTTGCACAATATTCTAATATTTTTTGAATTTCACCTGTATAATAAACACCCAGATAGCTTTATTTATTGTAAGCTTGCCTTATATGAGTGCAGATGATTGACAAGTACAATATTTGTGTCTATAAATCCCTTATCTGTATTCACACTATTTGTCTTTATCTGTAACTATCTTGGCCTTTTGGCCAATGGCACAACCTTATGGGCACTGCTGTGTTAGTGTTTAGGCAAAGTAATTTCTCACTTGTATTCCTATTTCCTTTTTTTTAAGCCATATCATCCCATCAGACTACCAGGACCCCTTTTGGTTATGGGCCAAGCCCCTCCTAAAGCAGCCATCAGGCTTCCTGCTGGTGAACATCCCCTGTGTATTGTTTAAATTATTATCTTCTTTGTGGCTTTTCACCTACCCATACTTGTCTAGATTTGCTTTGCTCACCCTGGGGTTGCTCAATTGTCCAATTACAAATATTACACCATACGCAGTAAGCACCATTGATGGATTAATTCCTTAATGTCATATGAAGTCAAGCACAACTGTGTGTGAATATGCAAACCTTAACTGGGACTGATAAGATGCATTCACTTGATAGTTATAGGCCCACAGCCCTGTCGTGGCCTCTTATCAATAAAATAAATAAATTACATCAGAATTTCACCATCAGCACAGCTAAAACTGTGTGTATGTATGTATATGTGTGTGTGTATGTATGTGTAACCTAAATGTATTTTACTGGGATTTTATGTGTCAAACCAACACAAAGTGGCACATAATTGTGAAGTGGAAGGAAAATGATACATGGTTTTCAAAAGTTTGTGCAAATAAATATCTAAAAGTTCTGGTGTGCATTTGTATTCAGCCCCCTGAGTCAATACTTTGTAGAACCACCTTTTGCTGTGATTACAGCTGCAAGTGTTTTTAGGTATGTCTCTAACACCTGTGCACATCTACAGAGTGACATTTTTGCCCATTCTTCTTTGCAAAATAGCTCAAGCTCTGTCAGATTGGATAGAGAGTATCTGTGAACAGCAATTTTCAAGTCTTGCCACAGATTCTCAATTGGATTTAGGTCTGGACTTTGACTAAGCAACTCTAACACATGAATATGCTTTGATCTAAACCATTTCATTGTAGCTCTGGCTGTATGTTTAGGGTCATTGTTCTGCTGGAAGGTGAACCTCGGCCCCAGTCTCAAGTCTTTTGCAGACTCTAACAGGTTTTCTTCTAAGATTGCCCTGTATTTGGCTTCATCAATCTTTGCATAAACTCTGAGCGGCTTTCCTGTCCCTGCTGAAGAAAAGCATCCCCACAACATGATGCTGTCACCACCATGTTTCACGGTGGGGATGATGTGTTCAGGGTGATGTGCAGTGTTAGTTTTCTGCCATACATAGTGTTTTGCTTTTAGGCCAAAAAGTTCAATTTTGGTCTCATCTGACCAGAGCCCTTTCTTCCACATGTTTGCTGTCCCCCCCACATGGCTTCTCGCAAACTGCAAACAGGGCTTCTTATGGTTTTCTTTCAACAATGGCTTTCTTCCTTCCACTCTTCCATAAAAGCTAGATTTGTGGAGTGTACGACTAATAGTTGTCCCGTGGACAGATTCTCCTACCTGAGCTGTGGATCTCTGCAGCTCCTCCAGAGTTACCATGGACCTCTTGGCTGCTTCTCTGATTAATGCTCTCCTTGCCCGGTCTTTCAGTTTAGGTGGATGGCCATGTCTTGGTAGGTTTGCAGTTGTGCCACTTTTTCCATTTTCTGATAATGGATTGAACAGTGCTCCGTGAGATGTTCAAAGCTTTGGATATTTTTTTATAACCTAACCCTGCTTTAAACTTATCCACAACTTTATCCCTGACCTGTCTGGTGTGTTCCTTGGCCTTCGTGATGCTGTTTGTTCACTAATGTTCTCTAACAAACCTCTGATGGCTTCACAGAACAGCTGTATTTATACTGAGATTAAATTACACACAGGTGGACTCTATTTACTAATTAGGTGACTTCTGAAGGCAATTGTTTCCACTAGATTTCAGTTAGGGGTATCAGAGTAAAGGGGGCTGAATACAAATGCACACCTCACTTTTCAGATATTTGTAAAAAATTTTGAAAACCATTTATCATTTTCCTTCTACTTCTCAATTATGTACCACTTTGTGTTGGTCTAGCACATAAAATCCCAATAAAAAACATATTTACATTTTTGGTTGTAACATGACAAAATGTGGAAAATATCAAGGGGTATGAATACTTTTTCAAGGCAATGTACAGCTCTCTTAGCAACAGCGGAAGCTTTACTGGAACCTTGAGTCACTGAAGGAGTGTGGGCTGCCTTCTTCTTTTGAAAGAAGCCCCTCAAGACACTTCTTATAGGGAAGTTCCATTGACCAACATTTAGGCCAAAGGATCCTCTTACAGCGAACACTGCAGCACTGCGCCTCTTCTACAGGTCTGGCTATGTGGAGAACATGACAATAGAGTCCTCTGCACCTGCCCTGTGCCCTCCTACATGCATTCACTGTTTATGTACCTGTTAGCAGAGCTTGAGATGAAGGAGGTTTCATGCACCATTCCCATCCAGGCACCCCTGGTGGTGGAAACAGGAACTGTTAGTGCAGCGGAAGGGCGAAGATGCCAGGAAGTTTGTGCAGAGAGCTTGAACTTGGAGATACTGGGGTTGGATGAGCAGAAATGAGGAGTGAGGTCAAAAATGGAGTTAACAGCCAGGCAAATAGGTACAAAATCATGATCAGAGGTCAGGCAGAGACAGGTAGGGGTCAGCAATGTGCTGGAAGTGAAGTACAAAATCAGCAGGCAGAATCTTATTCTAAAATCCAGGCTGTGGTTGGTAACACAAATGACTAGTAAATATAAGCAGTCAAGGGGAATCCTAAGAAGATTCTGTGACGGAGCTTGGTCAGTCACAGAATCAAGCAGGCTTTCAGGAACAGAAGTCACAAGGGTAAAGCTGAAGAACATCAATGGTGGAGAAGGATCTCGGGGTTCTGGTAGATCGCAAGCTTAATAATGGTGTGCAATACCAAACTGCGGCTTCTAAAGCGACATACATACTAGGGGGAGTACAACTGGGGGAATCAATGGTGGAGAAGGATCTGGGGGTTCTGGTACATCACAAGCTTAATAATAATTCTCTTGTATTAAAAGAGGTATAGACTCCAGAGAGAGATATCATTTTACCCCTGTATAAATCATTAGTAAGACCTCATAGGCAGTTCAGTTTTGGGCACCAATTCACAAAAAGAACATTGGGGAACTTGAGAAATTACAGACAAGGGCAACTAAACTGATATGAGGCATGGAGGAGCTCAGCTATGAGGAAAGATTAGAGGAACTAAATGTATTCTGTCTTGAGAAGAGGAGATTAAAGGGGATATGATCAACATGTATAAATACATCAGTGATTCATATAGTGAACTCGGTGTAGAGCTATTTACCCTGAGGTCAACACAGAGGACAAGGGGGCAATCTTTACGTCTGGAGGAAAAGACATTTAATCTCCAAACACGGAAAGGTTTCTTCACAGTAAGAGCTGTGAAAATGTGGAATAGACTCCCTCAAGAGTTGGTTCTGGTCTGCTCAGTGTATTGCTTCAAAAAAGGCCTGGATTATTTCTTAGATACACAGAATAGGAACTGGATACTAACATTTATAGGTAAAGTTGATCCAGGGAATATCTAATTGCCTCTCGGTGGATCAGGAAGAAATTTTTTTCCCAGCAGGTGCAAATTGGATCATGCTTTGCTGGGGTTTTTTTTGCCATCCTCTGGATCAACTGTGATTATAAGATTATAACTTGGTTTTTTTTTCTATGGTTGAACTGGATGGACTTTTGTCTTTTTACAGCCAGACTCTGTATGTAACTATGTATGTAACATGTTACATATTATGTATGCAACATGCAGCAATGATACTAGAGAGACCTTAGGTTTAAGTAGGCTACCGGGTGCCAGGATCTGTGGGCACACCCATGTGTCCAAGTGTACACCATGGTTCGTTCACATTCTTGAAAGTCCAGTTACACATCAATGCCAAAACTCTCAAATAATACAGGTCTGCAAAAAAAGTTTTTTCAAGAGCTGTTTTGATTATTACACATAATCTTTATGTTTTTTGGTGCGCTGAATAAAAAATGACCTCCATTTTGTCATAGGACATCACGTTTCCTGACAATTTAGGTAAATATGTTAAATAAGGCAATACCTCAAAATAAATGGAAATAGACTTATAAAATTAAAGTTTTATTACAATTTTTTCATGAAAATCCTTTTTTGAACTGAAATGAGCTCACCTACACACACTAAACTCGATTCTTCTTCCCTGTGAGGCTCCTCTTGGTGCATTTACGCTTGTGACTAGCATCTGGAATGTCTCTCTGAAGCATCCAACAGTAGTCTGCCATCATTGTAATGCTCCATTTTCCCTGGTATCTCCTTTCCATCTCTATAATGTCTTGGTGGAATTGTTCACCTTGTTCCTCACTCACAGCTCCCAAATTTTCAGGAACGTAGTCAAGGTGGGACTGGAGAAAATGCACTTTCAAACTCATCAGGCAACCTAAAGCTTGAAATGCTTTCAGCATTTGTCCGAAGATCTTTTTGTAGTAAGGATCTTTGTTATTGCCTAAAAATGTCTGTACGACTTCTTTAAATGCAATCCACCCTTCTTTTTGAGGATCCAACATGGTATTGACAAACTCTTGATCAACTATAAGCCTTCTAATGTCTGGTCCGACGAACACACCTTCCTTCAATTTTGCCTCCGACAGGCCTGGAAACTTAGTGACCAAGTATTTGAAGCATTCTCCATCTCTTTGAAGTGATTTTACGAATTGCTTCATCAATCCCAATTTTATGTGGAGAGGTGGTAGAAGAACTTTATGGGAAGGTACCAAAGTTTCTCGGAGGACATTTTTTTCACCGACTGTTAGCACCCTCAGCTGCCAACTCTTCTTGGTCCAGTAATTTTGTCGGTCTCGACTGTCCCATAGACACAGAAAACAAGGGTATTTGGTATACCCAGCTTGTTGCCCGAGCAGCATGCACAAGACCTTCAAGTCCCCACACACTTGCCAACCATGGTCTTCATATTTAAGTTTACGATGAACCAATTCCAAGTTCTCGTAGGTTTCCTTCAAGTGTACGGAATGACCTCCAGGTATGGCAGCGTAAAAACCACCGTTGTGGAGTAAAACTGCTTTGAGACTTCTTTTTGAAGAATCTATAAAAAGACGCCATTGCTCTGAATCTTATTGGATTTTAAATTGACCCATCAGACCTTTGACATCGATGCAATAAACCAACTTGGCTTCCTGGGCAAAGTAAGGAACAAACTCCTTTTCACGATGCCTGAACCATGAAGATGACACTCCTGGTAACAATAAATTCCTGCTTTTCAGCCTTGATCCGAGTAACTCAGTGGCATCTTTGGGAAGATTCAAGTCTCTTACCAATTCATTCATCTCCTCTTGAGAAAACAATTTTGGTCTTGTATCATCTTCAAAGTCAGAACTTGATTCGTCATCTGGTTCAGGTATGACTTCACCTTCATCGGAACTAGGTATCTCTTCCAAGGTAGCAGGGGGCTTGGGTACTGGTATATCTGTGCCATGGGGAATGGGGCGAATTGCTGAGTGAAGATTGGGGTATGAAATGGAATGCTTCCATTTGGAATTAAACCCTTTCACATCGCATGAACAAAAGTAACAGTCGTCACTATGGTTCTTTTGCTCTCACCATACCATAGGAATTCCATAACGGAAAGATTTTTTCTTACCCTTGAACCAGTTTCGGAGGTCCTCAACACACCGTTTGCACACTTTATGAGTCGCTCAAACTTTATCTTGATCTCCAATTTTTAGTCCAAAGTATGCAAAGTATACTTTTTTCACAAAGTCTGTAATATTCTGCTGTTGCTTCAACACTGTATATTCACGACAGATGAAACAGAAACTGTCTGGCGAATTAATACACTTTCGCGGAGCTATAACATAACGGTTGAAGAATGACGAGCTAACACGAACTGCGATGAAAAAGTGTGAACAGCCTAGAAGCAAGAACCTGATGATGATTCGTGCACAAGTGTGGACTGCAGGAGAGAGCAGCTCTGTGTCTGTACATGAGAGGTCACAGTGCTGGCCACGCCCCCCTGCACTGACCGGAGCTGCTGCTATCTGCCCTGTGTCTCCCTCCCTCTGGATTCTTCAGGAAAGACTAACCCCTTCTACCATTAGAAGCACAAACTCAGGGCTGAGGCTTACACATACAGCATGCTGCTGAGTATCCCAGTAGTCAGACATGTCACTCAGACCAGCACTTGTATTCACCCCCTTTGCAGGGAGGGAGGGGCAGAGATTGTTTACCTGCAAATAACAACAAAGGGCCAGAAGAGAACTAGGGAAATGAGGAAATAGAATTTTTTTTCCCTAAAACTTGCTTAGCTTATGTATATATTGCTGACCATCAGATTTACAGTGCTATATTTATTTTACATAACTCGGACAACCCCTTTAAGGTTTTTTGGCATTTTATATCTTAAATGCACTTATGTGAATTCATTAATAGTAATTTGAACTTTAAATTTGGTTAAAAACCCATAATATAAAAAAAATACCAAAAATTAAAAACATTTGATACATTTGAAGACAATTTTGAATTTTGTGGAAAATCATGATGTCTAGGCGTTTTTTCAATATTTTATTTGTTTTCAGCACACCAAAATACATGGAAATTAGATGAAAATAATCAAACAGCTTTTTAGTCGTAGACCTGTGTAATTTATCAACTGTGTGTCCAAGTTTGTCAGTAGGCTATACTTGCATGTGCCTTTTCTTTTTTGGGGGCTAAAGAGTAGCGGATGGCCACTTTATACATTTAACTCATTCGCTGCCAGGTTCTGTGCTCCACTTTTAAACTCAACTGGCCTACCGATTTTTGCAAATTGTTTCCATTGCTTTTTTATTTTTCCCTTACAGCTTTCAGAGTTTGTAAAAGACCCCCAAACCATATATTTTCTGAAAGTACATGACCAGTAGAATAAACAGAAGGTTCTACATCTTTTTAAGACCACGCAAATGTTTATCAAATCACAAAAAAACACACATTCCTATTTTCACCCACAAACACAGCATAACTTACAAAACTCTTGCTAAATTCCTATTAAGGCCTTGTTCACATGGGGTGTACTAAAGCGTATGCCCACAGAGGGCTGTGTTTACCTGCATGAGGATGCACAAGTGTCCTACAGTCAGGTCCATAAATATTGGGACAGCGACACAATTCTAAGATTTTTGGCTCTATACACCACCACAATGGATTTGAAATGAAACGAACAAGATGTGCATTAACTGCAGACTGTCAGCTTTAACTTGAGGGTATTTACATCCAAATTAGGTGAACGGTGTAGGAATTACAACAGTTTGCATATGTGCCTCACACTTGTTAAGGGACCAAAAGTAATGGGACAATTGGCTTCTCAGCTGTTCCATGGCCAGGTGTGTTATTCCCTCATTATCCCAATTACAATGAGCAGATAAAAGGTCCAGAGTTCATTTCAAGTGTGCTATTTGCATTTGGAATCTGTTGCTGTCAACTCTCAAGATGAGATCCAAAGAGCTGTCACTATCAGTGAAGCAAGCCATCATTAGGCTGAAAAAACAAAACAAACCCATCAGAGAGATAGCAAAAACATTAGGCATGGCCAAAACAATTGTTTGGAACATTCTTAAAAAGAAGGAACGCATCGGTGAGCTCAGCAACACCAAAAGACCCGGAAGACCACGGAAAACAACTGTGGTGGATGACCGAAGAATTCTTTCTCTGGTGAAGAAAACACCCTTCACAACAGTTGGCTAGATCAAGAACACTCTCCAGGAGGTAGGTGTATGTGTGTCAAAGTCAACAATCAAGAGAAGACTTCACCAGAGTGAATACAGAGGGTTCACCACAAGATGGAAACCATTGGTCAGCCTCAAAAACAGGAAGACCAGATTAGAGTTTGCCAAACGACATGTAAAAAAGCCTTCACAGTTCTGGAACAACATCCTATGGACAGATGGGACCAAGATCAACTTGTACCAGAGAGATGGGAAGAGAAGAGCATGGAGAAGGAAAGGCACTGCTCATGATCCTAAGCATGCCACCTCATCAGTGAAGCATGGTGGTGGTAGTGTCATGGCGTGGGCATGTATGGCTGCCAATGGAACTGGTTCTCTTGTATTTATTGATGATGTGACTGCTGACAAAAGTAGCAGCATGAATTGTGAAGTGTTTCGGGCAATATTATCTGCTCATATTCAGCCAAATGCTTCAGAACTCATTGGACGCCGCTTCACAGTGCAGATGGACAATGACCCAAAGCATACTCAAAAGCAACCAAAGAGTTTTTTAAGAGAAAGAAGTGGAATGTTATGCAATGGCCAAGTCAGTCACCTGACCTGAATCCGATTGAGCATGCATTTCACTTGCTGAAGACAAAACTGAAGGGAAAATGCCCCAAGAACAAGCAGGAACTGAAGACAGTTGCAGTAGAGGCCTGGCAGAGCATCACCAGGGATGAAACCCAGCGTCTGGTGATGTCTATGCGTTCCACACTTAAGGCTGTAATTGACTGCAAAGGATTTGCAACCATGTATTAAAAAGTGAAAGTTTGATTTATGATTATTATTCTGTCCCATTACTTTTGGTCCCTTAACAAGGGGGAGGCACATATGCAAACTGTTGTAATTCCTACACCGTTCACCTGATTTGGATGTAAATACCCTCCAATTAAAGCTGACAGTCTGCAGTTAAAGCACATCTTGTTCGTTTCATTTCAAATCCATTGTGGTGGTGTATAGAGCCAAAAATGTTAGAATTGTGTCGATGTCCCAATATTTATGGACCTGACTGTATGTATCCCTGTGCAGCAAATCCTATTCCTGTCTGTGCAGGTGTAGCTTCATGGCCGCAAATGCAGACCATGTGAGTTCAGGGACATGCACCCACATGGATGTCAAGTTGGGAACAGTGGCTGTGTCCCTGCAGCCGCTGCACCCCAATTGATATGGCTGGGACTGCCTGCACAGGAATGCATAGAACACCTGTGCAAATGCTGTGTCCCAATTGACATCAATTGGGTGGCCTGCATAGGGATGCACAGAACTCCTGTGCATCACTTCATCACTGCCTGTCAGTAGCCTCTGGAGTGTGAACGAAACGTGGATCGGCTTCAATGGCAAGGGAGATTTAGATGCATGTCAAAATCTACCCTTACTGGGTTTTTTAGCCCTTTCTCTGCAACATGGGCTGCACTGTAATGAATGGGGTAGGAGTCCGTGTGTGTGTGTGTACGTATGCATGATATATATATATATATATCTCAAGAAATGTAGGTTTGTACGGACCTGACCTGCTGAAAGCAGTGCTGTAGGTCTGTACAACGTATGGACCTGGCAGTGAAAGGGTTAAATGATCAAGCTTAATATCGTTTGAGTTCTAGCCAAGAGTAAATATAGTAGGTTATGTTTCTACCATAGCAGGGGTGTAGATAAGGGGAGGGTCAGGGGGGTCTGAACCCCCCCAGAGAAGAGTTGCCAACCATTCCTGGCTGCAGGCTGCAGCCCTCGAAATTTGGGCTGGGCAGTGAGAAGAACACATCAGTGGTGGGAGGGAGGGGGGCAGAAAGAAAACCATTCTATGCAGCGATGGAGGAGGCGAGCAGCGCCGGGGCTGGGGGTGTTTTGGAGGGGTGGTAGTGGTTGTGATTGTGACGGGCGTGGCGTCAGACTCCCAGCCCTTCTCACCAACTTGTGACCGAAGGACTAGCCAATCTAAAACCACGCTGCCACTTGCGTATCAATGCCACGCTCAGCTGCACCCTGCACAAAGGTTTTTCCAGCTCACTGGACCACAATCTATGTGCCGCAGCCTGAGAACGATTGTTACTGGGTCAGATTAATTACGCAATTAACCCTTCACACTTTACAGAGAAGGGGGAAACTCACAAATCTTAGCAGTAACACTATGATGTTTGAATAAGCGTCGGTATACACACTGTCACCGCAAGCAGATGTATGCAGCAGTTTAAAACACATAGTAGTGCTCTTCAGAGACAGGGATTCTTAGTTTGCATTAAAGAGCTTTAGAAACAGTTCAACACTTTTCAGAAAATAAGATTTATTACTAAAAAGGTCAAAATGGTGCAATAAAAATATTTACAGAAAAAGATGTAGCCTATATATATATATATATATATATATCACACACACATACAGAGCGCAATAACACAACAGAGAGATAACAGGAAGTTAAGAGAGGTAGAATACTTGCCAGAGTCCTTGGTTTAAGCAGATTCAAGTGTCCTGAACAAAAGGGTACCGTTTCTCCCAAAGTTGGTTCCTGATGTTAAAAGGGAGAATCTCTTTATCTTACTTCTCCAGGCTTGACAGCCTATTTTCTAGTCCCCCAGCAGGGGTGTCTCTGAAGCCAAGGGCCAATCACCTCATTTGGGGAGGGGTTTAGGTGGAGACCCAGGCTGTGACCCACATCCCTTACAAGTTTATACCATGGTAAATAACCTTCCATAGGTACATGTGTCATCCTATCCACTGGTAGGAAAATATGCAGATTGATATTCTGAACGTCCAGACATCAAATATGACATATCTGCCTGGGAAGGTTAAAGAGATCGCTTTCTGCTCTCGGGTAGACATTATCTAGGGATGTAAGGTATCATGTGACTCGCATTAAACTGACCTATCTGAATATATGCTTTGTTCTATTGTACCTATTTCCTGCCAGGAGTTATGAAATTGTATGTAAAAGTGGTTTCAAATGGGATGTAGGTTTTACTGCTATTTCAGAATTCTTTTTAAGTCCAGTGACTGACGGGTTTATAACTTTACGATCAGCTCAGAGCAAGAGTTGGACAGACACCATGGGACCAGCTAATTGGGGTTACAACCATGAAGTGTATCCAGCTGTGCCCAATGCACTCCTGAACTCAGCACACACCAGACCACATGCCATTCAACAAAAAGGGAGGGGGTTTGATTTGGAGTAAGAATGACACAAGATGGAGGTTCTTTAGCAAAATGGATGTCTGCGTCCATATCTGTATGTACAATTACTATAGTGATGACAGGCAGCGATCTCCTGTATGGCTTTCAATGAAGCAGCTGGAAGCCACTGCAGAGAGAGGAGAATCAGCTTCCAGCTGCTTCATTGAAAGCCATACAGGAGATCGCTGCCTGTCAACACAACCACCACTGCACTCCCACACACTCCTAGCCCTTGCCGCCTCCACCGCTGCACAGAACGGTTTTCTTTGCCCCCTCCCTCCCTCACACTGCCGCTGTGTTCCAGCTGCTGTGTTCTTCTCACAGCCCAGCCCCTCCCTCCATCCTCCGCACCAATAGGAGAAGAGGGGAGAGAGGCTGGATCTGCTCTACCTCCCCCCTCTGCCTTCCCACATACCAGTCTATGCAGCTTCAGAGGAGGTGTGGGCGGGAAACTGAATACAGCAGCTGACAGTCACAGCTCTGATGCTTCTGAAGGAGTCCTGGTGAGTTTGACCTAACCTTCCTTCCTTCCACCCCCCTCCCTTCCATCCTTCCACCCCCTCCCTCCCACCCCCCTCCCTTCCATGCTTCCACCCCCTCCCTCCCTTCCATCCTTCCACCCCCTCCCTCCCTTCCACCTTCCCCCTCCCTTCCTTGCATCCTTACACCCCCCCCCCTCCCTTCCATCCTTACACCTTCCCCCTCCCTTATTTCCATCCTTCCACCTCCCCCTCCCTCCCTTCCATCCTTCCAACACCCCCTTCCTTCCATCCTCCCTCCCACCCACCCCACCTTTCCTTCTCCCTCCCCTCCCTTCTTTCCACCCCCCCCTCCTTTCATTCTTCCACCCCCGCTCCCTTCCATCCACCCCTTATTTTCTTCCTTCCACCCACCCCTTCCTTCCACCCCTTCCCTCCTTCTTTCCACCCACCCACCCCTTTCTTTCACCCACCCCTCCCTTCCATCCACCTTTTCTTTCATTCCTTCCTTCCACCCCTTCCTTCCTTCTTTCCACCCACCCACCCCTCCCTTCCATCCACCTCTTCTTTCCTTCCTTCCTTCCACTCCCCTCCTTTCCTTCCTTCCACCCACCCTTCCTTCCTTTCACCCACCCTTCTTTCCACCCACCCTTCTTTCCACCCACCCCTTGCTTCCTTCCACCCACCCTTCCTTCCTTGCTTCCTTCCACCCACCCCTCCATTCCTCCCGCCCCTCCCTTCCTCCCTTCCTTCTTTCCTTCCTTCCTTCCTTCCTTCCTTCCTTCCTTCCTTCCTTCCTTCCACCCACCCCCTTCCTTCCCTCCCACCCCTTTCTTTCACCCACCCCTCCCTTCCATCCACCTCTTCTTTCTTTCCTTCCTTCCACCCCTTCCTTCCTTCTTTCCACCCACCCACCCCTCCCTTCCATTCACCCCTTCCTTCCTTCTTTCCACCCACCCACCCCTCCCTTCCATTCACCCACCCCCCTTCCTTCCTTGCTTCCATCCATCCACTCTTTCCACCCCTTCCATCCTTCCACCCCTTCCTTCCTTCCACCCCTCCCTTCCTTCCACCCATCCTTCCTTCCACCCACCCCTTCCTTCCTTGCTTTCTTCCACCCACCCACCCATCCCTCCCTTCCTTCCACCCCTCCCTTCTTTCCTTCCTTCCACCCACCCCTCCCTTCCTTCCTTCCACCCACCCCTCCATTCCTCCCACCCCTCCCTTCCTTCCCTCCTTCAGTCCACCCACCCATCCTTCCTTTCTTCCACCCAACCACCCTTCCTTTCACCCACCCCTTCCTTCCACCCACCCCTCCTTTCCTTCTTTCCACCCACCCCTTCCTTCCTTATACCCACCCTTTCCTTCCTTCCACCCACCCCTTCCTTTCCTCAACTCCTCCCTTCCTTCCTTCCTTCCTCCCACCCCTTCCTTCCACCCACCCATCCCTTCCTTTTTTCTTTCCACCCACCCACCCTTCCTTCCTTCCACCCACCCCTCCCTTCCATCCACCTCTTCTTTCCTTCCTTCCTTCCTTCCTTCCACCCCTCCCTTCCACCTCTTCCTTCCACCCACCCCTCCTTTCTTTCCTTCCACCCACCCCTCCTTTCCTTGATTCCACCCTTCCTTCCTTTCACCAACCCCTTCCTTGCCTCCTTCCACCCACCCCTCCCTTCCTTCCTTCCACCCACCCTTCCTTCCATCTCTCTCTTTCCTTCCATCCATCTCTTCTTTCCTTCCATCCATCCATCCACCCACCCCTTCCTTACTTCCACTCACCCCTCCTTTCCTTCTTTCCACCCACCCCTCCAAAGGGGGAGAAGTTGGGGGGGGGGGTGGTAAAAATGCAGCTCAGCTGCGAGCTAAACCCCCAGAAGAAAAAATTATCTATAGCCCGGTACCATAGACTTCTTTCTTTAAACAGCCACTAAGTTAGACTTTCTTGTATGTTCCTGCAAGTTTTTGTTTTGGTTAAATTCAGACTCAGGTTTTTGGGCAGCTGTTACATTGCTGTTCATTTCATGTTTTGTTTCTGGCACATATAATGTATTGCTATGGCACTGTGTTAATCGGTGTGAATTGAAGTAATGCAATTCCAAAAATAGTTCCTGCACTACTATTTTCCGATTTCACTGCGACTTGCTGCGGGGGACACACCAGGTAAGTGGCTGTTTTTTAAAAGTCAGCAGCTACAGTTTTTGTAGCTGCTGACTTTTATTTTTTGACAGGGTAAATGGAACTACGCTTTAAGGTATTTTTATAGTCTTTTTTTTTTTTTTTTAAACCATTTCAAATGTCCAATGGCACATGCAAGTATCCTTATGGCCTTATGTATTTAGACTGCGCATATTGTAATTACGGACAAGCAGCTTATTGTGCTTGTAGGGCTTGCAGCAGCTGCTGCAACTCTGGTTTCACAGGAGAGTGACCAGAAAGAGTAGGTAGCTGCTGTGTCTCCTCACTCGCATCCACCAACCACAGCCCTTCCCTGAGAAAACATGTTTGGAAACCATGCAAGATAGGGATATATGGCTGAAGAGAAAAGTGATTATGCACCTGTACAGCCTCATTGTTGAACATCAAAGTAAGCCCAACAACTAGCCTCAGCCATTCAGGAATGGTGAGTTTGCCAGCAGCCCTTTACATCTTGGAACATACAGTGGGGCAAAAAAGTATTTAGTCAGCCACCAATTGTGCAAGTTCTCCCACTTAAAAAGATGAGAGAGGCCTGTAATTGGCATCATAGGTAGACCTCAACTATGAGAGACAAAATGAGAAAAAAAATCCAGACAATCACATTGGCTGATTTGGAAAGAATTTATTTGCAAATTATGGTGGAAAATAAGTATTTGGTCAATATGAAAAGTTCATCTCAATACTTTGTTATATATCCTTTGTTGGCAATGACAGAGGTCAAACGTTTCCTGTAAGTCTTCACAAGGTTGGCCCACACTGTTGCTGGTATGTTGACCCGTTCCTCCATGCAGATCTCCTCTAGAGCAGTGATGTTTTGGGGCTGTCGCTGGGCAACACGGACTTTCAACTCCCTCCAAAGGTTTTCTATGGGGTTGAGATCTGGAGACTGGCTAGGCCACTCCAGGACTTTGAAATGCTTCTTACGAAGCCACTCCTTCGTTGCCCGGGCGGTATGTTTGGGATCATTGTCATGTTGGAAGACCCAGCCACGTTTCATCTTCAATGCCCTTGCTGATGGAAGGAGGTTTGCACTCAAAATCTCATGATACATGGCCCCATTCATTCTGTCCTGTACATGGATCAGTTGTCCTGGTCCCTTTGCAGAGAAACAGCCCCAAAGCATGATGTTGCCACCCCCATGCTTCACAGTAGGTATGGTGTTCTTTGGTTGCAACTCAGCATTCTCTCTCCTCCAAACACGACGAGTTGTGTTTCTACCAAACAGTTCAATTTTGGTTTTATCTGACCATATGACATTCTCCCAATCCTCTTCTGGATCATCCAAATGCTTCTAGCAAACTTCAGACGGGCCCGGACATGTACTGTCTTAAGCAGGGGGACACGTCTGGCACTGCAGGATCTGAGTCCCTGGCAGTGTAGTGTGTTACTGATGGTAGCCTTTGTTACGTTGGTCCCAGCTCTCTGCAGGTCATTCACTAGGTCCCCCCGTGTGGTCCTGGGATTTTTGCTCACCGTTCTTGTGATCATTTTGACCCCACGGGGTGATTTTGCGTGGAGCCCCAGATCAAGGGAGATTATCAGTTGTCTTATATGTCTTCCATTTTCTAATTATTGCTCCATCAGTTGATTTGTTCACACCAAGCTGCTTGCCTATTGCAGATTCAGTCTTCGCAGCCTGGTGCAGGTCTACAATTTTGTTTCTGGTGTCCTTCAAGAGCTCTTTGGTCTTCACCATAGTGGAGTTTGGAGTGTGACTGTTTGAGGTTGTGGACAGGTGTCTTTTATACTGATAACAAGTTCAAACAGGTGCCATTGATGAGTGCAGGACAGAGGAGCCTCTTAAAGAAGAAGGTACAGGTTTGTGAGAGCCAGAAAACTTGCTTGTTTGTAGGTGACCAAATACTTATTTTCCACCATAATTTGCAAATAAATTCTTTCCAAATCAGCCAATGTGATTGTCTGGATTTGTTTTCTTATTTTGTCTCTCATAGTTGAGGTCTACCTATGATGCCAATTACAGGCCGCTCTCATCTTTTTAAGTGGGAGAACTTGCACAATTGGTGGTTGACTAAATACTTTTTTGCCCCACTGTAGCTTCATCCAGGCCAGATCTAGAATTTATCTGCGGACCAAGGCAGCCCACTGTATCCAGGGTGTTCATGCAGGTCATTGATGCCGTTCTTGGCCTTGTGCCCCACTATATCCATTTTCCACAAATTGCACTGGAAGTGAGCTTTTACAGCTGCAAACAGTATCACTCTCAACATTTAAGTGATGTGTGTGACACCAAACAGTGCATTCTGAATACTCGGACACATTTCCCAGGGTCCTTTCACAATGCATACATACTTAGGCAAACTGGACTCTTCAGAAAATCGGCCAAATGCCTTCAGGCTGGCTTGTATTGGTGGTTGCTTCAATACAATAAAAAGAACATTTGCATATTTCCTGAACATGTGCTGACATTGAAATGGAAATAAAATAGGAAAATAGGAACAGAGAATTAATGGTTACCTAATAGAATGAAGGCTGACTTTGTTTTAGTTTTAGTTTGAAGCCAGCTCCATTAAGAACAAACCTAGCCACAGACATGACCCTATTTAGGAACAGGCCTGACCACATTTGGTCTCCTCAAAAGCTGGTTTCTCTGCTTTACCAAGCCTGGGGTGGGCTCCTGTACTCTCCTCAAAAGGATTGCAGGATTACCCTTGCTTGTTGTGCATTGATGCATCACCTTCCTGTCCCCACAAGCCAAATACTAAGGCTTTAAGAAATGAGCTGATTGACCAGTTCCTCACACCTAGGTATTCACACATAGTTAGTGGTTGAATGTAGCTCATGTCTTACATTGTCCACAAACTACAACCTTTGACCTATCACCCTAATGGGGACATAGATGGCATGAAAGAACCTGACAGGTGTTCTAGTCCCTCTATACAAGAAATGATCCCAAGTTTTGTCTTTTAGAAAGTATAATTAACCACTTCAACTGTTAGTTACAAACCCCAGCGCCACAGAAAAAAAAATATATATACCCCAAAAATGTGTATAAGGGTATAAACTGCGGCTGTGCACAAGTGTAATACACCAAGTAATATAAAGCAATATAAACAGCGCAAATCCAGACCCTACATCAAACATAATGAATGACAAAATAATAAATAATAAAAAAATATAATCTCACTCAAATAATATATGAAATTAAAAAAGTGTCCAAAGAAACATAAATGCCTTAATCTCAAAAAAACTAATTTGTGTTTCAGCCAAAAAAAACATATAAGTCCTTCTCCTTTAATAATGTGCTTCCACCATCCACCAGTGCTGTAACCAACATAAACCGCACTCACCGGATACTGGTGAATTACACGCCCTTTAGGATTTTAAGGGATCCTATACCCAGGGGAGGGGCGAAACGCGTTGATGCACGTCCGGTCTGCCACCTAACGTCCTGCGCAACGCCCGGTGAGTGGAGCGCACACTGCAGTGGTGCGTTCCAAGCAGCCATCTTTAATGCTTGTACTGAGAGACACTCTGTCATCCTCTGCAAAAAGGCTGTGAGGTTTCTGATGTTGTCCTGGATGTTATGGGAAATATGTAAGCCGATTGGAGGCAATAAAAAATGCTTTATTTTATCTTTTAAAATGTGAGTGGCCTGGCATTATTATAACACTTTATGAGGTTATTAGCAATATTACACAATATATGTTTTTCTGTTATACTGCCATGGAGCTGGCTTGGAAAGATAAATAAGGAGGGAGTGGAAGGAGAACCTAAAGCCCTATGTGGTGGTATGGAGTCTTGGAGACATAAAGAAGGGTATAGGATCCCTAAAAGTCCTAAAGGGCGTGTAATTCACCAGTATCTGGTGAGTGCGGTTTATGTTGGTTACAGCACTGGTGGATGGTGGAAGCACGTTATAAAAGGAGAAAGACTTATATGTTTTCTTGGTTGAAACACAAATTAGTTTTTTTGGGATTAAGGACTTTGTTTCTTTGGACACTTTTTGATTCCATATATTATTTGAGTGAGATTATATTTTTTATTATTTTGTCATTCATTATATTTTATGTAGGGTCTGAAATTGCACTGTTTATATTTCTTTAAATTAACCACTTCAGCCTCAGGCCAATTTTGACATTCCTCTCCTACATGTAAAAATCTATTTTTTTTGCTAGACAATTACTTAGAACCCCCAAACATTAATTTTTTCCAATTTTCTAGTTCACACAGTGTTTACACAGCAGTTTTTCAAAAGCAATAAAAAAAAACACTTTAATAAATTGTAATGCACAAAAAAACAATATACAATAATACCCAATTGTTTGCTAAAATATAAAAGATGGTGTTACGCCAAGTACTACTACTGTACTTAAAAATCTCCATAGGCTACACATTAAAAGCCTTTACAGGTTACCAGTTTAGAGTTACACAGGAGGTCTGGTGTTAGAAGTATTGCTCTCACTAGAACATTGGCTGTGATACCTCACATGTGTTGTGAACACCGTTTACATATATGTGCGTGACCTACGTATGTGTAGGGTAGCATGGGCACTTTACATTTTTTATATTTTATTATTTATTTTATTTATGTTTTTTATTTTTACACTGTATCTTTATTTTAATAATGTATGTATTTTTATAATGTAATGTATAGATAGCAAGGTGTTTTGGGGGCATTTTTGTTTTATAGTCAAATATCTTTTTTTTTAAACTTTCAATACATCAAAACAGCACAAAAGAAAGTCAGTAAGTTGTACAATTGTATAGGAATTTGAACGGGATCCAACAAGGATAGGATGTGTGTTTGTACACCAGGAACTGGAACTGGCATTTGCTGTATCAGACACATGAAAGGAAAAAAAAGGTATACAATATGAGTCTATAAACAATCATTCCAAAAAGAACAAAAAGGTGTATTAAAGACCAAGGGCCCGTTACCCAAGATCAACCAAGATGGATGCAAAGTAGATGTATCCCATAAAAAAGACAAGAAAGTAGAAAAAAGAAGATGTGGGTATCGGGGGAAACTCAGGGACAGGGATGAGGAAGAAATAGAGGAATAGGATCCCCTTCGAGAAGGGGAACCCTAACTAACAATAAGGAGGAGGAACCGATAGGGGATCCTTGATCTCTATCTTAATCAACTTTCGGGAAAGAAGAGGTAAGATCATCTGTCCCTTGAAGAGAAACAAGCGTGTTTAAGAGAGTCCGATGATGAAAAATGTACCCAGATATACCAGAGTGTGGTGAATTTGTCAAAGTTGTCCGTGTCAAGGGCAATAGTTTTTTCTATGTGCAAAATGTCATTCAGGGTAGCTACCTGGCATTTTGTTTTTTAAATTCCTTTAGTGGCCTTCAAATAAATGCAGAGCTTAAAATATTGTGCTCATGCAATTTTTATTGTGTGGGTATAATGATATTTGTATGCATTATCTTGTTACCTGGCCATTTTAATGTATTGAATAATGTACATTGAGTCAGATAAACAGCACTGGCTGTACTCTATCTTATCTGGTTGTCGCATCTCTGAACAGGCCTTGACACTATGTAGTTGTTTGTGGATGGTAAAAAAATTGCACAATCATTATAAATAGCATATTGGAAGGGTGTTTTCATGCAGGTCCATTGTTGAAATAAAGCTAACAATTTAAATAAAATGCTTAAGAGGTGATAAAAATGCATATGCAGGAACAAAAAAAGGGCAATAAAGTTAGGCTAAAAAATAAAAATCTTACTTAAAGTGGTTGTAGACCTCAGACATGAAATCTGAACATAACACATCATTCCATAGTGTTTACTTGTATTTCTCCAAAGCACTGTTTCCATTTCTATCTGCTGTGCAATTCTTCTGCTATCAGCATGAGTCAATTCTGAAAAGTTTTCCTGACACCAAGACCTAAAAATATGACAGGGGAGGAACCTCCAGCTGATTATCAGCCTCAGCTCAGTTCTTGTGTGCTGTGTGTCTGTTCCCTCTCAGAGCTCCTGTACAATGCGTAACTGCAGCTCTCCGCTCCCTGCTTTGAATTTTGTGAAAAATCCTATCAAATATCTGAGATTCACAATGATGTGCAGAACAAATGGCTGCAGATAAAGAGGTACAGCTTTTGTAGGAGAATTTGTTTTACCTCTGTGTATCACCTGAGACCAGACATTTCACGGGGTATAGATAAGGGTCTACAACCCCTTTAAACCAAGATGAAAACCACATAAGGTTTCCAGTGCAACAAGGGGCCCGCAGATCCCAGCCTCCCCCTATGTGAATAAGTATGGGGTACAATGTACCGCTACTCATTCACAAAAATAAAGTGTAGTGTAAAAAATGACAGAAGACAGTCTTTGGCAAGTCCTTTATTAAAAACAAAAATTTAAAAAATGTCCCGCCAATCCAATGCCGCCGACCCGAAAAAAAATCATCTCTGCTTTTGACGCTGGTTCCCAGCCGTCTGACAGCTGCACTGGCCTGATAGTTTTTAAATATCTAAGGGGGCATGAACTGGGTGACCCTGCCCCCTTGTGGCATCATCGTGTGCTGTGATTGGCCAAAGCATTGCACCTGACCTGTGGTCAGGTGCAATGCTTTGGCCAATCACAATGCGCTACCAGAGTGCAGTGTATTGTGGGGCGTGGCAGGCAAACAGCCCACCGAATGCCCTTGCCAGACTCACAAACGGCCAATGCTCGAGCTTAACACTAGTTGTGGCGATGCCATAAGCCCCACCTTTCCTGACATTGTATGGCACTATAACTTTTATACACCTTCCTACATAAAAATAAACACGAGACATCCACAAAAATGACACTTGACAAAGGATGTTTCTGCTGATAAACAGCAATAGGGTTTATACTGTAGTTGGATAAAATGGAAGCTAAGTAAAATACAAGACAGAGAGATTTGCTAATCACTAATAAGACCAGTCCCATGATCCTCAAGTCATGTGACACATTTACACCAATCCCAGATCATGTATCCCTCAAGCAATGAGAAAACCGTTATAGAAATTTTATTGAGTTACTAGCTCCCATCATGTGCACTGAACAATGAAAAATCATCTATTCATATAAAATATATACTAACTATTTTCTGCACAGTTGCACACTTTGAGCTGCATTATTGGTGAATACTACATTTATTATGGGGTAGCATTTATCATCCTGGACCTGCGAACATTACTGCTTGCGCTGTAATTGCTTTTTTGCCTACAATGTAGTAAGTGAATCCGCCTCATAATTTTTATTGCATGTTAATGCTTTAGAAAAGTGTCAGAGACTGGTAAAACACAGTAGATAGAAACTGCATGCAACAGCAAATGGTCAGAGACTGTGGGCATGCTACATAAGACTGTAGACATGCTGGAGATATGCTTTAAGACTGGGGACACATTGCTAAAAAAATGCTAGAGATTGCCTTCTTTACAAGTCAGTGCTCTGTACAATTTTCCTCAAAAGATTCTAGCAGCACTTTTGATAGTACTCTTGGCAAGATCTTTATAAATGGTCAGAGAGAAAAAAAAATACAAAATGTAAAAACAAAAAGTATATACGGCACATAAAAAGTAACAAAGTATGAAAAAATACAATATAATTTAACTAGCATAAACTAATTTCACTTTATAAGTTTTTGATAGGGTTTTAAAGGAAACAAAACAAAGACAAAACCAGAATGGTATCCATCAAACATCAAGGGAAGAGAGGGTATACAACAGTAAGTATACTGGATAACTTGCAGTACAATAATTATCAGCATCTTATACAGTGAGGAAAATAATTATTTGTTCCTCTGCAGATTTTGTAAGACATTAAGGGGTTTATTTACTAAAGCTGGAGAGTCCAAAATCAGACTCCCTTCTGCATAGAAACCAATCAGCTTCCAGGTTTCATTGCCAAAGCTTCATTGAACAAGCTGAAGTTAGAAGCTGATTGGTTTCTATGCAGAAGGGAGTCTGATTTTGGACTCTCCAGCTTTAGTAAATAAACCCCTAAGGGTCTATAATTTTTATCATAGGTGTCTTTTAAATGATGGAGATAGAATATCAACCAAAAATCCAGAAAAAAACGCATGTTACAAATGTTATAAATTCAGTTGCAGTTCAGTAAGTAAAATAAGTATTTGATCCACAAGCAAAACATGACTTAGTACTTGATGGAGAAACCCTTGTTGGCATGCACAGAGATTAGATGTTTTTTGTAGTTGGTTACCAGGTTTGCACACATCTCAGGAGGGATTTTGGTCCACTGTGTACAGATTTTCTCTAAGTCCTTAAGGTTTCTTGGCTGTTGCTTGTTTTTACTCCCTTCTTAAATTTTCTATAGGATTAAGGTCTGGAGACTGGCTAGGCCACTCCATGACCATAATGTGCTTCTTTTTGAGCCACTCCTTTGTTGCCTTGGCAGAATGTTTTTGCATCATTTTTATGCTTGAAGACCCATCCATGACCCATCTTCAGTGTTCTGGCTGAGGGAAGAAGGTTCTTATCCAAGATTTTACAACACATGGCCCCGTCCATTGTCCTCTAAATGCGGCAAAGTCACCCTGTGCCTTTAGCAGAGAAACAGCCCCAAAACATAATGTTTCCACCTCCGTGCTTGACTGTAGGGATGGTGTTCTTAGGGTCATAGTCAGCATTTTTCTTCCTCTAAACACAGTGAGTCAAGTTAATGCCAAAGAGCTGAATTCTGTTCTCATCTGACCACAGCACTTTCTCCCAATCCTTCTATGAATCATTTAGATGTTCATTGACAAACTTCAGACGTGTCTGTACATGTGCCTTTATGAGGAGAGGGACCTTGTGGGTATTGCAGGATTTCAGTCCATGGTGGCATATTGTTTTACCAATGGTTTGTTTAGTGACTGTGGTCCCAACTGCCTTGAGATCATACACAAGCTCCTCCTGTGTAGTTCTGGGCTGATCCCTCACTTTTCTTATGATCATCCTTGAGACAATCGCGGCGTCAGACCCTTGACCTTCTCACCAAACTTGTGACCGAAGGACTAGCCAATCTAAAACCACGATGTCACGTGCGTAACAATGCCACACCCAGCTGCACCCTGCACAACGATTTTCCAGCTAATTGGACCACAATCGATGTACCGGCAGCCTGAATGCGCTTGTTACTGGGTCAGGTTAATTACACAATTAACCCTTCACACTGCCACCACCGCCTTTTTTGTACAGAGACAGAGGAAACTCAGCAATCTCAGCAATAATACTATAATGGTTGAGATAATCGTCTGTATAACACGGTCACCGCAGGCCGGTTATACAAAGGGTTAAACAAACACAGTAGCGCTCTTTTAGAGGCAGGAATTCGTAAATTCCAATAAAGAGCTATAGAAACAGTTCAACACTTTCAGAAGGAAAGATTTATTACTAAAAGGTCGAGAAGGGTGCAATAAAAATATTTACAGAAAAAAGATGTAACCAATATATATATAAAAATATACAGAAAAGCACAGCAAAGAGATAACAGAAAGGAGGTTAAAGGGTTAAAGTACTTGCCAAAGTCCTGGGCTAGCAGATCAAGTTTCAGAGCGAAAGGGCACGGGTCTCCCCAGGTAGTCCTGATGTTAAATGGGAGAATTCTTCAACTTACTTCTCTTAGGCTTGACATCCCATTTTGTAGTTCCCCGGCAGGGGATGTCTCTGAAGTCAAGGACCAATACCCCGTTTAGGGAGGGATCGTCTGGGCGTGGACCTAAATTAGAGCCATTATTTTGGCTCATAACTTTCCCTATGCACAAGTGACATTCCATCCGCGGGTAGATTATTATGCAGATGCCTCTGAGGAGCAGGTAAATATGAAATATGAAATACATATTTGAAGGGTTCCAGAAATGTAATTTTCTGCTTTCCTATGTAGTCAGGGAGTGTGACCTATCAAAATGTTTGTCTTCTCGTGGCCAATCTGACGATAGACCTGGTTTTTATGTACGTCTCTCATATTCCAAGATATGAGACAGGGAAAAAATGGATTTTAAAAGTGTTATCTGGTTTATTGCTTCTCTGAAATGCCTTGAACTCCTGGAAGGCTTGCATTAACTCTTACGAGGTGCTATAAGGCACAGCTCTCTTAGACAACCAGGCACCTTGCTCAGAGAGGTGTTTTATAGCTTTGGGCTCCCTGCTGTGCTCTGTCCTGCCTGTGACACTGCCTTCACACACATACAACCAGATGTCACTGTGGCTGAACAGAGAGGAAGGGGGGAGAATGAGGGGGAAATATGTTTGTCACGATGGTTAACCCGTTGCCAAGATGGAGGTTGAAGTCAAAATGGTTTAACCGTGTCCATCTCTGGGTGCACGCCTGCCACAATCCTTACCCCACAAGGTGAAATCTTGCATGGAGCTCCACAACGAACATGACTGATGGTTATTTTGTATTTCTTCCAACTTCTTCCAACAGTTGTCTCCTTCTCACCAAGCTTCTTGCTGATAGTCTTGTAGCCCATTCCAGCCTTGTGCAGGTCTACAATCTTGTCCTTGACGTCCTTTGACAGCTCTTTGGTCTTGCCCATGGTGATGCTGAGGTTTGGCTGGAAGAAAGAGATTCTGTGGACAGGTGTCTTTTTATACACATAAAGAGTTGTCGTTAACTGCTTTAAGTCCTCCCTATGGCAGAAATACTGCTACAGGGTGGACTCCCTGCACAAAATCATGTGTATATATACGTGATTCACGCTCCTGCCGTGATCCTGGGGTGGGGTTGTGCATGCCCGCTGACCCGCCAGCGCCGTGATTCAGTGCATGACCGATCAATCAACAGATTCAGGCCAGTGATGTTCGGCCTGGATCTGCTGATTGATTCCTGCCCTATCAGAGATCTTCCTGTACCTGTGTTTACACAGGTACAGGAAATGATTAAATCTTCTTTCTCTGAGCACATTCTATCCCAGAGAGAGAAGAAAGCAGATCCACGTGAGTAAAAACAGCACGCACACATAGTAAAAAACACATATAGGACACATTTCACCCCCTGATCATCCCCCAGTTAACCTCTTCACTGCCCTGTCACTAGTGTCATTAGTACAGTGTACAGAGTTTTTACTAATCACTGTATTAGTGTCACCGGCAACTTCAGATAGTGTTAGCGTCCCTCTCAGATAGCGTCAGATTGCCCGCCACTACACCAGTCATCACATTTACCCCAGGAACACACTCACATACATAATAAACCTCCATTGCTAGTATGGTGTCTGAACGGATCAATATCTTTGATCAGATCAGCACTATACCAGCGTTCACATTAGTATAGTGTCCTCAAAAATTCAGCGTTAGCGGGATATGCCCCAAAACCTGCCAGTACCTACGTTTATCCCCTACGCTTAACCCCCCCTCTCCCCTTCTCCCCCAGCAAGTGCAGTGTCAGTAGGTCACTGTCACTTGATTCATTACACACAAAACTGCAGTGTTTGCAGAATCAGTCCTGATCTCTGCTAGCAATTGCAGGTAAATTTTTTTGTAGCGGTTCAAGCAGTCCCTGACAGCCAGGTGCTCTTTTTCCTGTGAGTTGCACAAGGTACCTATAAATTTAGTGGCCAAAGTGTCCAACGAAAGGTACTCTAGTGAAGAGGCCTACAGGATTCTGAACATGTCAGATGAGAGCGAAGGGGAAGCCTCACTGACAGAATCTTCCTCAGAATACGAACCTGCTAAGGCCAGGCATACCCAACCCCGTTCCCAGGGTGCTGAGATGTTACAATTGTATGATGATTCTCATATGCAGCAGAGTGCCAGTACTAGTGCCGCTCTACCTTTTGGTGAACTAGAGAGCACCAGCAGCTTAGTAGATCCTGGTCTTATACATACCAGCACTGCAGTATCACTTGGTGACGTGGCGAGTCCCATAAGTGCAGTACAAGCTGGTGCAGTGGCGAGCACAAGTAGTATCCCACAGCCACCAAGAATTCACACAGAGGCCTGTAAAGCCCCTAGTGTCCTTCTGGATGTGCTTGCAAATCCTAATTGACAAATTCAAACCTTGCCAGACCATTTGCATGGAAACCTATTACGCTTTCTGAATTTAAAGTTTTTTTGGGGCCTAACCCTCAACATGGGCATTACTAAAAAAAAATTTATTTGCGGTTGTATTGGTTCACAGACCCGATGCATCATATGTCCGTGTTCTCTGCTGCCATGGTCAGGCATAGATATGAGAATATAATGCGATTTATGCATTTCAATGACAATACACTTTGTTGTCCCCGAGGTGACCCTGAATTTGACTGGCTTAGACATTTGTACAATCTTGAAATTGGTGCATGTGGCACCGTGCGACCTAATCGCCGGGGCTTCCCCCGATGGCTTTTAAATACCCTTCTTAGAAAGGGAGAAAAAGCCTGCTTGAGAAATTATGAATTGCTTGCAGTGAAGTGGAAGGACAAACGGGATGTTTTCGTCCTGTCTTCCATTCACGCAGACACGAACATCCAAATTGCCACGGCAGCTGGTGTTGTTGAGAAGCCCCTTTGTGTCCATGACTAAAACCTTAACATGGGAGGGGTGGACTTCAATGACCAGATGATGGAGTACTTAGTTTCCTGAAAAGCCAGACGCTAGTACAAAAAAGTTTCTGTTTATTTATTTCAGTTGGCTCTGTATAACGCTTTTGTGCTTTACAAAGCAACTGGATGTAGTGGATCTTTCCTAAAATTCCAGGAAGACATCATCATGGCCCTTTTGTATCCAGAAGGTGCTATGGCCAAAACCCCCAACCCAGATGCAGTTAGCCGGCTGCATGAGAGGCATTTTCCCGATGCCATTCCTGGTACCATAACTCAAAGGACCCCCCAAAAGATGTTGTGTCTGGAGCAGACACGGAATTAGGGGTGACACCCGCTATTTTTGTCCCTCCTGTTCCAGCCAACCTGGTCTCTGCCTCAAGGACTGCTTCTGTCGCTACCATACACTAGTGGACTATTAGCACGGCACAGTTCAGGGCACATATTTGCACAGGGTCTTGAAATGTTAGGTAGTCAGGAAACTGGCTATCACATTTTGAGAGACCCCAATATCTGCTTGTTACAGTATATATATACAGTGAGGAACAGAAGTATTTGAACACCCTGCGATTTTGCAAGTTCTCCCACTTAGAAATCATGGAGGGGTCTGAAATTCACATTGTAGGTGCATTCCCACTCTGAGAGACAGAATTTTAAAAAAAATCCAGGAAATCACATTGTATGATTTTTAAAGAATTTATTTGTCTTGCACTGCTGAACATAAGTATTTGAACACCTGAGAAAATCAGTGTTAATATTTGGTACAGAAGCCTTTGTTTGCAATTACAGAGGTCAAACGTTTCCTGTAGTTCTTGATCAGGTTTGCACACACTGCAACAGGGATTTTGGCCCACTCCTCCACACAGATCTCCTCTAGATCTGTCAGGTTTCGTGGCTGTCGCTCAGCAACACGGAGTTTCAGCTCCCTCCAAAGATGTTCTATTGGATTTAGGTCTGGAGACTGGCTAGGCCACTCCAGAACCTTGATATGCTTCTTACGGAGCCACTCCTTGGTTATCCTGACTGTGTGCTTCCGGTCGTTGTCATGTTGGAAGACCCAGCCACGACCCATCTTCAATGCTCTGACTGAGGGAAGGAGGTTGTTGCTCAAAATCTCACAATAAATGGCCCCATTCATCCTCTTCTTAGACCAAAAAGTGGAGTAGAGGTGGACTTTTTAAATACTTCTGTTCCTCACTGTATACACCCAACAAGGACCAGCGGCGTACTGGTAAATTGCTGGACTTTGAGTGGTTATACCAGGATGATTCCTGCAGCTGCAGGTATCATTCTGGTGTTTTTTTTTTCAGGTGGCGATCAGCTTTCATGTAAAAGCAATCCTAGTGGCTAATTAGCTACAGGATTGCTTTTACAGGCAGTGGGAGAAGATTCCCCCCCCCCCCCAGTTGCCTTCCACGGCCTTCTCGGGCAGTCCCATGCCTTTGGGGGAACCAGTGTTTCTTTCAGCTGACCATAGAGCTGATTGGAGACTGGAATGGCACCAATCATATCTATAGTCTAAGAAATCAGAAGCTACGAGCATTTCATTACTTCATTTTCGCAGGATATAAACAGCGCCAGGATATAAACAGCTTCATTAGTAAATTGGGAAAGCATCTGATCACACCGATCTTGGTGAGATCAGATGATGTAAGGGCAGTGGAGATATCTAGAGTCTAATAGACCCCAGATTTCTAAAAAAAAGAATACCTGTCAATGGATATTGCAGTCACTGGGGGTATTTACATTCCCTGTGATACTGTGATAGCAATAAAAGTGCAAGGCAGACGTGCTAACCACTAAGCCACTGTGCCGCTGTCAGGGCAGGAGCTGAGGAACGGACAGGCAGGCCTAACAATGTAACGCACTGGCTGACGACAACCACCACCCACAGACCGAAGTCCCTCAGGGCGCAGAGTCTAAGTCCCAGGCTGCCCTTCACCAGGGCCCCTGATGGTGGGGATGGACTTGACGCAGCCAGGAACCAGGTCGCGGCCCCCGAGACACCTCAGCTGCGGCAATGGCCGCCGCCAATGGCGTGTAGCTGGTGGAAGAGACAAAAGAGTAGTCAGACAAGCCGGGGTCAACAACAACAGGACAAAACAGTACAGGACAGCAGACGAGAATCACAGGTCACGAGCCGGGTTCAGCAACAGAGGGTCAGATCAAAGGAGAATACAAAGAATAGTCTAGTCACAAGCCGAATCAGATACCAGGAGAGTCACGAGAGTCAGAACAGAGTAATAGCAACACAAAGACACAAGTGCAAAGAGCATGTGCAGGCCACAGGCTTATATGTCATCAGCCACACCCCTCTGGGGGATGGACCACAGAAACCTGAAGGCATAAAAGGATTCCCATCATGCACAGCAGAATCCAAGATGGACGCCAGCACATGGAGTAACATAACCTCAGGGAAAAGGTAGGACCTTGACAGTACCTCCTCCTCAAGGGCCCCTCCCCCTCCGCGGCTCAACAAAAGGTTTCCGAGGAAAGCGGGTATGAAAAGCGCGGAGGAGGGCAGGAGCATGGACATCCGCGGAAGGAACCCAGGAACGCTCCTCGGGACCATAACCGCGCCAATGAACCAGGAACTGTAATTGACCGCGCACCAATCGAGAGTCCAGTATCCGGCTCACCTCATACTCCTCATGACCGTCAACCCGGACAGGACGGGGCCGAGGAAGAGAGGTAGTGAAGCGATTGCAGATCAGAGGTTTCAACAGGGAAACATGAAAGATATTGGAGATCCGCATCCCAGACGGAAGGGCAAGGGCATAGGCCACCGGGTTCACTTTGCGGAGAATGCGGAAAGGACCGACAAAACGGGGAGCTAGTTTTGGTGTGGGCACCCGAAGATTGAGGTTGCGAGTAGACAACCACACCCGATCGCCGACCTGGTATGAAGGAGCGGGCAACCGTCTGCGATCAGCCTGGAACTTCTGGCGCTGAGCTGAGTCCCTCAAGGCCCTCTGGATCTGCCCCCATGAAGAACGCAGGGCAGCAAGATGGTTCTCCACAGCCGGAATGTCCTGTGGTGAGAACCTCTCAGGTAATACCGCGGGTTGGAACCCATAGTTGGCCATGAAGGGAGACATCCCGGAGGAGGCGTTGACCGCCGAGTTCCTGGCAAACTCTGCCCACGGCAGGAGATCGGCCCACTCGTCCTGATGGTCTGAAACATAACACCGAAGGAATTGTTCTAAGGCCTGATTGGAATGCTCCGCAGCCCCATTGGACTGCGGGTGGTAGGCTGAAGAAAAGGAGAGACTAATACCCAGCTGGGAGCAGAAGGCGCGCCAAAATCTGGACACGAACTGACTCCCGCGGTCTGAGACAATCACCTTAGGTAACCCATGCAGGCGAAAAATCTCCCTGGAAAAGACCGTGGCCAGTTCTTGCGCTGTGGGTAATTTCCTGAGTGGAATGCAATGGCACATCTTGGAAAACCGATCGACGATCATGAGGATGACCGTATGACCCCGAGACACCGGGAGGTCTACAATAAAGTCCATTCCTAGATGTGACCAAGGACGCTCCCCATTGGGAATGGGTTGCAGAAGACCCAAAGGGAGATGCCGTGGAGACTTATTCTGGGCACAGATCGAACATGCCGCTACATAAGAGGCAATGTCGGCACGGAGGGTTGGCCACCAGAATAAGCGAGAGATGACCCAACACAGCTGGTTCTTCCACGGATGCCTGGCAGTTTTGGTGTTATGGTAGGTACGCAGCAGGCGGGTGTGCAATCCCTCGGGTACGAAACATCTACCCTCCGGCTTCCCGGGAGGAGCATCAGTTTGAGCCGCCAAAATCTGCTCCCCAAGGGGAGAGGTCAGACTGGTGCGAATGGCAGCCAGGATCTGATCTGGAGGTATAAGTGAGATTGGCTCAGAGTCCTCCCTGGACAACTCAGAGTATTGCCGTGATAACGCATCAGCCCTGACATTCTTGGAACCAGGCAAATAAGAAACCACATAGTTGAAGCGTGACAAGAACAGAGCCCATCTGGCCTGGCGGGGTGTCAATCTCTTGGCCTCCGAAAGATAAGTCAGGTTCTTGTGATCGGTAAGAATGAGGACCGGAACCGCGGAACCCTTGAGCAGGTGCCTCCATTCCTTGAGAGCCAGAATGATGACCAACAACTCCCGATCTCCAATCTGGTAGTTGCACTCAGCCGAGGAAAGCTTCCTGGAGTAGAACCCGCAGGGAAGTAGGGGTCCATCGGGCGACCAACGCTGAGACAGGAGAGCCCCTACTCCCGTCTCGGAAGCATCAACTTCGAGGACGAAGGGCAACCCAGGATTGGGATGCGAAAGAATCGGAGCCAAAGCAAAGGCAGCTTTCAGAGCCTCGAAAGCTATGATGGCCTCGGATGGCCACTCGTGAGGGTTACTCCCCTTCTTGGTTAGGTCAGAGAGAGGCTTTGCCAATGTGGAGAAGTTCCTGATGAACTTCCGATAGTAGTTGGCAAAACCCAGAAAGCGCTGAATGGGCCGAAGACCATTGGGACGAGGCCACTGCAGAACCGCCGCAACCTTCTGAGGGTCCATGGAAAATCCCTCCGCGGAAATTATGTAGCCCAAAAAGGCAACCTGGGATCGATGGAACTCGCACTTCTCGAGTTTACAAAAGAGTCCGTTCTCACGCAATCGTTGCAGCACCTGCTTGACATCCTGGACATGGGACTCCATGGAGGTAGAGTAAACCAAGATGTCATCCAGGTAAACCACTACGCACTGCTGCAACAAATCACGAAGGACATCGTTTATGAATTCCTGAAAAACCGCGGGCGCGTTACACAATCCGAAGGGCATCACCAGGTATTCGTAGTGCCCAGTTCTGGTGTTAAACGCGGTCTTCCACTCATCCCCCTGTCTGATCCGTACGAGGTTGTACGCCGCCCTAAGGTCGAGTTTGGTAAAGACTGTTGCTCCCTTAAGGCGGTCGAACTCAACTCAGAAATCAAAGGAATTGGATATGCATTTTTAATGGTAATCCGATTGAGACCCCTATAATCGATGCAGGGCCTCAATTCCCCACCTTTCTTCTTTATGAAAAAAAAACCCGCTCCTGCTGGGGAAGTAGACTTACGAATGTGCCCCCGGGAAAGCGCATCCACAACGTACTCCTCCATGGCCTTATTCTCCGCAACCGAGAGAGGGTACACCCTGCCACGTGGAGGAGTGGCCCCGGGTTGCAAGGATATAGCGCAGTCGTAAGGACGATGCGGTGGTAAGGTACCAGCGCGTACCTTATCAAACACGTCCCGGTACTCTCCATAGTCGGTGGGCAACGCAGAGTCCGAGGAGGCACACAATACCTTAACCGGCCCCCGGATGCACCCGGCCCCACACTGTGGAGACCATGAGAGAATCTCGGCTGTTTGCCAATTGAAGGTTGGATTGTGCCTCTGGAGCCAGGGATACCCCAAAACCACCGAATAGTGTGGGGAAGAAATCACCTGAAAACAGGCCAACTCCCTGTGAACAGCCCCAATGGCTACCTCTATTGGCAGAGTCTCGTGGGTAACCTGCGGCGGTTGCAGGGGCCTGCCATCTATTGCTTCGAGAACCAATGGGGCAGCACGAGCCTGCAGGGGAATGGAGTGCTGTGCAGCAAACGAGCTGTCCAAGAACAACCCACCGGCCCCAGAGTCTACCAACGCCTGGGCCGTCACCGAGCCCCCGTCCAAGAAAGGACCACGGTGATCAGTGGCTTATCCTTGCGGAATGCCGGGGACGAGGAAACACCACCCAAGATCTGTCCCCGACATGATCTCAGGTGCGAGCGTTTCCCGGACGGACCGGACAAGACTGCCGAAAGTGCCCACCGAGGCCACAGTACAGGCAGCGACCCTCCCGACGCCGAGTGGCCCGCTCCCCCTCGGAAAGGCGAGCAAATCCCAGCTGCATGGGTTCCCCACCAGACAAGCTATCCCCAGGAGGCGTGGGAGGAGAGGGAGGAACGGGTGGGACAGAAAACGCAGGTGCCAGTCGATTGGAAGGCCTCCGCAGGCGTTCCTTGAGTGAAGGCCTCTCCCTGAGCCTGGTGACAATCAGGAAAGAGATGAGCTCCTCCAACACCACAGGCAGTTCCTTAGCTGCAATCTCGTCCTTCAATGTGTCAGAAAGACCATGGGAAAACGCAGCCACCAGAGCCTCATTGTTCCAACCGACCTCTGCCGCCAGGGTACGAAACTCTATAGAGTACTCGGCCACGGTCCATGAACCCTGATGCATGGTCATGAGCAGCTTGGCCGCCGAGGCGGAACGAGCCGGTACGTCGAATACCCTACGGAAGGCATCGACAAAACAGGAAAAATCTTGAATCACCGGGTCGTTCCTCTCCCATAAGGGATTTGCCCAGGCCAAAGCCTTGTCTGAGAGTAGTGAAATTAGGAACCCCACCTTTGACCTCTCAGACGGAAAGGCGTGGGGTATTAATTCAAAATAAATACCCACCTGGTTGAGGAACCCACGACACTGACTCGGCTCACCCCCAAAGCGCTGTGGAAGAGGGGCAGAACCAGTCATACCTCTGGGCGCCGCTGATGCAGCCGTCGAGGTGGTGGACGCAATAGGCGGAGAAGCAGCGGGAGAGACCACCAGAGCGACTACCGGCCTAATAGCACCAGGAGCAAGGTGTGCAGTGCGTGCAAGCAGAGTTTGCAACGCCTGAGCGAACTGATTCAACAGATGATCCTGTTGATCGAGTCTGGCGACTAGCATTGGGAGCGAAGGTGTGCCTGCACCGTCAGGGTTCATGGCACTTGTGTAATGTCAGGGCAGGAGCTGAGGAACGGACAGGCAGGCCTAACAATGTAACGCACTGGCTGACGACAACCACCACCCACAGACCGAAGTCCCTCAGGGCGCGGAGTCTAAGTCCCAGGCTGCCCTTCACCAGGGCCCCTGATGGTGGGGATGGACTTGACGCAGCCAGGAACCAGGTCGCGGCCCCCGAGACACCTCAGCTGCGGCAATGGCCGCCGCCAATGGCGTGTAGCTGGTGGAAGAGACAAAAGAGTAGTCAGACAAGCCGGGGTCAACAACAACAGGACAAAACAGTACAGGACAGCAGACGAGAATCACAGGTCACGAGCCGGGTTCAGCAACAGAGGGTCAGATCAAAGGAGAATACAAAGAATAGTCTAGTCACAAGCCGAATCAGATACCAGGAGAGTCACGAGAGTCAGAACAGAGTAATAGCAACACAAAGACACAAGTGCAAAGAGCATGTGCAGGCCACAGGCTTATATGTCATCAGCCACACCCCTCTGGGGGATGGACCACAGAAACCTGAAGGCATAAAAGGATTCCCATCATGCACAGCAGAATCCAAGATGGACGCCAGCACATGGAGTAACATAACCTCAGGGAAAAGGTAGGACCTTGACAGCCGCCTGATATTAAAAATGTATGCAGATTGTTGCTAGTGCAAGGGGCGTGTGCAGTTTTAAAGCATGTCATGTTTTGGTGTTTACTCAGCATACCATCATCTTTTATACTTTACCAAATAATTGGCCAATATATATATATATATATATATATATATTTTTTTTTTTTTTAAAGTTCAAAAATCGCTCTGCGAGTACTATGTTCATAAAAAATTGCAGCACCTATCATTTAATTCACTAGGGTGTCTCCTTTAAAATAATATAATGTTTGGGGGTTCAGAGTAATTTCTTAGCAAAAAATACAGATTTTTTTTCATGTGAACAAAAAGTGTCAGAAAAAGCTTGGTCTTCAGGTGGTTAGAAGAGTGAGTGATATGTGGCATAAACTTCTAATGCCCCCCATGACCCCTTTTTGGAAAGTAGACACCACAAACTATTTGCTGAGAGGCATGTTGAGTCAATAGAAGAATTTATTTTTTTACCACAAGTTTTTGGAAAATGACAAAATTACACAAAATTTTCACTTAAATTATTTATTGCTCACACATGCCATGGGTATATGTGGAATTACTCCCCAAAATACATTCTGCTACTTCTCCTGAGTGTGAGGATACCACATGTGAGAGACTTTTTGGCAGTCTAGCCGCATAGAGGACCAAAAAATCCAATAAGTACCTCCAGGCTTTTAAAGGGCTTTATTTCTTCATTACACTTCCTGACTACCTATCACAGTTTTGAAGGCCCTGAAATGCCAGAATAGTGCGAACCCCCCCCCTTTATATGACCCCTTTTTTGAAAGTAGACACCCTGAGGAATTTGATAAGCATGGTGAGTATTTTGCAGATCTCCTTTGTAATATTCACTTATTGGGATTTTTTTTACCAGACATGTAGCAGAATACATGTTGGCCTAAATTTGTGATTAACTTTGAGTTTACTATATTTTTTTTATAGCCAAAAGTGAAATTTTTTTTTTTTAAAAAAAATGTTCAGTCTTTAATAGTTTATAGTGCAAAAAATAAAAAGCACACAGGTGATCACATAGCGCCAAAAGAAAGCTCTATTTGTGTGAAAAAAGAACATACATTTTGTATGAGTACAGCATTGCATGACCGCGCAATTACCAGTTGAAATAGTGCAGTGCTGAATAGCAAAAAAAAGCCTGGTCAGGAAGAGGGGTAAGTGGTTAAGCGCACCTTCATAAATTGATAATATTTATTTTCCCCTCTGTATATATAAAAATATGAACTGAGTACCAGTATCAAATTAGAAGATGCTCGTAAGGTTGATATGGAAATCAGGTCCGCTATGCAGAAAAGCAAGGAAATGTGTGAACAGAAGCCTCCACAATATATGGATATGGAAAATATGGAGGAAAGAACGGGAGAAGTCTTTGATAAGATGGATAGACTAAGATACTACCAACTGAAGTACTTTTTTGAGAGCCTCCCAAAGCCTATAAGAACTAGAAAAGACTGGAATCCATTCGAGAGAATATTTGAGTCACGGGGAAATGGTAAACAATGAATGGCAAAAATACACAAAATATTAATGGAACTTGACACTGACACAAAATTAATGCACATAGAGAAATGGGAAGAAAAATAGAGGAGGAGGAGCAGAGGAAAAAGTTCACATTAATTCACGAAAATATTAGTATGAGGGAAGTAGAAATAAACTATAAGTGTTTAAATAGATGGCACATTACCCCTAATGTGGAGCACAGGATAAATACGGAAATGTCACAGATGTGTTGGAGAGGTTGTCGAGAGGTGGGCACGTGGTATCATATGTGGTGGGAGTCTCCAGAAATACAGGTGTTTTGGCAGAGGATAGTTTATTTGATAGGGAAAATTACTAAAATCAATATGGGATTGGATCCAGAACTATGTCTCCTCCATATCTCAGAACTCTCAACGAAAGCATATAAGAGTTCAGGGATATGGCACTACTTGACCGCAGCAAAGAGTCTGATCCCCAGGTACTGGAAGAAAAGAGAGGTGCCAACTGAGGAGGATTGGATGGATAGAGTAAATCAGATATCTGGGACGAATACAAAGCAAAGGCGAAATATATGAAGAGATAACACTCCTGGAAGTGGGTTTAGAATGGGGTTTAGGAACAACAGCAATATATGGAGTTAACGAGACAAGAGAAAAGGTGGAGCGTGGGAGGGAGTGGGGAGGAGGGGAGGGGATAGGGAGATAGAGGTGGGGGTGTATGGGAGGGGGGATGGAAAAGGAAGTTATATATATAAATAAATAAATTACATAAGGAGAAATTACTGTTTAGATAACTATTTTAATAGAAATGTTTTGTATATGACTTGAAAAATAAATAAATATTTATAAAAAGAAAAAAAAAAGAAGCCTCCACAATAGGGGGGCCAAGGAAAGTGGGAAAGTAGCATAAACTATTTTAACTACTTGGTGCTGAGGGTACACAAATATGGGGCCTCTTGACGACTGGGCCTTGACACCAGGAAGCCACATATTTGCATACCAAAATGTAAACAAACGGTTCCACGAGCGTGCAAAGCTCCCAATCACTACTTCCGATCGGAAGCGTTCTGATCATGTGGCAGCCAATCACGGCAGTGACATGATCATAAACTCCACCCCACCTCCTGGCATCAGAAACCCGTCTCTGGGCCAGGAGGCGCTGGCATAAAGGGGTTAATTATTATTATACTTAGCTTACCCTAAGTAAGCATCTAAACAAGGAAAACACAGATTTCTGGGGTCAAAGAACCGCAGATTATGTACGAAATAGGGTACCAGGGACCTATTTGTTTTTATCCCTTTTATTTTTAAGATGAACTATAGGCAAAGGTTTCAATATGCGGATGAAATGCATGTAAGGGGGCAGTTTTACCTGCCCAAGGATTGTATTTCTATCCCTTCAGTCCTAAAATCTACACAGCACAGCCAGAATTATGACCCTCTTTTCTATGTTACAGTAGTACTACCTACTATAGAGTGGTGTTACCTCTCCATGCCCAACTTCCTGATTGGACTGTAAAGAAGCAGCAGCAGAATGATGAGGTTGTGTTTCAGCTCTTATCTCCTGCCAGTTTGTTTCTTGTAAGCAACTATGAATGCAGGACACCTGAGTGGCTCCCAATGCTGCTTTTCACTTCCCCAGTCAGAGGGCTACTGTACATGGTATTTCTAATACTAAGTCAAATTCATGTACAACTGTTGCATATAAAAATTACATATCCTGACTTAGTAATGAATTTGTGTCTTTTAGATCTCCCCAGAGTTCAGGTTTAAGCAATTTTTTTAATGTATGTTTAAAAAACACTGCTTTACAGCAATAAAAGAATACTTATTTTATATTCAAACTATAGGTCAGGACACAAATTGGCCACAGACATGTTAGTGATGGGTCACCACATGATTGTATAGTAAAGATTCTAGTTTGTTAATAGAGATGTGCACAATGAAAAAATGTGTTTAGTTTCATTTTGGATTCATTTGTTAATAATTTTGTTTCGTCATATTAGTTATGTCAGAATGATTTGTTTTTGGAATTCGTTTAGTACGGGTGTCGGCAACCCGCGGCTCCAGAGCCGCATGCGGCTCTTTTTCATCTTTGCTGCGGCTCCGGAGCACACTGCCCACCAGGTGGTCGGCAAGCCGCAGATCGCGAGCCACATGCGGCTCTTCTGTGTGCCGGGCGCCCGCTCCCCTCCCTCCTCAAAAATCCGGCCCGCGGAGCGTGGAACATTGGCTGTCAGGATGTAGGTGGGGCAGCCAGGATGTAGGCGGGGCAGAGTGACGAACTCCTCTCTCAGTCCGCCCTGAAGACCAGAACGGCGCGGGAACACAGCGAGAGGAACGTGCGGAGCAAAGGTAAGTGAAATGGGGGATGAATTACTATGTGGGGGATGAATTACTGTGTGGGGGATGAATTACTATGTGGGGGATGAATTACTATGTGGGGGATGAATTACTATGGGGGATGAATTACTATGGGGAATGAATTACTATGTGGGGGATGAATTACTATGGGGGAAGAATTACTATATGGGGTAAGAATTACTATATGGGGGATGAATTACTATGGGGGAAGAATTACTATATGGGGGATGAATTACTATATGGGGGATGAATTACTATGGGGGATGAATTACTATGGGGGATGAATTACTATGTGGGGGATGAATTACTATGGGGGAAGAATTACTATATGGGGGATGAATTACTATGGGGGAAGAATTACTATATGGGGGATGAATTACTATGGGGGAAGAATTACTATATGGGGGATGAATTACTATATGGGGGATGAATTACTATGGGGGATGAATTACTATGTGGGGGATGAATTACTATGGGGGAAGAATTACTATATGGGGGATGAATTACTATGGGGGAAGAATTACTATATGGGGGATGAATTACTATGGGGGAAGAATTACTATATGGGGGATGAATTACTATATGGGGGATGAATTACTATGGGGGATGAATTACTATGGGGGATGAATTACTATGTGGGGGATGAATTACTATGGGGGATGAATTACTATATGGGGGATGAATTACTATATGGGGGATGAATTACTATATGGGGGATGAATTACTATGGGGGATGAATTACTATATGGGGGATGAATTACTATGGGGGAAGAATTACTATATGGGGGATGAATTACTATATGGGGGATGAATTACTATGGGGGAAGAATTACTATATGGGGGATGAATTACTATATGGGGGATGAATTACTATGGGGGATGAATTACTGTGTGGGGGATGAATTACTATGGGGGATGAATTACTATATGGGGGATGAATTACTATATGGGGGATGAATTACTATATGGGGGATGAATTACTATGGGGGATGAATTACTATATGGGGGATGAATTACTATGGGGGATGAATTACTATATGGGGGATGTATTTTCAGTTTTAAAAATGTGGCTGTCAAAATAAATTTCAATCGTGGTTTTGGCGAGATTTGGCTCAGTTGAAAAAAAAGGTTGCCCACCACTGACCTAAGGCTATGATTGTGATTATGAAGATACACTGTGGCCCTGATTAACCCTTTGCTTACTGGGCCCTTAAACCCCCTTCATGACCAGAGTGCTTTTTGCAATATATGCAGTGTCGGATTTGTTATAAATGTTGCAATGGTTTTGCGGCTCCCAGTCTTTTTTTTCCCTTCGGAAACGGGTCCAAGTGGCTCTTTATGTCTTAAAGGTTGCAGACCCCTGGTTTAGTATATTCAGGTTTATTTCGTATGTTCGTTATTTTCAAATCGATACAAAATTAGAATTTTGGAAGACAGCTATATTTGTTATATTTTATTCTATTCTATACTCATTTATTCTATCTTTTTCTATTCTATTCTTTTCTGTTTTATTCTATTCCTTTTTATTCTATTCTTTTCTATTCTGTTTTATTATTTTCTATTCTATCTAATTATTTTCTTTTCTGTTCAGCAGCAGTTTCATATTCGTTATTTTCAAATCGACACGAAATTTGAATTTCGGAAGACAGCTGTATTTGTTCTATTTTATTCTATTCTATTCTCATGTATTCATCTTTTTCTATTCTATTTTATTATATTCTGTTTTATTCTATTCCTTTTTATTCTATTACATTCTGTTTTATTCTATTCTTTTATTTTCTATTCTATTTTATTCAACAGTCTAAGTAGGTATCATCATCTTATTTTTACTTTTATACCTTACTGTATGTATTGCAATATGTTTACATTTTGAATTTAAATTAATTTTCCAATTCAAATTCATTTTTTAATTCGAATTCGGATAATTAGTTTTGTTGCAATTTATTTCAGATTCGTTGAAATTTGTTACTATAATTATTCGGAAATTCAATTACATGTCAATCTCTGAATAACAAAAATTTCATCCGAATTCGGATTTGTAACTAAATCGCAAATGTCTATTTGTTAAAGCTTAAAATCATTAAGTGATATGGTGCACTTTATCTATGTTTCAGTTCATATACTATTGAAATCTGAGATGTACCCAATAAATGAGTTTGTTAATGTATTGCAGAGAATTGATATAAGAGGTATGCTTGCGTTTTAGCATTTGTATTGCAAGCCCATAGTTTGTGTCCATGAGCAGCTCATGTTTTTTTTTTTTTTCGATGTCTAAGACCCTGGTCATAACGGGTGTGACTTGCAATGCAATTTCCCATGGCCATGTGACTTGCAAATCGCATGGCAAGTTGCACCCTATTGTCCGCAATTACAGAAGTCATATCAGTGCGATTCCAACTTGGTCGGAACCACACTGATTTCTAAAGTAGTACATGCTTTTAGGTGCGACTTGCATAGACGTCTGTGTCTTACAAGCCGCAGATGTCTTGCAAGTCATACCTTAAGTCGGAATACCATCTGACTTTGAAATCGTGCGACTTCACTGGAAGTCGCACGATTTCAAAAGTTGGATCCGTGTGAGCAGGGTGTAAATCAGGGAACTAATGTTCTTTAATTATTGGTGTTTCTTTTCAAATTTTTTTTTGTCCTTCCCTTATACAGACACTGAGATGGGCAGCATATGGCAGGTACACCAAGGTCCCTGCTTTTACTTTAGCTACACTCCCTGACTGCTGCAAACTGCTGCTCCAGAAACCTAATAAAGCTTTCAATTCAGATATTAGTACAGGTTTATAATCTTTCTGCCTTCCTTAATCAAGTGATTTGTTGCAGGGCAGCGTATCTCCCGCACTGCCATGTGGGAGACATATTTATCCATGTGCAAATAGTTACTTCCAGAAAAGTAAGCTGCTCATTGAGGAGATATGAACAGGTACCTCTAATTATCCCTTCTTTACTTAAGTTGCACTCATCCACAGCCCCAATCTGTTGCTCTAGCAACCTGATAAATGTGCAATTTCAGGTGTGGGGCACAGGTTCATACTTCCTCTGCTATCCACAAAGCAGTGATCTGTTGCAGGGTGGCTATTTGCCACATCCCAGCACTGGCATGCTGGGGTGATGGCTTGCCCCGTGTAAATACTTACTTTCAGAAAATCATTATTTCTATAAATACTCACTTTCAGAAAATCATTATTTCTATAGAATTGCCAGGGTACTGGCGCATCTCATGAAGGAGATGGGGGCAGTCACCTCACGCATCATTATTAATTTAAAACTCAGGTGTTTTAACTGCATACTACGCCAGTTTAGTTTTTATATTCTACTTATGGTATCTTTAATAACTGGACCCCCAGGGACTCGTTTGTCGCATGTGGTCATGTGAGAGGGAGATTTGGGTACATACACTGCGTTGCCAAAAGTATTGGGACGCCTGCCTTTACACACACATGAACTTTAATGACATCCCAGTCTCAGTCTGTATGGTTCAATATTGAGTTGGCCCACCCTTTGCAGCTATAACAGCTTCAACTCTTCTGGGAAGGCTGTCCACAAGGTCTAAGAGTGTGTCTATGGGAATGTTTGACCATTCTTCCAGAAGCGCATTTGTGAGGTCAGGCACTGATGTCAGACGGGAATGCCTGGCTTGCAGTCTCTGCTCTATTTCATCCCAAAGGTGTTCTATCATGTTGAGGTCAGGACTCCGCAGGCCAGTCAAGTTCCTCTACCTCAAACTCGCTCATTCGTGGTTTGATGGACCTTGCTTTGTGCACTGGTGCACAATCATGTTGGAACAGGAAGGGGCCATCCTCAAACTGTTCCCACAAAGTTGAGAGCATGAAATTGTCCAAAATGTCTTGATATGCTGACTCCTTAAGAGTTGCCTTCACTGGAACTAAGGGGTCAAGCCCAACCCCTGAAAAACAACCCCACACCAAAATCGCCCCTCCACCAAACTTTACACTTGGCACAATGCAGTCAAGCAAGTACCGTTCTCCTGGCAACTGCCAAACTCAGACACGTTCATCGGATTGCCAGACAGAGAAGTGTGATTCATCACTCCAGAGAACACGTCTCCATTGCTCTAGACTCCGGTGGCGGCATGCTTTACACCACCGCATCTGATGCTTTGCATTCCACTTGGTGACGTAAGGCTTGGATGCAGCTGCTTGGCCATGGAAACCCATTCCATGAAGCACTCTATGCACTGTTGTGCTAATCTGAAGGCCACATGCAGTTTGGACGTCTCTAGTGATTGACTCTGCAGACAGTTGGTGACTTCTGCGCACCTTGCGCTTCAGCATGCACTGATCCTGCCCTGTCATTTTACGTGGCCTACCACTTCGTGGCTGAGTTGCTGTTGTTCCCAGTTGCTTCCACTTTGCTATAAAACCACTGACAATTGACCATGGAATATTTAGTAGCAAGGAAATTTCACGGATGGACTTATTGCACAGATGGCAACCTATCATGGTACCACGCTTGAGTTCACTGAGCTAATGAGAGCGACCCATTTTTTTCACAAATGTTTGTAGAAGCAGTCTGCATGCCTAGGTGCTTGATTTTGTACACCTGTGGCTATGGAGGTGATTAGAACACCTGAATCCAATGATTTAGAAGGGTGTCCCAATACTTTTGCCAATATAGTGTGCTGTGTGTGTATCAGTAAATGTATTTCTAAAGGTGCTATTGCAATGAACGTTTCACCACATGTCGGTAACAACCCATGCAATCCATACATACAAAGAAACTAAAACAAATAAGTTCAGAAATTGTTATGTGTAATAAAAATGGAGTGACACAGGGAAAAAGTATTGAACACATGAATAAAGGGAGGGTCAAAAAGGCATATATAAACATATGTATATATAAACATGATGCCATACTCTTGCAAATTTTCCTAGTAGAGTAATAAACTAAATATAAAGGTAACACCCACTCTTGCATATATGGTTTGAATCTCGAGTAAAACACATAACTCCTCCCAACATGCTGACAGAAAGTTGCAGAATAGAAATTCATGCTTACTCAAGCTGACTTCTTGATTTTTTTTTTTTTTTTTTGAGCTGTAGCTGATTTTGTAGTATTTTTTATTATTTAAAAGAAGAAATACTTTCATCAGAGTAGTGCAATGATCAACCCCCTGGGGGGCTGGCGGTGATCAGTGATATTTATTTATTTTTTTACACTTTACTTTGCAGGAGCAATAAAGATTATTGCTCCTGCAATGCAATGCTTGCTTTGAACTGTCATAAATGGGTTAAGTTCATGACAGTTCAAAATACTAGCAATCTGTGATTGGTCCCTGTACCATATGAGAGCTGTGGGCCAATCCAGCTCACCAGGAAGGGAAGCAGAGCTGTTATCATATTGATTCATAACAGTTTTGCTAGCATTGTGACCGCATAGCGCATAGGTCCCATTTTACCAGGATATAAGTGCACATGCAGCACTTCCTCGTGTTAGTATAGCAAGAGCAATGTACCGGTACATTGCTGTAGCTGCCACTTGTCCACAGTAAGAGTACTGCAGGAGATCGGCAAGTGGTTAATTAACCATTTCAGCCCCGGAAGGTCCCCCCCCCTTCCTGACAAGGCCATTTTTTGCTACTCGGCACTGCACTTTTTCTGGTAATTGTGTGATCATGTAACACTGTACCAAAACTAAATTTATATTTTTTTTTCACATCAATTGAGCCTTCTTTTGGTGGTATTTGATCACCACTGGGTTTTCAATTTTTTGCGATATAAACAAAAAAAAGACAAACAATTTCTGAAAAAAAAAAACAATATTTTCTAGTTTCTGTTCTAAAAATATCCAATGAACTCAAATAATAGTCATATTAGGCCAACATGTATTCTGCTACATGTCTTTGTTATGTGAGAGACTTTTTGGCAGCCTAGCCAAATACAGGCCCCCAAAATCTAATGACCACCTTTAGGCTTTCAAAGGGCATATCTCCTTATGTCACTTCCTCACTACCTATCACAGTTTTGGAGGCTCTGAAATGCCAGGTTAGTACAAACACCCCCCCCCCCCCCCAAATGACCCCTTTTTGCAAAGTAGACAATTCAAGGAGTTTAATAAGAGGCATGGTGAGTATTTTGCAGATATAATTTTTGTCACAGGGTTTTGAAAAAGGAAAGGAAAAATACATTTTTCAAAAACTTGCGGCAACAAATGAGATCTGCAAAATACTCACCATGCCTCTTGGCAAGTACCTTGGAGTGTCTACTTTCCAAAAAGGGGTCATTTGGGGGGGTGCTTCAACTATCCTGGCATTTTAGGGCCCACATTAGAAGCTTATGCCACACTTCATTCACTTTTCTAAAGATGTAAAATGGATTTTACAAGCAAAATTCAGCTTGCACAAGCAAAATTCAGCTTGCACAAAGAAATTCTTTTATCTCTGGCTGCTGTACAAGAGGGTTATTCTTTTGTTTGATAAGTGTCAGTTTTACAGTGTAATCCGTTAGTGGAAAATACCACTTCTGTTTGTTTGCACTTTTTTTTTTAACTAGCTTCTCAATTTTCTTTCCTATTACTTCAAGGGAAATATGCCAACCAATGATGCTCAGATTAAACAGCACTTATCTAGTGGGAGAGGCCACTTTAATAGTGATATTGTGGCACAGTACCAAAGCCAGTGTTGGAACCTGAGTGAACAGAAGATGAAGATGAAGAAGTCTGGGTCCGCTCCTTGTGAGCTTGGTAAGTTTTTTTTTTTTGTTTTAATTGTTAGTTTGGTAGCTAATTTAGGGCACTTGTTCACTGCCATCAGATTCAGTAGCAAATCAGGTTTAGTATACTTTCAGGTACTTTTGCAGATGCTTTGGCTTGCTGAGTTACTTCAGTTTAACATTTCCTTGATCAAAGAATTGCTTTGAGCTGCTGCTGAGTTTCTTTTCCATTCATATTGACTCGTGTGCGGGAATAAGTAGTGACAATAACTGTCTTATTTAAAACCGAGCTCCAGGTTTCATCATTTTCAAAGCTTTAGAGGTATTGCTCAGCATCTTAAAAAAAACATACATAACTCTTTTCAGTTTCAGCCCCCTGCGATTATCAGTGCTGTGTGTAAAATGGACACAAGTGCTGGTTTCTTGTGTTTGCCCTTATCTACACTTGGCCAGCCACAGAAAGTACGGCTGTAGCCTCATCACAGGCTGCATTTTGTGAATGGCCAGATGAGGGAAGAGAAGCTTAATGGCAGAGGTAAACACGCATTTGTACATCCAAAACTATGAGACCAATGGTGCCCAGAGTTTGGCTCTCCAGCAGGCCATACATTTAACATTTTTTTTTCTCCCATTCAAGCAGTGGGTTGAACAAAATAAAAAAAATGTGCAGATTCTCCCATCCACACTCCCCCATCTACACATTGGGGATGGGGGAATCACTGCCACAGTGCTACTGTGCTCTGCTGGTGGCACTGATCTTCAACAGGCCAACAGGCTGCTTGTGCACAAGTTGATCGATAGATTGATTTGTGTAAAACCAGCTAGCCCATACATGGATCGAAATTCAGCCGGTCCCTGCTGAACCAGCCGAATTCGATCCATGTATAGCCGGATCCACTTATTCCCATGAAGACCTAGGTCTCCTAATGAGTATGTGATCATGTGTCTCTGTCTTTTGCCTTTTTCCCCCAGCCTCAGATCCCCAGACTTTTCAGATCTTTTTCCCACCATCTATAAATTCTTCATGGGATACATAGATCTTGCATGCCTTCTGCATTTCCCATATACATTTTCATAACATTTCCATTGCTTTATCTTTGTAGATATAGCCATTTTCCAATGTATATGCTCTGTTGTCCTGTCTCCTAGTAATATTTAGAGCCCAAACAAGTAGATTAGCAACTTGGGCAATTTGCTTGTAATTAGGAAATCACCACAAGGGAAAAAACGTGGGCCACGCTGATGACCTTTCTTCAATAATTTTAGTTGCTCCCCTGAAAAGTTTACTCTTCTGACTACACTCTACCTTTCCTAATTTGCATGCTTGTCCTGGATCAATAACATAGAAGGCGATCGTTTTTAACAAGGTGGTCAAGAATGGTATCTTCTGTAGTTTTCTCAGTACAGGTTCCCTTTAATTAACTAGACACTGCAGCCGTTACTTTGGCTCCCAGCATAGTGCTGACCTGTTAACAGTGCCAACAGATAACAAGTAATGGCAAATTCAGTGAATGAAATGTCTAACCTGACATCATTAGACTGAACAAACATTTGTCTTTTAACTGCTTGTCAAAACTGCTTTTTATTTCCCATTTAACTTTATTGTAGTTTAATTTTAGGTTTACTCCTCAAAATATGAAAACAAAGACCAATGTATCATGCATATCTCAATTGGCTATGTACTTAAATACTATTCTGTTGCATACATGAATATTTCTAAATTACATATTACTACTTTTTCTTGACTCTGTTATCAAAGAGCATGTGTGTTTATTGTAAAAAAAAAAAAAAACAATAAAAAAAAATAATTTGTGCACTGCTTCTTTCCTAAGGTCTCTGTGTCCTGAACTGTGTTGAAGTGGTTATAAAAGGTTTTTAAAACCTTCCAATACCTGTCCCCCACCTTCCCTTCTTAATCCAGCAACGCTGCTGTCTCTTCCTAGTCTCACATGAGACTCTGGAAGCAGCAGGAGCCATTGGCTTCTGTTTCTGTCAGTCAGATCCTGTAAGGAGAGAATAGGGGCCTGGCCAAACTGCACTGTTTGTGTCTATGGATACACACAGCCCAACTCTGGAGCGCATCCACACAGAAGGAGCAGAGAGAGCTGGCATGGGAGGTAAGGAGCCACTCTGTGCAATACTATTACACAGAGCAGATTTTGTTTTACTATGATAAAAAAAATAGCCTTTACAACCACTTTAAACTATGTTTAAATGACAACCTGCAATTTTTCAAAAAGTAGAAAGAGCCAGAAGCATGAACAGTGAATGGTAATAAAAAATATAATATAAATGCATTGTCAGTAGAAAAGCATTAACAGTAAAAGCAAGCTGTGTCCTCTGACAGTTTAAATTCCAAACTTTTATGGTAGTCTGGAGTGTACTTTTCAGTACCCTAATAACTAAATTTATCAAACCCATCACCTGTTAGTGTTACAGGTATAGAAGACTGCTTTTCCAAAATAATAATACATGTAAGCCACACATGGACAACTTCTATAAGTGTCTTTATTCAAACGACCAGCAGCATGACAGCATACAGAGCGTCCCCACCCAGAGGCCACCCCTCCTTGACGCTATTTACTATAATAATAATAGGCCTAGTAGTAAGGATAGTTGTGGTCAGGGAAGGCGAATGACTTGTATACTCAATTTCATTAAAGAGGCAGCAGCACCCTGACACTTTGTTGAGGCTTACATGTATGTTGCATATTCATGTTATCTCCCATTAGACTGCCCAGTATGGGATAAAGCCCTAATTTTAGGTATATGCGGGAAGTTCTGTATATTCTGAGATACAGATCCAAGTGTATTTTTCTTATATTTTCTCAAGACAGACTGATTGTATTATACCTAAACGCATGTATTTTTCCTCGGATAGACAGATTACAATGCAGCAACACACATATCACTAAATCTAGGAGTGCCACTGCTTCCCATGACCTAAATCCATATAATTTTCTCAACTATATAACTTTCTTATGGTTGTCAATTGATGCATATTTCAATACAAAACAGATATATGCAAAAAGGCATATATAAATTGTATATAAAACATACATACACATTCTGTATATGTCACCTCTTTTATTCCTTAACCCAACCAGCTAAAGGGCTCCTCTACAACAGATAACAAGTAATAGCAAATTTGGTGAATAGAACGTCCTGACCAAGGGTGGACTGACAACTCATGGGGCCCCCGGCCAATAGGGGATCATGGGGCCCCTGTGTCCTCGCCCACACTCAAACCACACCCAAAAAAGCCTATGAAAGTTACTAGGGGCATCTCATGGGGCCCCCTACTGACCCTGGGCCCTCGGGCAGTGCCCGGGCACCCGAATGGTCAGTCCGCCCCTGGTCCTGACATTAGCCTGAACAAACATTTGTCTTATGTCAAAAATGGCTTTTTTGCATTTAATTTTAAAGTGTAATTTCAAGTGGTTCTAAAGTAATACTTTTTTTTACCTGAATGTATTCTCTGCATTAAGGTAAAAAACTTTCTGGGTAACAGGATCTCCCCCTCACCCCCCTTATACTTACCTCCTGAGCCTGATCTTGCTCCAGTATTGTGCATGAAAGCAACAGCGCTCTCCTCCCCATCCTTCCTCACAGGGCAGATTGATAGCAGCAGGAGCCATTGGCTCCTGCTGCTGTCAGTCAAATCCTATGACGAGGGAGCGAGGGGTGGACTGAGCTCTGCTGTCTGTGTCTGTGGACGCAGACAGTTGGGGCTCGGAAGCAAACTCGCACATATGCCCCCATAGGAAGCTACTTCTTATGGGAGCAGTCAGTGAAGGGAGGAGATAGAACTCCAGAAGAGGACGATCAGGGATACTTTGTTCAAAACCATTGCACAGAGCAAGTATAACATGTTCATTATTTTAAAATAAAAAAAATAAGGTTTACAACACAAAATATGAAATCCAAGATTTATGTGTCATGTGTATCTCGGTTGGGTATGTGCTTAACTGCTATTATATTTCAAAATGATATATCACTACTTTTTCTTGACTCTCTTCTCAGAGAGCATGTCTGTGTAATGTAACAAAAAAAAAACTTTGTGCACTGCTTCTCTCCTAAGGTCTGTGTGACCTAAACCTGAACTGTATTAAACTATGTTTAAATGATATTTGGCAATATTTCAAAAAAAGTAAGAGCCAGAAGTACATGAATAGTAATTACAAATAAACTAGAAGAACATTGTCAGTAGAAAATATTTTAAAGGTAAAAGCATGTTTTACAGAGCGACTCCAGAAAGATCAAATTGATAAATTGATCTGATAGACCTACCCACAATTTATAAAAGTCATATAGTATATTCAATTTACCATTAAATAGGAATTTGGCAGTCTATTACAGCTAGATTCAGCAAGCTTTTCAAAGAGTTTTTGGAAAGTTTGTTAGCTTTGTTCTTACAACACGTAAAAAATATTATGGTCACTGATAAAAACTAGGAAACACAATAGTCTGCATTTTTGAAGGTTTGATTCAGCTCCATTTAAAAAAATAACCAAATTCAGAATAAAAGGACATATCACCTTAGATTGCACACCCCTTGAGGGTTAGGGACTGATGTGAATGTTCAATATAAATATGTGTAAAGCACTGCATAAATTGACAGCTCTATATAAGTACCTGAAATAAAATAAAATAAATAGCAACAATACAAGCCTAATGAGTATGGCAATGGCAAAGTAGAAGTACTGAGCAAGCAGTCAGAGTCTTCTGACATAGTTTAAAGACAAAAGCTTTATGATACTCTGGTGTGTAGTTTTCAGTACTATTAGTACTTTAATTTCTCAAACCAATCACCTCTTAGTTTTGAAGCTATATAATACTACTTTGCCAAAAATATACATTAATAAATAGTAAACTAATATTTTTTAATTTTTGGCAGAAGACTATTATATGTTTCTAGAAAATATGCCAAGTCAAACATGGTATATTTGCTGAGTCCTACAGGAGCCGTTTGAAATTCAGTAATGATCTTTAAGTAACTTGAGATCGCTATTGAATTCACATCTCATGAATGTTTACTGAATTCCTTTCCTATAGTAAAATGAATACCTTCAAAGTCCTTATCTGAAGATCTACTGCATCCCTATTGCACCTTTCCTGTCCCTGCTTCCTACTTTAATAATAAAGTCATCTTTGCAGTGGTATTCTGGAGATAACTAATTAGGTTCCAACATTCCATTTCTAAACAACTCTTCCCTTCTAAATAGTTGCTTGCAAAAGGTTTGCTTCCAAAAAGAATTCACCATTTAGTAAGTTTTAGATTCAATAGGTTGGCAAGAATACCAGATCGTACCTGCTCAGGGTTCATCTACCAATAACATAGCTGATTACACACTTTTACAATTACAGCTGTCTTTTGCAAATTGAAAATCTGTGTAGTGTGTATTTATAGTATGTTTTACTCAGAAAAGAGTATATTTTTTTACAGGTATTTATATAGCACCAAGAATCTATGCAGAGCTTTACATACTGTACATACACATCAATACCTGCCCTCAAAGGACAGGATGTAAGTGGTTAGGGTGATGGGTTGACCATTTGAACAGATGACAGAATAATTCAGAGTGGACCCCAGGTAACAAAATGTTCTATTCACACATTTTTTTTAATCTTCAACATCATAAATGCAAAACCTGCTAAATATTAAACTACAAATCTGTTCTAGCTTTAAAGATCCGAACGTAAAGCATTTTTTCCCATAGAGCAGGTGTAGGGTTTGCTTTATGGTCACTATGGTTGATTTACTAAAGGTAAATATACTGTGCACTGCAATTGCAGTTGTTTTATATTCGAGGGAAAACTCTGAAATGATGCAAAGCTCTGCTGATTTCTTTCATCCAATCATGTGCAAGCAAAAATGCTGTTTTGTTTTTTTTTTTAAATTATGCTTGCATGTTCCCCTCAGATCTAGAACAACTACACTTTCAGTGCACAGCCTATTTGCCTTTAGTAAATCAACCCCAAATTGTACTTCAGAAAAACTGCACCAGAAAATCGTTGTCTATTCTGGCGCACAGTATAATCCCAGTGCAATTTATAAATAAACTTCCAGGTGGTATTTAGCTTTGGTATGTTTGTTATAGTCCTTGAACAAGCATGTTGTAAATGAGTGTCAGAAATACTTATTTTCAAGCAGAACTACGGGCAAAACCTTCTTTACATGTCCTTGTTGCTGCTTTCCTACCTTCACAGAATATTTCATCCATCTTCTGGTACACTCAGTAGTTGCTTTGAAATAGCCTATTTATTGTCAAATCAAACTGTTAATTCCTGTTTGTAAGACCAACGGCTGCTATGCCTCCTATTCCCCCAGATACTGGTCTTGGCACATCCCTTCTGTAGTTCTTTCTCCAGTAAGCAGTGATGTAATTTAGCCACACTTGCAGTGGTGGGCGGGGCGGGACTCTCAGACACATTCAACATGTACAGGCCTAGTGTACCCGCCCACATTCACTACAATTCCGTTGGTTGATGGGAACTACAGTTGCTGTTTATTGCAGAGAGAGAGAAGAGAATATGATATAATTCCAGCTGTTACACCTCCTCCTTGGCAGAGCAGATGCTGTTATCTTTTGAATTACAGAGATGAATTCATGAAAGTTCAATTAGAATTTTCTCCTAAATGGTAAGGATTTTCAAAATGTTAATAACTGTTTTGTGTAGGGGGGTGTACTAATAGGTGATTTTTTTTTGCCTATCCCGGAGTTCTTCTTTCATACTTGTTCCAGGTCAGAGATGCAGTCAAAGCATCAGAATTACCAGAGAACCAGCATTCTAAATGGAGAGTTCAGTAATGGCAACCCCCTCTAAGCTCTCAAGTCAATGTTCCTTCAAAGTGTATGTATGATCAAACCTTTTAGTTGTTTTAGATAAAGTTGAGAACCCTTGTTCCTTTTTTATTTTATTTTATTTGCTGTCTCAGGAAATTTTTCTTCACTTTCTCACTTGGAGATGCAATAGGAAGTGAAAGAAAATCTCATGAAAATGACATAAGCTCCCCTCTTAGCCAGTTATCACCACATCAGGTGTATCTATTGAAAGAATAACCTTCACCTTTTGTTTTGATGACAACTGTAATATTTTGGATTTCCCATCATATTTAATGATCAGGAGGACAAATAGAGGAAAATGTACTTAGCAGGGATGCAGACAGCAATACAAATTTAACAAGGGTTTTAACCCTTCCCTACTCTGTCTGGAACCATCTGAACTAAAAAAAATCTTCAATATACATACTCTTTAAATAAATCTCCTGGTTTTACATTAGACCAGAGAAAACAAGAGTGAATACAACTTTATGATAAAACTGAACCGAAACAGAAATGAGATGTTTACATGTGATTCACATGACAAAGTGTTTGGTTATACAAGAATTACATGTTCTCTCTTCTGTTTGAATGGATGAGCTGTGATGATGTCACTCCCACGCAAGTGAACGGAAGTCATGGCCGCAGCCCAGACCCCTGAAGGGAGGGCATGAGTATACCGTCCCTTCAGAGAGCATGCGCTGGTGACATCACCAGATGCTGCTCACTAGAATATCGCCTTACTTTTAAATAATAAAAAAGGTGCAATGTTACAACCTCCATCCATTGTTTAAAAGGATAAGGTATAATTGCACGTGCCAGGACACTACAATACAATCCAGTTATCAAAGAACAAGTAAAAGTCGGTCAGTCAGTGCAACTTAAATAAAGGCTATGTGAATTTACTTCAGGTTGCACCGGTTGCCAGATTTATACCTATTATCTCATTCATTTTGCCTACGGATAAGGTTTATTATACACTTCCCTGTAGGTAAAAGTTGCAAAGTAAACTTTACTATAGCTTTAAAATTTTGCAAAAAATAAATGTGTACAGTACATAAAGCTGATCTGTGAATTAAAAATGTGAGTGAAATGAAAGAAATTTTGATTGTTTGCATGGTAATAAAATGCCATGTGTTAGACTTTACTGAATTAACCCTAATATGCTGTTGTATATTAATATGCAGTTTCTGGCAATAACCAAAGTCAGTCAGTAATGCTATGCAGCAAATGTTGCCGCTGTGTTTAATCCACTATACCTGCAAGCACATACTGCTTCATAATTGGAAAAAAGAATGTATTTCCTAAAGCCTTTGCTGTGAAAATTCCTTTTTGCATCACCAACCATATTCAAACTCTTAAGACAGCTTTGATTATGATTGGTGACCGACAAACTACTTGGTACTGGTAAGCAGCAAGGATCCTACAGTGTGTGTTCCAGCACCCCAAGCAGGATTATTTCAGGATCATCAAATTACCAATAAAAGGGAGCAGAGTGAAGTGTGCAGCAATACCGAGATAAAAAATTGAAGCCCTAAGTAGGTAAACTGTGTTTCCTTGTTTTATCTCAAGGCTTACTTGGTAATGTTAACTGGAGTGCAATTTTTTAAAATTTGCATTGTTTCAGTTTTGTATTGTACCTTCTCAGGAAGAAACTGTCTGGATTGGGTTTATGCAAGAACCTGAATTTTCTGCCTTAGATAGTTAAAATGGTGTAGGCTAACTGTACATGTACATTCACATAGGTGCTGAATAGGGATGAGCTCAGGCATCTTCGGATCCTCCCTCTAACTCACCTGAGCAATCACTCCATGAAGCTGTCATTGTACTAGGCCAGTCATAAGTGGCCGGGGCATTCCCTACCCTATAGCTGCATGTATAGACACCCCTTGTGACTGCTGGGCAAGGAATACCCCAACTGCAAATGATTGGCCTAAGAAAGGTAACCACTTCCTGGCTGGCTTGCTCATGTGGGTTCAGACTAGGATTCAAATGCACCTGAGCTTATCTCAGGTGCTAAATGAAGAGCATGCAGTGCCTCTACTTGCTCTGACAATTGCATGCAACATTTGGTCTGCACAACGCACTAAGGAATGCAAAAGTGTGTACTTAGCTGTTCAGCTCAGTAAATCTTTCCTTACCCAGCACTTGAGATTGCTTGGCAGGCACTGAAAGTGTTCCATAAGAGTCACTTTTCAGTGACTGTTGTTTAGTAAAAGATTAATATTTTCCTTCCTATTTCGTTTTAGTTACATTAGTTTAGTTAAATCTGATTCTTGAGATTAAGATTCAGGGGTTGGAGACAGATCATTGGGCCCAATAACAAAATTTTGATGCCCAACCCGGTGACCTCCCTACTGTCATTGGCCTTAAAGTGGTTCTAAAGCCTGAAGGTTTTTAACCTCATGCATCCTATGCATGAAGGCTAAAAATCTTGTGTGTGCAGTTTTCCGTACACCCCCCCCAATATTCACCTGAGCCTGATCCTTGGTCCAGCGATGCGCAGGAGAACAGCGGCTCTGTGAGATGGGAAAACAGCTCTCATTGTTTGAACACTGTTTGTGTGCAGTAAATTATTGTATGGAGTAAATTAAATGTTCGGGACTGACATTCTGTGGTTTGGCCACAAGATGCCACTGTCTTCCTAACACAGCCTCAGACTGCATAGATATTTCTATATTCATGGAGAGGTGGGGTTTTCACACAGAGTTGAGCGAACAGGAAGAAGAAGAGAGACAGCAGCCATGTTTTGTGGATGGTGAATGCAGGAGCCGTGTAAGCAGAGAATCTGATGGCATCCAGGTGTGAGGGCATCCCTCAGAAACCAGAGCTGCAGCTAAGTGAAGCTGATCATGTCCAAGACCCTGATCCTGTTCAGAAAAAAGAAGATTGCTGCCAGGAATGCTGATGAGAGCAGAGGAACAAAGCAACATACACTGCGATACTGCATGCTTGTTGGAGAGACATTTGTTCTGTTCGGAGTCACCAGCGGATGAAAAGCAGACCCGGGTCGGTAAGATCGTGCACGCACCTCATTTCAGTGTTGGTGCCTAGAGACTGAGGCTAGGCCTATAGTTAGTTAGTTAGGGTCTCTGTTTGTGTCAGGCCACAAGTGTTATTACTGATCATTGGAAGGACTCCATAACTTAAAGTGACATTTCACATTGGAGAACTGATAAAATTCCACAAACTCAAGCCAGACTGGCGTTTTGCTCAGAAGGAATACTCAGGCACGTGCTACAGGACCAGTTATGAGAGGGGGAATACTGTAGATTTGTGTAAGATTGTAAGCTTTTGTGCTGCACCGCAGGCTAGCCCATACCGTACACCCATACACTGATTCCTGCTCTTTTAGGGTAATAACGGGTAAGGTGTGGCAGCTTAGTTGTGCCCGCCTGCAGGTAAATTACTACACCTTCTACCTTCATCCATCAGGAGGCGCCGTGCTGTGCAGCACAAGGGTCTCAGCCTTTGGGCTGGGTGTATGTAAATTTATTGTATGTTTTCAGCATTTGTGGTTGTGTTTATTTGCCACATCTAAGTAAAATTCTGTTGTGGCAAAAGCTGGTGTTGGGGTTGCTTTCCTTGTTCATGACTTCACTGTATCCTGGGGAGCCCACCCCGATACACGGCTTACAGCTCTCCCAGGTCTCTGCCTGCTGTCAGTCACAGCCAGTGAGGAGGGAGCAGGAGGCAGGGCTGAACAATGCTCTGCTCTGTCTTATGGATGCAGAAAGTGGGGCTTGGGAATGAATATGCACCAGTGCCCCCGAAATCAGAAGCACCTACGGGAGACCTGAGAAGAGGAGGATCATGGCTGCTCTGTGCAAACCATTACACAGAGCAGGTAAGTATGACATGCTTGTCATTTTAAAAAAGTAAAAAACTAACCTTTAATATCACTTTACTATGAAGTATGTATAAATCAAAGACAGGTAGCAGGAGAGCTGTCATCATAGTCACTACATTATGTAACAACTATGTAAACCTGTCAGTTTTTAACTGTGATATGCATATAGGATTAATTTCAGTGCTGCACTGGATGTCCAGAAGCTTAGAGGGCAATTAATCTATTAAGACCGCTAAAGACGTTATGCTCACTGCATAGCTGTGACAATGGTTCTGAGGTTCCCTCCTGTATATCTGATGTCAGGTCTTCTTGACTGGAAATGTCACAGGGTCAATGCCACCAGCAATCTCTACAGTCCCTAAAGTGGAACTAAAGCTACATTTTAAAAAATTGCAAGCAGACAGCTTTTTATTGTAGAAGAGACATGCTCTGTCTTTCCTGCAATAAAATGAATTTAATTACCTGTTTGGAATTTTTCTAACCACAAGCCTACAGGGTACTTATACTCTCTTCCTGCCCAGGCCAATTTCCAGCTTTCAGCACTGTTGCACTTTGAATGACAATTGCGTGGTCATGCAACACTGTACCCATATGAGATTTTTATAATTTTTTTGTGACAGAGCTTTATTTTGGTGGTATTTAATCTACTCTGGATTTTTTTATTTTTTCTTAAACAAACCAAAAACCACTGAAAATTTTGAAAAAAAAAGTTTTTTCTTAGTTTTTGTTATAACATTTTGTAAATAAGTGATTTTTCTCCTTCACTGATATGCGCTAATGAGGCTGCAGTGATGGGCACTGATAGGCTGCACTGATGGACACTGATAGGTGGCACTGATGAGGAGGCACTGGTAGGTGGCACTGATGGGCATTGACAGGCATCACCGATGGGCACTGAAAGGCAGCACTGATATATGGCACTGTTAGGCAGCACTGACTGGCGCTGTTAGGTGGCACTGATAGGCGGCACTGACTGGCAGTTATGGGTAACACTGAAAGGCAGCTCAGATGGGCACTGACATTTGGCATTGATGTGCACTGGTAGGCACTGATATGTGGCATTGATGTGGCACTGATGGGCACTGGGACGTGGCACTGATGAGCACTGACAGCTGGCACTGATGGACACTGACAGGTGGCACTGCTGGGGCTACACTGATCATCATGGCACACTGATCATCCGATCAGTCCAAGGGACACAGCGCACTGCCGATCGCCGTGCTCTGGGATGCGCGGTTAGAAGAGGAGGACGTCATATGATGTCCTCCCAGAACGAGAGAACCACCTTGCATCCGTCATATTACTATATGGCGGGCAGGCGGGAGGTGGCTAAAGAATGTACTTGGTTGAACTCGATGCACTAGTGTCTTTTTTTCAACCTAACTATGTAACTAACTTTGTACACTGAGCCGCACATGTGCAGGCCAGCAAACAATCTTGGCATAGTGCCTGTGTATGTGCATGAATGACTCCCATTTGTATTTATGGGAGTCCCATCTTCCCCATCCGGCCAATCAAGATAGCTGAAGTCTGGCACTGTGAGAAACACATGGAAAAGATATCAGATTCCGGTGAGGGATCTATTGGTCACATCGCTGGAAAGGAGGTGAGTATTCTGTGAACTGTAGTTCCAATTTAATGATCTGGTCCTAGAAATCAACAGCCCACCTTATAGGGCCTCCTTCCACCCACAGGCCTCATAAAAGGTGTGTATGTGGCTATGGCTATTGTTACATCACTGGCTGGAGACAAAGCCATATACTGCCTTATAATTTCTGGGTGTGCATAACAGCACTGAACAGCATTGAATAAGCCCTGTAGTTTACATTTTTTTGACCCTTTATGTACTCTTGGGAGTGAGAGACAAGCTGCCGACAGGATGCCAGCCTCAGACAAAGGTTAAGTTGATCACCAGTCCAGGATAATATGAATTTTCTGAAAATTGTTGTGTATTGACACTCCAGCCTTGTTGGCATGTTTTATACCTTATTGCCAATAAAAGGAATTATTTTGGACCTGTTGTCTTTATAGATATCATTTATTTGTTGATCCTTTTACCACATTTTATATGAAACCAAAGATGGCGTGTAATAGTAATAACAGTAATAATGTTAACTTAAAGGAAAAGGTAATAGTCATAGGCGATTGGAAGCGGAAGTTCTCTCCCCCCCTCCCTCCTTTCAGTCTTCAGGGACACGTGACAGGTCACAGAAGACTGTCGAGACTATTGACCATGCGCAGCACTGTTTGCACATGTGCAGTGGGCACCCAGCTGTGAAGCAGCAAGCTGCTTAAGGTGCCTTGTGCTGGGTACAAAGAATGGCTGGTGAACTCTGCTGGGGTGAACACCCCGCTGGATCGTGGGACAGGTGAGTGGCTGTTTTTTTAAAAGTCAGCAGCCACAGTTTTTGTAGCAGCAGATTTATTTTTCTCAGAGGAGACTGAAGCCCCACTTTAATACGACTTGCACATCCGGACAAACATAATGTAAATGTATACACAAGATGCATATGCATGTACAAGCTCCTTTTTACTTTATTGATATTGGGTAACCCTTGCTTAAGAATAATTTTACAGGCATCTTTTTAATATATTGATATAGATTAAGACATCTTAAATTAATGATCTTTTAAAACTAAGCTTCTTATTTAAAGTTTTGCATGCTTTTGAGTCTCATGGTTTGGCACAAAATGCAGAATATTACATTTATATGTGTTTTTACATTTGTTTTTAACATTATACAGTATTTATTTTATATTTTGTAGGATTTTTTAAGAATTTGTTTATTTTTATTGAAAATATTCTTTTAAAGTTTTAAAAAATGTGAGCAACTGGCACGGGACAAACAAAATCAACAGTAACATCTTTTATGTCTGTAGTTGCAATGCTTTCAGAAAATCGTTTATGTGGTCTTTTACAAAACTTTCAACCCTATAACAGGCATGTGAAAAATGTCAAAATTGGTTTGGCCACTTGAGGTGTAACTTGGAATGCAAAGTTCAGCAAAGAAAGAGAAAAAAAAACAGAATTGGCCGTATACTGAATGAAGATGTGTTGATGTTCATTAACAGAATAAAGCTTCCAGGGAGCATGCAAGGAATGACCGAAATGGTCATAGAATAGTGAACACATAAGCAGTTGTGATCATTATAGTGCTGCATTGACAGTCCTAACCATTTGATACCAATGAGGATATGTCTTGGTTGATGGACACCTTCCATGTAGATCATGTATACATTATGCTCTGGATACAACTTTACATAGAGGAGAGTATACCATTTGTGCAAGGACCTTTGGTGGCTTAAGAGCTCAGTTATACTAGATATGGAGTTGTTCAAGTCACTGACACTACTTACCTCTAGGGCAGCAGGGGCTATCCTTCAAGGTGTTCTATCCATGCTCCTTGGAGAATTTGGAGTTTGTAAATTCCAGGTGGTGTTGGGCATCTCTTTCACTCTAGTCTATCCCAACACTGAGCTATCCAAAATGTTTCCCCTGTATAATTCTTCTTAAAAAGGGTTGGACTGAAAAAAAAAGGCAGGGTTAACTGTGAGGGCCGGCTGACACCATAAAATGTGTGTTTACATGTTTTTGCATGTTCTTGGTAGTCTATTATTTTCAATGGACTGCCAAATGTGGGAATGCACAAAATGAAGGCCCCTTGAATATCCTTTAGGAAAAGGGAGCCTTGACTGTTGGTAACATGGCATCACTGTGGGTGTGAACCTAAAAGAGAAGTCTATTGCAACTCCTTCCTCATTGGCTTACCTTTACATAGGCTATCCCCCCTCCAGTCCATCATGAATGCTGCTGCCAGGCTCATCCACCTTACCAACCGTTCAGTGTCTGCTACCCCTCTCTGCCAATCCCTCCACTGGCTTCCACTTGCCCAACAAATAAAATTCAAAATACTAACAAGAACTTACAAAGCCATCCACAACTCTGTCCCCAACTATATCACCAACCTGGTCTCAACATATCAATCAAACGGCATCATTCGATCCTCGCAAGACCTTCTGCTCTCTAGTTTCTGTGTTGCCTCCTCTCATGCTTGCCTCCCGGACTTCTCCCCGAGCTTCTTCCATTTTTCTGCAAAAACTGTTGGCGCTATATAAATCCTGTATTATAATAATAATGATAATTATTAAGTGGCTCCATTAGGATTGTCTACAAAGACCTGAGGTTACTGGATGGAAATTGAATTTTAGGAAAAGACTAAGCTGGGGCATGTCCAATTGCTCTGAGGAGATTCAGGTGTCACGAGAGTTTCCCACCCTCCTGCCTGTTGTGATGTTTTGTCACAGATTTATTGGCGGTTTTTACCTTGCCCAGCAATTGATGTTGCTTTATGGGCTATGCCCTCAGGTTAAATATGGGGTCAGCCTAATGCCTGTCTTAGACTACAAGCGTTTATGTGTGCTCACAGTATAACTGTGACTGGCATTGTTGTTTGGTACATTTGGAAAGTTCAGTAAAGCTGTGGCCTTGCCCTATTTCCAACCTAATTAGCTTCTGTGTATTTTTGGAGGGCAAGGTGTTGGTTTATAAATTGCTCATAAATGAGCCTATGCTTCTCAGCGGTCAAGTAAGGTAGGCATGATTTTTAAAATCGCACTGCAGCAAAATCGCACTGCAGCAACCTACATGTTACTGCAGTACCATGCATTTTGCTGGCTGCAAACACACCCGTGTTTGCCAGCTACATGGGGGTGCCTGTAATGGTCTTGCATACTGGGCACATCTTGGTATTTGATAGTATTCATTTTATTTGTATTTCCACGTGGAGTTGCTGTTATTCTATATACTAAATAAACTACTACACTATATGCTATTCTCTGCCTCTTGTGGTGAGTTGTTTTCCTCAGGACAAAGGCTCCCTTGATGACAGTCCATTCTAAAGCCCTAAATAACAGTCCATTCTAACCTCTTGGCTGCCCCCTACCTCAAGATGTGTTGCTTGAAATGCCTGTTATCAGTCACATTCTGGTGAGTGTACATCTATTAGAGGTGGTGGATTCCCCTACGTGATTGTTATCACGCTCACATCCAAATATTATAAAAAATAATATTTTGCTATTTACCTAACATATATATTTTATATTTATTTATATTGCATACAGTGCACTTCAAAAAAAGCAGATGGACAGAGAGGGAGGTGTAGGAAGAACCTGGAACGTGTCTTGTGGGGAAAGAAGAAATCCAACTCCTCCCCCTTTTTGTAGAGCATCTGTCATCTGTAGAGCATACACCTCTGTCCACAGTCTGTACACTGATCTCAAATGTAACACTGTTTTGTTGACTGCAAGGTTTCCAGCTGCTGAATGTAAACAATTTGACATAAATGTACATTCCATCAGCTTTCATTCAATATATAACTCTTTGGGGGATATTTACAAAAGCTGGAGAGTGCAAAATCTGATGCAGCTCTGCATAGAAACCAATCAGCTACCAAGTTTTGTGGTCAAATTTTAATTGAACAAACTGAAGTTAGAAGTTAATTGGCTACCATGCACAGATGCACCAGATTCTGGGTGCACTAATTTTAGTAAATCTACCCCTTTGTTTTTCTGATTTTCTCCCTTTTTTTTACTGTCACATAATTTAGATAAAAAGTAGACTGCCCTTACTGTAAGGCCTCATGCATACAGGTTGTCTGTAAAAGAACTATGAACGCAGGAACTCCTGGCAGGAAAATGCTGCTTAAAAATCATGGTAAAAGCTGTATATTGCACACACTTTTAGGCGCATTTAGCATTTGTGCATTAATGCATTCTGCTTCCTGTAACCTCTCTAACACCTCTTTTCCTCTCCCTGATCACAACTTTATCAGCTAAACCTCCACCACCTCAGCCCTTCCCTTCTTCACTCAGCTACTGAGTGTCTTTATAATAAAATTGCGCCCCTGTCCTGCCCACATCTGCCTACAACTTACAATCATCCTCCCTGGACACACTTTCTCCTCTCTACACACAGAACCAGGCCTCGCCTGTCACAACCCTGGCAAACAGATGACATCAGAGGTCTCAAGAGATGCAGCCGTGCTCTTGAGCTAGCATGGTGTAAAACTAAATCCCTGCAAGACTTTACCCTCTACAGATCTGCCCTTCTCAAATACAACTCCGGCCTCTACAACACTCTCATCAAAACCCTCTTATCCAGTCCTTGTCAACTCTTTTCTACCCTTAATTCCTTACTCCGGCCCCCACTGCCTCCACCTACCAAACTTAATTACTGCACAGGAGATTGCCAGTTATTTCAAGAACAATATCAACACAATTTGTGATGAGATCTCCAGGGTCAAGCTTACTCCTCCAACCAATATACTAGGCCCAACACTACACTCAATACTCTCCTCTTTCGACCCTGTTACCACCGAGGAAGTTACTGAACTCCTTTACAAGACTCATTTCACCACCTGTCTCCGGGACCCTGTCCCCTCATGATTATTGCAATTTCCTTCTTGCCCTGTCCTAAGCTCTCTAACCCACATCTTCAACTTCTCACTCTCCACATTCACCTTTCCCTCCCCGCTAAAACATGCACTGGTTATCCCCGTACTTAAAAAAAACCCTTGCTGGACCCCACCTGTTTAAATAACTTAAGACCCATCTCCCTGCTCCTGTTTGCCTCCAAGCTTCTCAAGCGCCTTGTTCACAACCATATGAATTGCTACCTCACCGACAACAACCTTCTCAATCCTCTACAGCCTAGCCTCCGCCCACAACACTCCACTGAAACTGCTCTACTAAAACTCACTAACGACCTAACTTCTAAAACCAATGGCCATTACTCCATACTCATACTTCTAGATGTTTCCGCTACCTTTGACACAGTCAACCACCAGCTCTTCCTCTATAAACTCCACTCCATTGGCCTCCGTGACTCTACTCTCTCCTGGTTTTCCTCTTACCTTTCTCAGCGCACTTTCAGCATCACATACAACAACTCCTCTGCTCCTCTTCCTCTTTCCATTGGAGTACCCCAATGCTCTGTCCCTGGGCCCCTTTTTTTCTCTCTCTACACCTCCTCTCTGGGCCAATTGATAAACCTGCATGGCTTCCAATACCACCTCTATGCTGTTGACTCCTGGATCTATCTCTCCACTCCCCAGCTCACCCCCTCAATCTCCTCACGTATCACAAATCTACTAAGCGTCATATCAGTATTGACATCACACCACTCCCTTAACTACCTGCCGACCGCAGATAGTCGAATGACGGCTGCACTGTGGCCGGCCAGTTCTGGGTGGACGTCATATGACGTCCTCCCAGAACGCGCTCTCCTGCGCGCACCAGGGGGCGCGCACCCGGCGATCTCCGTGATCGCTGTGTCCTACGGACACAGCTGATCACGTGACGTGGTAAAAGGCCAATCACAGCGGCCTTTTACCACGTGATCAGCCGTGTCCAATGACACGCTGATCACCGGGAAATGCAAATGCCGGTTCTCGGCTGCACTTTCCTCACGTTGTCAGATCGTGAGGAAAGTGCTGCCGAAAACCGGCAGTTGTCAGAGCGGGGATCGGCACCGATCATCAGGGTCACTGATCATCAGTGCCCTGATGATCGGTGCCCAGCAGTGCCACACACAAGTTCCGCCCACCTGTGCCCAGCAGTGCACCCACCTGTGCCCAGCAGTGCGCCCACCTGTGCCACCCAGCAGTGTCACCACCTGTGCCCAGAAGTGCCACCTACCTGTGCTTAGTAGTGCCACCCACCTGTGCCCACCCACCTGTGCCCACCAGTGCCACCCACCTGTGCCCACCAGTGCCACCCATCAGTGCAGCCCAGCAGTGCTGCCAGTCAGTGCCCAGCGGTTGTGCCAGTCAGTGCGCAGCAGTGCCGCCAATCAGTGCCCAGCAGTGATGTCAGTCAGTGCCACCTATCAGTGCTGTCTATCAGTACCCATTATCAGTGTCGCCTATCAGTGCCACCAATCAGTGCCGCATATCAGTGCCACCTATCCGTGACACCTCATTAGTGCTGCCTATCAGTGCAGCCTATCCGTGCCATCTCATTAGTGCTGCCTATCAGTGCCGCCTATCAGTGCCCTTCAGTGCTGCCTATCAGTGCCGCCTATCAGTGCCCATCAGTGCTGCCTCATCAACGCACATCAGTGAAGGAGAAAAATTACCTGTTTGAAAAATTTTATACTAGAAACAAAGAAACTTTTTTTGTTTTTCACATTTTTTTGCACTTTTTTTGCTTATAGCACAAAAAGTAAAGTGCCCAGAAGTGATTAAATACCACCAAAAGAAAGCTCTATTTGTGAGAAAAAAAAGATAAAAATTTAATATGGGTACAATCTTGCATGACCGCACAATTGTCAATCAAAGTGCAACAGCGCTGAAAGCTGAAAATTGGCCTGGTAAATAAGGGGGTATAAGTGCCCGGTAGGCAAGTGGTTAAACTCAATCTTTCCAAAACCTAGCTTGTAATATTTACTCCTCCCCAATCCTCCACTCATAACTTTACCATTAAGATCAACAGCACAGCCATTTTAATTTAAGTTGGTCACTTTATTGCGTACACTGATCACATTTGCAGTGTGTGATTTATATTACTTATGGGGGCTTAGTTTATATTTACACATATGTTGAAGGATTATTGAGGCACAGGTCCTATAGTTTATACCCGGACTGCTGGTCACTTATTAATTGTACACTTGAATTAGGAGCACATTGTTTATTTATTTGTTTATTTAGTCACATGTGTAGATTGTATATTTGAATATTTTATGAGTTGATGTTGGGGTAATATTACAGTAGCGCTGCACTATATGATTTGTTTAGTTTGGTTCACTGTATAAGGTATCAGTTTAGAGTGTGAGCGGCTTTTATCTCTAGGTACTCCATATAGCACAGGAGGAATTTATATCATTTACCTCATAGCACAGCCATTAGTCCTTCCCCTCATACCAAGGTGCTAGATGTAATCCTAGACTCTGTCCTCTCCTTCGAGCCCCACCTCCAATCACTGGCTAAATCCTGTCACCTCAACCTCTGCAACATTTCCAAAATCCTCCCCTTCCTGACCAATGACACCACAAAACATCTTATCCACGCCTTGGTTATATCCCACCTTGATTACTGCAAATTCCTCCACCCTGGTCTACCGTTACACAGGTTATCCATCCTTCAGTCTATTATGAATGTTGCTGCTAGACTCATACACCTTACCAACCAATCAGCGCCATGTCCCTCTCTGACAATCCCTCCACTGGCTTCCACTAACCCAACGTATAAAATTCAAAATACTAACCACAGCTTACAAAGCCATCTACAACACTGCCCCTAGCTACATCACCGACCTCATCTGCAGATATCATCCAAAACGCCCACTCCGCTCCTCCCAAGACATCTTGCTCTCTAGCTCCCTCGTCACCTCCCATGCTTGCCTCCAGGACTTCCCCAGAGCCTCTCCCATACTCTGAAACTCCCTACCCCAGTATGTCCGGTGAGCCCCCACCCTGTGTTCCATTAGGTGATTTTTGAAAGCTCATTTATTCAGGGAAGCCTACCCCACCTCCAGCTAAGAACTGTACTTGAGCCACCTCCTTCAGATCATCCCCCGCAGCTATTGCATTTTGTACCCCCTCCCCCTTCCTTTAGATTTTAAACTCCACGAGCAGGGCCCTCCTATTCCTTCTGTACTGAAATGTATTGTAATTGTACTGTCTCCCTTATATTGTACAGTGCTGCGCAAACTGTTGGTGCTGTAGAAATCTTGTATCATAATAATAATGACATGTTTTTATAAGGCTAGGTTTAAGCCCCTTTCACACTGATGGTCTGGTCGGGTCCACCTTTCTTCAGGCGGACCCTATTGGACCATCCATAGCTCGCTATTGAGTGGTGGGCGTGAGAGGACATGTGTCCGCTGATAACCACAGGCATCTGAACCAATCCTGTACGCTAAAAACAGACAGATGGGAAATTCCCCATCCATCTGGCGAATCAGAGGACAGTCGGAGGAAACAGACAGGTGTTTTGTTTCCATCCGACCGCCGAATAAAAAACATCAGACCTGGCATCCGCCTGCTCAGCGGTGATCAGCGGAGTGATCCCCCACTGAGCAAGCAGATTTTCTGACAGGTCCACCTAGCTTTAGAAGCAGGTGTTTCATGAGCATTTTTGGAGCTCTACAAACACCTGTCAAAATTGTGTGCATTACAGTGCCCAGTGCTGTTCAAATAGTTGCGTTAGCGTTTTTGTCAGAATTGACTCAACGTGTTGTTTGCCAGGCTTTGCTGCTTCCCAAATTCTTCCATTGATGTCAATGTAAACGCACCATGAATGCCCCGTGGTATTTACAGCGTGTTTAAAAAGCTGTTACTAGTTGAGATGATCACACAAAAATCCATACAATAAAAAAAGTGGGACATGTCTGTCAAGTGTTTATGTAATGTAAATGCATCAAAAAGGTGCTGAAATTTCTAAACGAGCCCTAAAAGGAGTTCCCTGCTGATGAAGGAAGATCTGACTGTACACAGACAACACAGTACAAGACCTTGACCTTCATGTTGGGAGACAGCTCTGCGTGCAGTACCAGGCTTGGCCGGCAGAGGTCCCCCAGCTCAGGGACGAGTCTGTCCACATTCTTTCTTCCGGGGCACGTCACCTGGGGGCGGGGCGATGCGTGCCATGGAAACCGCGAGGTGACCCACCGGATGCCCGAGGGAGCTGCTAGGGTAAGTGTCCGGTCACCGGACTGGTCTGACTTTCAGCGGAGTAGTGGGAGGGAGGAGGTCTCGGGTTGGCACGGCGTGTTCTATCCGGCATGCTGTGTAACTTCAGTAGTGAGAGGCTGAGTATTGTGCGGTATAGGCATGACTACACATGGAGGAGCCGGGGACAGAAGACTAATACACATGTGTGCTCTATGGTGAGGAGGGATCCCTGGACGCCATGGCCAGAAGATGTGACCCTGTGTCAGTACCAGCTGTGTGATTGTATAGACACAACGTGTCTTGTATTGATCACATCTATGTCGGCTGTCACTGACCTCCACTGACTGCTGTCTGTCTGCCATTGTAATCCTATGGCTTCAGTATGACATAATCACAGGTGTGTTGTCTAGGGGCTCATCCTGTCTGATTCCAGCCTACTCTGTGTCTGGGGCTCACAGGTAACCAAGTGTTTCCATCAGTGATTGTTAACCTATGAGATACAGGAGGCCTCAGATGTGGCCCTCAGAAGCACTAAAGGGCCACACGTAATATTATACCTAGGTCAGCCATGAAATGAAAGTGTTACTAAACCCACAACAGTGAAATCAGTCTGTATCTGCAGTAAAGCATGCTTGTTATACTCACTGTGGAATCTAAGGGGTTAATCCCCTGCATTGTGTAAAAAAGGATGTTTGATCCACACTTCTTTGATCCTCCCCTTCTACCAGTGCCTCCCCCCTCCCCCCTTTATCTCCTGATAAGAGATATCATGTGGAGTCACTCTGCAGATGCAGGGTTTGGTGTGTATTGCTAGAAAGGTTTTTTTTTCCTTTTCCTGGGAGAGTGCATGTGATCAGCACAGGGCCAATCAGCACTGTCCAGATAGAGGTTCAGGGGTTATGCAGCCTCCTAAGACAATCGGTAGAAGGAAAACTCCTCCTACAAGCTTTAACTAGTGCTCTGCTGAACACTGCTAGAAGTCACAAGACTGCTATATACTGCTGATGACAAAAAGGTATTTAGCAGTGTACTGTGGGAGACCAGATATAGTGAATGCAGCGTCCTGGGTTTAGTAACCCTTTAAGATCACTTTCAGGTAAAGTTAATAACATTGATTATCTGGTTACAATGGCATCTGAAAGTAAGTGGGATATATTTGGCAGTGATGGAACATGTTGTCCCTGAAATTAAAGTGTTGAAAACACAAAAAATGGGCATCACAGTTTGTTGTGTATGGGGCTGTGTAGGTGTTGACCCGTGTCCACAGCCAAAAGTGCATACAATGGGCATGTGAGCATCAGAACTGGACCATGGAGCAATGGAAGAAGGTGGCCTGTTCTGAGGAATAGCATTTTCTTTTACATCATGTGGATAGCTGGGAACGTGTACATCACTTACCTGGGGAATAGATGACACCAGGATACATTATGGGAAGAAGGCCAGCTGGTGTAGGTAGTGTGATGCTTTGGGGAATCCTCTGCTGGGAAACCTTGGGTCTTGTCTTTCATATGGATATTCCTTTTTTTTTTTTCATTTTTTTCTGTAACAAAATTATACAGTGGTAAACTAAACTGTTGCAATCGTAACCACAATACAAACATACAGTACAATGCATCAGCACCAGTAGCCAGTACAGCTCCAAAAATTGCAGTGTGCAATTCACACCACAGAGGTGCATCAATATATTCAAATACAGAAAATTGGCTTTATATCGGTGACCAGTCTTAATGTAATGTGGATGTTGCTTGACACAAACCACCTACCTAAAGATTGTTGCTGACCAAGTACATCCCTTTATGGAAAGGGTATTATTCCCTGATGGCAGTGGCCTCTCAGCAGGACGATGCATGTTACCACACTGCAGAAATGGTCCAAGAATGGTTTGAGGACCACAACAGTGAGTTTAAGGGTGTTGACTTGGCCTCCAAATTCTCCATATCTCAGTCTAACTGAGCATTTGTGGGATATGCTGGAAAACCATGGAGGCCTCACCTTGTAACTTACAGGATGTAAAGGATATGCTGCTGACAGCTTGGAGCCAGATACCACTGCATACCTTCAGAGGTCTAGCTGAGTCCATGCTGTAATGGGTCAGGGCTGTTTTGGCAGCAAAAGGGGGACCTACTCAACATTAGGTGGGTGGTCATAATGTTATGGCTAATCAATGGATGTAACTCTGGAGAAGACTGAAAGACTGCAGACATTCTAGAGACCACAACAGGATACTTCACACATAGTACAATGTTGCTGTAGACTGGGATCCTGTCACAAGAGACTGGGGGGCATTACATGAAGCTGCTAGAGATCACTGCTGTTACAAACCCTTCATCACCATGACATTCTAATTCCAACTTTTGGGCTCTACAGAGGGCCACACAGGTTCCAAGGAGCCACAGGTTTAGCACAAGGGGTTACATTGCTATCTGTGATCTGTCATCCAGTAAGTGAAGCCTTAAAATTTCCACTCGCCTGCTCGCATTGGGTTGAAATAATGTCGGCACAAGTGTTTCCCAGCATCGGAGTGGGGGGAGGGGGGCGGGCGCCACCTTAACATCACAGCAAACTTCTCTCAGTGTGGCTGATGTACAGGGAGGTGGGAGCGAGGCAGGCAGGGGGTAGAGGATGAAAGGAAGCAGCTGAAAACTCTCCCCTAGTACACCAGAGCTTGGTTTCTTCTCCCTGTCTGAACCCAGCACTGTCTAGTGAGGCAAGATCAGTGTACAGGTGGATAGCAGTGGGTCTTGCACTGGGCGGTGCTATTGGGGTGCTATAACACCCCCATCAGCACTTGCTCTCGGTGCCTGTAGGAAGAGATTCATAGGTCACAGCCCGGGTCTCCTGCTTGTCACAATGAGCCGTGCTCCCGAGTCCCACCCCCATGTCTTCCCCTGTGTGTACACATGCTGCTCAAGGAGTAAACGGACACTTTCTGTAGCTCTACGCCACACCAGCCAAGCTTGGACACCGCATAATTATAATGTAAGTAAGCTGTCCATAGTGCTGGGGGGGGGGGGGGCATACTCTAGTGCTTGTGGAGCATACTGTAATATCTGGGGTGGAGTGACTCTGGGGTGGAGCATACTGTATTATTTTTTGGTGGGGCATATTGTAATGTTTGGAGTGAAGGAACTATAATATTTGGGGTGGAGAAATTCTAAGGGTAGAGGACATGACGGTGGGGGATGGGGGGTATATATGTAGTTTTGTAACTTTATTCTGCATAAAACATTTAACAGTGTCATTTCATGACGTAATTTACAAGGGCGTGTTTAGGGTTGGGTAGGGTAGGGGTTGGGTGGGGAAAATGGTGGCGAGTAACTCTTAAGACCTGGCTAGTACCTCAGGACTTGAAATTTTGAGCCCTGCAGTAAATGATAGCAAACATCACAGATTATTGTATTAAAGAATAATTCCTGGCGTTAATATGTTACACATAGGTACATTCATTCTAGCTTGGACCAATATAGCCGTGTATATACCATACCTGGCCGATGGCCCTGGAAGCTGGAAATCACTGTAGTAGACACCGCTACTCCATTGATCTCCTGCAAAGCATTCTCTGATTGGGAAGGTGGAGGTCGTGATGTCATCCACCTGCATCTCCGCCTTGTCCAATCACAGAATGGTTGACAAAGCATTTTATTAATGGTGCCACCTGTGCCACGCACGCGGCATCCTGTGTTCATAGTATATCAGACCAGCTGCTCAGCAGGGAACCCAGACGCAAGTGGAGATCACTGGAGTAGTGGTGTCTGTATAAAGCGGAGCTTCGCTCTCTCAATCAACATGGACTATTTTTTAATCTTTCTGCTGCTAGCATTAGTAAATAGATAAGAAAGCATATCATATTTACTTGTTTTAAAAGAGAAGTAGGGCTTTTTTCCCCCTATTTATACTTACCTAGGTGGATGCGGCATCTAACCCATGCGGCTCTTAGTGTGAGAAGTCAGCGATCACATGTCTGCTGATTGATGAGTTCTCACAGTCGCTATGAGCAGAGAGCAGTGACTGTCAGTCACCGCTCTCTGCTCTGCCTACCGCATGGCTGAGGCTGAGCCAGATGCCACTCCAGACTCCAGTCGGGATTTTTCCACATTTTTCTTTCTCTAACATTTCTTCAGTTACTTCCTGGTTTCCATGCCTAGGCAAATGGCTATACATCCGAGCAGTCTTCAGGAGGGGAAGGAGGGTTCTCAGCTCAGCCTATGCCTGAGTTAAGGGCAGATGGATTCCAGGAAGTAAATGATACATGAATCATGTGCCCTTACTCAAAATGGCCACTGCCAGAAATGTCGGGTGCTTTTAAAAATGATTTCTCATCAAAATAAAGCATGGAAACAAGGAAGGATGAGTGAGTTTGCTTTGAATATTAAACATGAATTAAATAGCATTTTTGGTTTGTGGTGCTCAGTTCCAGTGCATTTCCACTTTAAGTGATTTCCAGCTATCAGGGGCATTGGCAAGGTATGGTATATACATATGTAACTATCTAAAGCATACAGATGCCTGGAATTATTCTTTAACGGCTTGCCACCCACCCACAGTACATGTACTGCAGGCAGCAGCTACAGGCTAGGTGATATATCTGTACGTCGCTGCCTGTTTCTGGATTTTTAGGTGCGCGTGTGCAAGCCCCCCGCTGACCTGTTCTGTGACTGGCTACAGCACAGATTTCAGCCAGTGATTTTGGCTCTATTTCTGCTGATATACTGTAGCTAATCACCGCACAGAGTTCACACACAGAACTCTGTACACAGACGTCAATCTAGCTGCTCCTTTTCCTTGAAATTATTGAGTTTAGTAAGAAAAAGCATCTTTGGTATTAGGGGGATGAATTCATTCCTTCATTGGTGTAAGTGGGAGGGATAGTGCTCAATTGTTGGAGTCAAAGATCTGTGAGTAAAAGCAGCACATGTTACACTTGTTAGGCACACAGTTAACCTCTTGATTTCTCCTTCCCAACCAGTGTCATTAGTACAGTTAAAATACACTTGTTTTTTTTTTTTTTCCTTTTTTTTTTTGGTACCAAAGACATGTGGCAGAATATACGTTTAGGATTTATAAAATAATACACACTCACATCTATGCTGCAGTCTCGGTGTCATGCTACAGCTGTGTCACGTTGGTTCCAAGCCCGAGAACTGAGCAATCACATGACTGCTGATTACTCAGTTCTCTGTCTGCTCAGAGCGGAGATCAGTGATCGTCAGTCACCGGTTTTATAAATCCTAAACTTCTCCTTTAACCACTTGACTTCATTAGAGCAGCAGCAGGAGATAGAGCAGGTACAGCTGGCTTCAGTTCACACCCTTGCACTGAGAGGTGGAATCAGCTGTCAGGTAGTTGGATTGATCCTGATTGTCGGTATCCTTTCAGAGCCTAGAGCGGCTGTGCCATGTCAGCTGATGAGCAGTAGCCTGCTGTCAGCCATCTCTGGGTCACAGGAGAACAAAAGTAAGTGCACTCCTTTGCCCCACAAGAGAAGTATGGTTCCCCTCCCGCTCTCTCTCCCCCCCCCCCCACTCTTTTTTTTCTTTCCTTCCACTTCGCCCCTATCTCTTCCCCTCCTCTCTCTCTTTTCTACTACCCCCCCCCCCTCCCCCGTTCCCTTTTCCCTCACTATTGCCCTTCGTTTTATGAAAACAAATCACTATAGACAACAGCTCCTCTTTTATTTTCATTTTCTTTAGTCTGCTAAAGAATCAGTTATCATGGTGATACAGCAGACCAAGTAAGCCAGTGTTGAATAAAGTGGCATCTCCTTCTAGTACAGTTAGATAACTCCATACTCTGGGTTTGTACAGTTAGATAACTCCATACTCTGGGTTTCACAATGTGGTATTGTCAGTGCTTGTCATGTGACTGACTTCTTCTTGGGTGTATGATGCCCTCAGAGAGATCGTATTACCCAACCGACAAGTGTGCTCTTCTGCTGCGTTACTTCACTGTTAGGTAATATCGTGTTTTTCATTATGCCTGCGTTGATTTGATTTCTCGTCTCCAGACACATGTATTCTGCAGACAGAAGTGTTCCAAGTATGTTGACCGTATATTTAAAGTACACCTAAAGGCAAAATTCTGTTTTTAGGTTTGGCTAGAGTTTGGCTGTTACAACTGTCAGTTTTTATTGCTGTCTGTACACATTTGCCTGTTGGGGAGATTCACCCTATATATTTGTCATGTTTATCATTATCACTGAAAATGATAGAAAATCCCACATTTTGGATTGTCTCCAGAACAGGAATAGCGGGGAAATGATGACACTAGTTCTGGTGACAGCCTTTACTTTGGAGTGATCTTCTTTCACTTCTTGTTTTGCTATGGAACAGGACGTGAAGGGAAATCTCTCCCCCTCGCTTTCTTTCTCCAAAATGCAGGGAAAAAGTTTTGCTTTTGGCTGTACTTTATATTTGTTACTATGGTAAAGATATTCAAATGACATATGAATATAACATTGGGCATCTAGAGGTACATGTATCTCCATTTTACCTGCTTAACCACTTGCCCTCCTGAGGATTTACCCCCCTTGATGACCAGGCCTCTTTTTGCTATTCGGCACTGCACTCTTTCAACTGGTAATTGCGCGGTCATGCAATGCTGTACCCAAACAAAATTTATGTCCTTTTTTCACACAAATAGAGCTTTCAGTGGTATTTAATCACCGGTTTTTATTTTTTGCGCTATTATCAAAGAAAGACTGAAAAGTTTGTAAAAAAAAACGGTATTTTTTACATTCAGTTCTGAAAAGTATATAGTAAACGCAAAGTTAGTAATACATTTAGGCCAAAATGTATTCTTTTACATGTTTTTGTGGGAAAAAATTCTAATGTATATTGATTGCTTTGTGTGAAAATTATAGCATCTGCAAACTATGGTATAGGTACTGCAATTTACGCCATTTTTTGCTATACAGCACTGCGCTAGTTTAACTTACAATTGTGCGGTCATGCAGTGCTGTACATAAATGAAATTTGTGTCCTTTTTTTCCACACAAATAGAGCTTTCTTTTGGTGGTATTTTGATCACATCTGGGTTTTTTTTTGTGCTATAAACAAAAAGAGATTTGAAAATTTTGGAAAAAAAAATGATAATTTCTCATTTCCGTTGTAACAAATATCCAAAAATCTCAAATTTTGTCATACATTTAGGCCAAAATGTATTTTTCTACATGTCTTTGGTAAAAAAAAAAAAAATCCCAATAACTGCATATTAATTGGTTTGTGTAAAAGTTATAGCATCTACAAACTATGGTATAGATCAGGGGTCTCCACATTTTCTAAACATAGGGCCAGATTACTGTCCATCAGACTTTTTTGGGGCCAGACTTTGACCATTGGGTGTAGAAATTGTCCTGGCATCAGAGTAAACAATGCATCTTTCGTATTAGGGGGATGAATTAATTCCTTCATTGGTGTAAGTGGGAGGAATAGTGCTCAATTGTTTGTCAGTGGGAAAAATAGTGCCCCATCATTGGTGTCAGTTTGAGGAACAGTGTCCTATTGTTGGTGCCATTGGGGGGAAATAGTGCCCCATCTTTGGTGTTGGTGGCAGGAATAGTTCACCATCATTTGTGTCAGTGGGAGGAATAGTGCCCCATCGTTGGCGTCAGTGGGAGGAATAGTGCCCCATCGTTGGCGTCAGTGGGAGGAATAGTGCCCCATCGTTGGCGTCAGTGGGAGGAATAGTGCCCCATCGTTGGCGTCAGTGGGAGGAATAGTGCCCCATTGTTGGCGTCAGTGGGAGGAATAGTGCCCCATTGTTGGCGTCAGTGGGAGGAATAGTGCCCCATCGTTGGCGTCAGTGGGAGGAATAGTGCCCCATCGTTGGCGTCAGTGGGAGGAATAGTGCCCCATCGTTGGCGTCAGTGGGAGGAATAGTGCCCCATCGTTGGCGTCAGTGGGAGGAATAGTGCCCCATCGTTGGCGTCAGTGGGAGGAATAGTGCCCCATCGTTGGCGTCAGTGGGAGGAATAGTGCCCCATCGTTGGCGTCAGTGGGAGGAATAGTGCCCCATCGTTGGCGTCAGTGGGAGGAATAGTGCCCCATCGTTGGCGTCAGTGGGAGGAATAGTGCCCCATCGTTGGCGTCAGTGGGAGGAATAGTGCCCCATCGTTGGCGTCAGTGGGAGGAATAGTGCCCCATCGTTGGCGTCAGTGGGAGGAATAGTGCCCCATCGTTGGCGTCAGTGGGAGGAATAGTGCCCCATCGTTGGCGTCAGTGGGAGGAATAGTGCCCCATCGTTGGCGTCAGTGGGAGGAATAGTGCCCCATCGTTGGCGTCAGTGGGAGGAATAGTGCCCCATCGTTGGCGTCAGTGGGAGGAATAGTGCCCCATCGTTGGCGTCAGTGGGAGGAATAGTGCCCCATCGTTGGCGTCAGTGGGAGGAATAGTGCCCCATCGTTGGCGTCAGTGGGAGGAATAGTGCCCCATCGTTGGCGTCAGTGGGAGGAATAGTGCCCCATCGTTGGCGTCAGTGGGAGGAACAGTGCCCCATCGTTGGCGTCAGTGGGAGGAATAGTGCCCCATCGTTGGTGTCAGTGGGAGGAATAGTGCCCCATCGTTGGTGTCAGTGGGAGGAATAGTGCCCCATTGTTGGCGTCCGTGGGAGGAATAGTGCCCCATCGTTGGCGTCAGTGGGAGGAACAGTGCCCCATCGTTGGTGTCAGTGGGAGGAATAGTGCCCCATCGTTGGTGTCAGTGGGAGGAATAGTGCCCCATTGTTGGCGTCCGTGGGAGGAATAGTGCCCCATCGTTGGTGTCAGTGGGAGAAATACTGCCTCGTTGACGTCAGTGGCAGTAATTATGCCCCGTTGTTTGTGGGAGGAAAGGAATAGCGTCTTGTATCAGTCTGAGGAAAAGTGCCCCGAGGGCTGGATAAAGGCAAGCAAAGGGCCACATCCGGCCCCCGGGCTGCAGTTTGGAGACCACTGGTAAAGATAATGGAATTTACACAGCTTTTACTTTCTGACTTTTCTTGAGATGCTAAAATACCAGGACAGTACAAAAACCCCCAAAAAATGACAAAAGCATTTTTTTTCTTTTACACAAAGTTGTCACTTAAATGATATGTTGCTCACACAAGCCATGGGTATACTGTATGTGGAATTACACCCCAAAATACATTCTGCTACTTTTACTGGATATGGGTATACCACATGTGTGAGACTTTTTGGGAGTCTAGCCACATACAGGAGCCTAAAATCCAATGACCACTTTGAAAGCCTGAAGGTGCGTAACTTCCTCATTACACTTCCTCTACCTATCACAGTTTCGGAGTCCCTAAAATGCTAGGATAGCACCAAACCCTCAATGCCCCCCAACCCCCCCAAATGACCCCTTTTTGGAAAGTAGACACCCCAAGGAATTTAAAAAGAGGCATGGTGAGTATTTTGCAGATCTATTTTTTTTCTCAAAAGGTTTTGAAATATAAAAAAAGAAAAGAAAAAACATGTTTTTGTTTTCTTTCTTCATTTTCCAAAAACTTGTGGCAACAAACGATATCTGAAAAATACTCATCATACGTCTTATCAAATTCCTTGGGGTGTCTACTTTCCAAAAAGAGGTCTTTTTAAAGTAGACACCCTAGTGAATAAAATGGTGGGTGCTGCAATTTTTTGTCACATACATAAAATACACTTTTTTTTTACTTTTAATGCACAAAAACACAATATATTGGCCAATTATTTGGTAAAATATAAAATATGATGGATTGCCGAGTAAATAGATACCAAACATGACATGACAGGGGCGACAAACTGCATACATTTTTAATATTCATTGGCAATGCTTTAAAAGCCTTTACAAGCTTCCATTTTAGATTTACAGAGAAGGTCTAGTGCTAGAATTACTGCCCTTGATTTGATGTTCGCGGCGATACCTCACATGCATGGTGCAACCGCTGTTTACATACTGGCAAAGGGGGGGCTCGAGGGTGCTTTTTTTATTTATTTATTTATTTTTTATTTTCTTAGTTATTTTTATTTTTTAAATTATTTTTACACTGTCCCTTTTCATGATTATTTTTTTTAATCACTTTTAATGCTATCACAGGGAATGCAAATATCCCCTATAACTACAATGGGCATTGTCATATATCCTTTTTTGAGAATGTTTTTTTCATGCAGCCTGTTGGCTGAATGAAAACAAGAGAATAAATCTTTGCCAGAAAAAGTGTGTGGTATGCCCACCAATAGAATATACCACCCTGCATTCACCCACTTCTAATGGTGGGCACACCGACTTATTTATTCTGACAGCAGCAGGGGTCCTGTTCCTCTATTCACATTGGTCAACGTGGATGAAGAAATCTCTGCCAAAAAATGTGTTTTTAAATATATACTGAAGCATAGGGGCCAGCCACCCCAGGCCTCCATGCTTCGACATATATGCTCTTTTTTTAACTGCGGATGAAAAGTCTTATCCAACAGCGCTACACACACCTACTTATGTATATTCTCAGAGCAGGACCCTCTTGCTGTCAGAATGAACAGATCGGAGCTGTAGCTGAATGATGTTCCTACAAAGCAAACAATGGTTAATAATAAAACAAAGTAACAATAGAACATTAACGCTATAAACCACCAAGTAAATGGTGTTCCTGTAAAGCAAACGGTTAACAATAAAACATAGTAACAATAGAACTCAACTTAATAAAACTTGATTAAAAAAACAACTTATTTTTGAATTTTTTTTAACTTTATTTTTTTTTAACTTTTTTTTTTAACTTTTTTTTTGTAACAACCTCTGCGTTTCGGGCCTCTCAAAATGTGATGGACAGTTTCCTATCTAACATTTTTTGAGACCCTTTGTGAGAATGGTGAATATGTGCCTGAACTTTGCCGTGCTGTACCCTATACTAATGCTTCACTAGTGTATGGTAGTGACAGAAGCAGTCCTTGAGGCAGAGACCAGTTTGGTCAGGACAGGAGGGACAAAAATAGCAGGTGTCACGTCTTATTCCGTGTCTGCTACAGACACGACATCTTCATTGGGGTGACCTTTGGGTTGGGGTACCAGAGAGGACATCCGGAAAATGCCTCTCATGAAGTCGGCTAACTACATCTGGATCTGAGGATTGGGAAATAGTACCTTCTGGATACAAAAGGGCCGTGATGATCTCTTCCTGAAATTTTAGGAAGGATCTACTTCGTCCAGTTTCTTTGTGAATTACAAACGTGTTATATATAGCCAATTGAAATAAATAAATAGACACCTTTTTGTACCAGTGCCGAGCTTTCCGGGAAACTAGGTATGGATTCATCATTTGGTCATTGAAGTCCACCCTTCCCATGTTAAGGTTATAGCCATGGACACGGGTTTCTCAACAACTCCAGATACTGTTTTAATTTGGACTGTTGTGTCTGTGTGAATGGAAGACAGAATGAAAACATCCCTTTTGTCCTTCCACTTCACTGCGAGCAATTCACCATTCCTCAAGCAGGCTTTCTTCCCCTTTTCTAAGTCGGGAATTTACAAGCTGTTGAGGGTAGCCCTGGCGATTAGGTCACACGGCGCCCATAAGCCAATTCCAAAATTGTACAAATGTCTAAATAGTGGCACGGCTGTATAGAGTATGTCCACATATAAGTGGTACCCCATACGGAACAAAGACGACACCAAATCCCAAACTATCTTGCCATTGCTGCCCATGTAGTCTGAGAAATCGGGGGGACTCACGGTCTCTTCCCTCATAAACCCTAAATTTGTACATATAGCCTGTGGCCCTCTCACAGCGCTTATACAATTTGACCCCATATCTGGCACGCTTGCTGGGGATGTACTGTTTGAATGCAAGGTGGCCAGTAAAGTGAATGAGGGACTCATCCACGCAGATGTTTTGCTGGTGCGTATACTCATCTGCAAATTTCTCAGTGAGGTGGTTTGACTGGTCGAATTTTATAGAACCTGTCACATTCAGGGTCACCCTGAGGACGACTGTGTGTGTTATCACTGAAATACATGAAGCGCATTATCGTCTCATATCTATGCCTGGCCATGGCAACAGAGAACATGGGCATATGATGAATCAGGTCTGTGGACCAATACAACCGCAACTCATTCTTTTTTGTACTGCCAATATTGAGGGTTAGGCTCAAAAAAGTTTTAAATTTGGAAACTTTAATAGGTTTCCATGCAAATAGTCTGGCAAGGTGTGAATTTGGGTTTGTGGTGATATATTGTTGAGCATATAAATTGCTTTGGCCCACCATCAAATTGTACAAATCTTCTGCGAAAAACAGCTCCATAAAATCAAGGGGAGTTAAATTTGCTGTTTCCACCTGAATTTGGGCAGTGAATGGGGGAAATATGGATGCTGCAGAATCTGTGGGCTGCCAATCAGGATTTGCAAGCACGTCTGGAAGGACTCTACAGGCCTGTGTGCGAATGCTTGGTGGCTGCCGGACACTATTTGTGCTCGTCACCGTACCAGCTTGTACTGCACTTATGAGACTCACCAAGTGATACTGCAGTGCTGGTATAAAAAAAAAAAAAAAAACAGGATCTGCTAGGCCGCTGGTGCTCACCAGTTCACCAAAAGGTAGTGCGGCACCGATACTGGCACTCTGCTGCATATGAGACAAGTCATGCGATCCTAGCACTTCAGCTTCATGGGGTCGGGTACGCCTGATCTTCACAGCGACCTCTTTTCCATCGTCCGAGCTACCTGTCAGGGTGCCGCTGCTGTCTACAGGTTCTGAGGCAGATTCTGTCAGAGAGGCTTCCCCTTCGCTCTCATCTGACATGCTCAGAATCCTGTAGGCCTCTTGACTAGTGTACCTTTCGTTGGACATTTTGGACTCTAAATTTACAGGTACCTAGTGCGACTCACAGGAAAAAGAGCACCTGGCTGTCAGGGACTGCTTGAACTGCTACCAATAAAATTCACCTGCTAGTGCTGGTAGAGATCAGGCCTGATTCTGCGAACACTGCAGTTTTGTTTGCAATTTATTACAGGTGATAGTGATCAGAAATTATACTGACACCACTTCTTATTAGGGGTGGGGGGCATTGGGGCTAAACGCTAGTGCAGGCAGCGAACGGGGATGATCATGCTAACACTGTGTTTTTGGGGACACTAATACCAAGGGGCACCGGTATAGTTTTGTTCATGATCAATATATTGATCTGTACAAGCACTATGCTAGTAATGACGGTGATCAGCGACCTATAGCGTGAGTGCGATAGTGTGTGGGCAATCTAGCGCTAGCTGATCCTAGCTGGGAGGAACGCTAGCTGACCCTGACGCTATCTGACGTCGCTAGTGGCACTATTACAGTGCTCAGTTAAAAATACTGTACACTGACACTGTACTAATGACACTGGCAGGGGGCAATCAAAGGGTTAAATTTGGCAATCGAGGGACTAAATGTCTCTATTTAAGGTGTGTGGGTCATGTGCCTGTATTTAAAAATACAGGCACAGCTCTGCAACTCCATTCACTGTAGGAGATCGTCAGAGTCCTGGCCAAAATCACTGTCTGAGACCTGCTGACATACACCTCCTACAAGGAATGACAGCGGGGGTCAGCTGGGGGGTGCACACATGTGTACTCTAAACCAAAGCAAACCGACGTACCATTATGACGCTTTGCCTGCAGCTACCGCCCGTCCGCAGTACATTGCGGACGAGAAGCGGTTAAAGTGATACTAAAGTTTTTTTTTTTTTTTTTTTTTTTCTTTTTAAATAACAAACATGTTATACAGTACTTACCTGCTCTATGCAGTGGTTTTGCACAGAGCAGCCCGGATCCTCCTCTTCTTGGGTCCCCTCCAGTGCTCCTGGACCCTCCCTCTTTTCAGGTTCCCCCAATAGCAAGCAGCTTGCTATGGGGCACCTGAGTAGGTCTACTCCTGAGCCGTGGCTCTGCATGTCCATTTACATACAGAGCCATGGCTTGGCCCCGCCCCCTCCCTCTCCTGATTTGGCTCACTGGCTGTGATTGACAGCAGTAGGAGCCAGTGGCCAAGCCAATCAGCAGTGAGAGTTCCCGGAGAACCAAGGCTATTTTGCACATCCCTGGATCGGGTTGGGGCTCAGGTAATTGTTAGGGGGGCTGCTACACTCAAAATTTTTTTACCTTTATGCATACAATGCAGGAAGATAAAAAACCTTGAGACTTTAGAACCACTTTAAGTTTGTTTTATTGCAGAATAGACACATCATGTCTATTCTGCAATAAATTACTTGCCTGCTTGCAATTTGTCAGATGTTCATTTTGGTTCCATTTTAACCCTCCCAGTGCAGATGAAGCACCACTGCAAGAGATTTTTTTGGTTTGTCTGCAATTCAGCTTTAAAGATGATGTACTGTTTCAATCTTGATCTAATTTTCTTACTTTTCACTTGTTAAATACACACACACACTTTTATATACAGTGGGGATCGAAAGTTTGGGCACCCCAGCTAAAAATTTGTATTAATGTGCATAAAGAAGCCAAGGAAAGATGGAAAAATCTCCAAAAGGCATCAAATTACAGATTAGACATTCTTATATGTCAACAGAAGTTAGATTTTATTTCCATCATTTACACTTTCAAAATAACAGAAAACAAAAAAATGGCGTCTGCAAAAGTTTGGGCACCCTGCAGAGTTAATATCTTGTACTGCCCCCTTTGGCAAGTATCACAGCTTGTAAACGCTTTTTGTAGCCAGCCAAGAGTCTTTCAATTCTTGTTTGAGGTATCTTTGCCCATTCTTCCTTACAAAAGTCTTCCAGTTCTTTGAGATCTCTGGGCTGTCTGTCACGCACTGCTCTTTTAAGGTCTATCCATAGATTTTCAATTATGTTGAGGTCAGGAGATTGTGAAGGCCATGGCAAAACCTTCAGTTTACGCCTCTTGATGTAATCCCCCCGTGGATTTCGAGGTGTGTTTAGGATCATTATCCATTTGTAGAAGCCATCCTCTCTTTAACTTCAACTTTTTTACAGATGGCATCAAGTTACCATCCAAAATTTGCTGAAATTTTATTGAATCCATTTTTCCTTCTACTCGTGAGATGTTCCCTGTGCCACTGGCTGCAACACAACCCCAAAGCATGATTGATCCAACCCCATGCTTAACAGTTGGACAGAGGTTCTTTTCATTAAATTCTGTGCCCCTTCTTCTCCAAACGTACCTTTGCTCATTCTGGCCAAAAAGTTCAATTTTAACCTTATCGGTCCACAGAACTTGTTTCCAAAATGCATCAGGCTTGTCTATATGTTCATTTGCAAAGTTCAAACGATGATGAACGATGACCACAGTGAGGACGTAGAAGAGGTTTTCTTCTGATGACTCTTCCATGAAGATCATATTTGTACAAGTATCTCTTTATAGTGGAATAGTGTACCACAACTCCAGTGTCTGCCAGATCTTTCTGGAGGGATTGTGCAGTCAAACGTGGGTTTTGAATTGTTTTTCTCACAATCTTGCGAGCTGTTCTGTCTGATATTTTTCTTGGTCTTCCAGATCTTGCTTTAACTTCCACTGTTCCTGATGACTGCCATTTCTTAATTACATTCCGAACAGAGGATATTGACATCTGAAAACGCTTTGCTATCTTCTTATAGCCTTCTCCAGCTTTGTGAGCGTCAACTATTTTCAGTTTCAGTTTTCTAGACAACTGCTTAGAAGAACCCATGGTGCTGATTGTTGGGGCAAGGTCAGATGAGTCTGGGCATTTAAAACCTTTGAGATTGACATCACCTGGTCTTCCCAGACGATGATTGAGAACAATCCATGACACCAGCAGGTCTCAGCTTAGCAAAGGGGGCAGTGCATGCTATAAGTTCTGCAGGGTGCCCAAACTTTTGCAGACGCCATTTTTTTGTTTTCTGTTATTTTGAAAGTGTAAATGATGGAAATAAAATCTAACTTTTGTTGACATATTATAAGAATGTCTAATCTGTAATTTGATGCCTTTTGGGGATTTTTCCATCTTTCCTTGGCTTCTTTATGCACATTAATACAAATTTTTAGCTGGGGTGCCCAAACTTTCGATCCCCACTGTATGTATGTGTGTGTATATATATATATATATATAATTAGGTCCATATATATTTGGACACAAATTGTGGCACAATTTTAGATTTTTTCCAGTATTTACCAAAACATAATCAAGCTATAGTTACATAATGGATATGGGCTGAAAGTGCACACTCTCTGGTTTAATTTGAGGATATGTACATGCAAATTGGAGGAAGGGTTTTGGGATTACAGTTCTTAAGAGTAGCCATCCCCTCTTTTTCCAGGGACCAAAAGTAATTGGAAAATTGAATCAAATGCTGTTTCATGGCCATGTGTGGGCTACTCCTTCGTTATTTCTTCATCAATTAAGCAGGTAAAAGGTCTGGAGTTAATTCTAAGTGTGGTGTTTGCATTTGGAATCTATTGCTGTGAATCTACATCATGCTTTCAAAGGAGCTGTCCATGCAAGTGAAATAGGCCATTGTAAGGCTTTAAAAATGAAACAAATCCATCAGAGAGATAGCAGCAACATTAGAAGTGGCCACATCAACCGTTTGATACATTCTGAGGAAAGAACAACACACTGGTGAGCTCAGCAACTTAAAAAGGCATGGACGTTCACGGAAGACAACAGTGGTAGATGATCGCAGGATCCTCTCTATGGTAAAGAAAAACTAATTCACGACATCCAGACAAGTGAAGGACGCTCTCCAGGAGGTGGGTGTATCATTGTCAAAGTCTACAATCAAGAGAAGACTTCACGAGAGCAAATACAGAGGGTTCACCACAAGGTGTAAACCATTCATAAACTTGAATAGAAAAGCCAGTTTAGATTTTCCCCAAAAAAATTAAAAAAAGCCAGACCAGTTCTGGAAAAGCATTCTTTGGATGGATGAAACTAAGATTAATCTGTACCAGAATGACAGGAAGAAAAGTGTGGAGAAGGCTTGGAACAGCTCATGATCCAAAGCACACAACGGGCATGCAAGGCTTCCAGTGGCACTGGGTCATTGGTGTTTATCGATGATGTGACAGAAGACAGAAGCAGCCGGATGAATTCTGCAGTGTTTAGAGAGATACTGTCAGTCCAGATTCAGCCAAATGCAGCAAAGTTGATTGGACGGCGCTTCACAGTACAGATGGACAATGACCCAAAACACACTGCAAAAGCAACCCAGGAGCTTTTGAAGGAAAATAAGTGGAATATTCTGTAATGGCCGAGTCAGTCACCTGATCTCAACCCAATTGAGCATTTATTTCACTTTCTGAAGGAAAAACTAAAGGCAGAAAGACCCACAAACAAAGAACAACTGAAGACAGCTGCTGTTAGAGCCTGGAAAAGCATCTGAAAGGAGGAAAGCCAGTCTTTGGTAATGTCCATAACTTCAGGCCTTCATTGCCAGTAAAGAATTCTCAACAAAATATCATAAATAATAATTTTATTTATGATTATATTCATTTGTCCAATTACTTTTGGTCCCTTGAAAAAGGGGGGATGGCTACTCTTAAGTGTAATTCCTAAACGCTTCCTCCAATTTGGATGTACATACCCTCAAATTTAACCTGAGAGTGTGCACTTTCAGCCCATATCCATTATAGAACTATAGCTTGAATATGTTTTGGTAAATACCTGAAAAAACTAAAATTGTGCCTGTGTCCAAATATATATGGACCTAGCTGTATATATGTATATATCTGTGCCAAAGTCTTAGGCATGTGTTAAAAATGCTGTAAATGAAAAATGCTTTCAGAAATAGATGTGTTTTTAATAGTTTATTTATATCAAGTATCACAATGAAAAGTAACTGAACAGAAGAGAAATCCAAATCAAATAAATTTTTGGTGTGACCACCCTTTGCCTTTAAAACAGCATTAATTCTTCTAGGCACATTTGCACACAGTTTTTGAAGGAAACGAGCAGGTAGGTTGTTCCAGACATCTTGGATAACTATCCACAGATCTTCTGTGGATGTAGGCTGCCTCAAATCCTTCTGCCTCTTCATGTAATCCCAGACAGACTTGATTTTGAGATCAGGACTCTGTGGTGGCCAAACCATCACTTCCAGGACTCCTTATTCTTGTTATTAATGACATTGATTGCATGTTTTGGGGTGGTTGTGCTGCTGCAGAATAAATTTGGGGATCATCACACTCCTCCCTGATGGTATGATAGATAAGTATCTGTCTGTATCTCTCAGCAATGGCGACAACATTGATCCTGACTAAATCTCCAAATCCATTTGCAGAAATGCAACCCCAGACTTGCGAGGAACGTCCACCGTACTTCACTGTTGCCTGCAGACACTCATTATTGTACCACTCTCCAGCCCTTGCCAGACAAACTGCCTTTTGCTACAGCCAAATATTTCATATTTTCATGAGTCCAGGGCATTAGCATTTTTCTGCATTTCGATTCCTATGTTTTCAAACAAACATAGGTACTGGGGTGCAGAAAAATGGCAGCAAGTGCTCTGGACTTGAGCCAAAATAGGAAATGTTTGGCTGTAAAAAAAGGTAAGTAAGTGTGACATCGATTTAAAGCTGAAGTTTAGAAACATAATGACATGGATGGCCCATGTTGTACAGGCACATCCTGGAGAAGTCTTCACTGCAGGGATGCCCCGTCCTCTTCCTGTCTCTGAATTTCCAGTGCTGCAGTTAACCGCTTTGAGTCTTCAGGCAGTAGGGATGGTCTGACAGGGACATGCCTCCTCCTCACTTCTCTATTGAGAATAGTTCTTTCATTGATTACACTTCCTGTAGCACAACCTAAGAATGGGGGAGAGTTTGATCATTCTCAGGATTCACTCCCCCATTCACAGTTTTTGTTACAAACAGTAATCAATGAAAGCACTTTTCTCAAGGGATGAGGAGGAAGGAAGGGGCGTGTCCCTGTCAGACCATCAGCACTGCCTGAAGTCTCCAAGCTGTTAACCATTGCAGCACTGGAAGTTCAGAGCCAGAAAGAGGACAGACATCCCTGAAGAGATTTCTCCAGGATCTAGCTGCCTGCACCGTGTGAGGCATCGTTACAGGCGAGTGATGTGACTAAAGCTGTACGGAATTTTTTTTTTCCAAAGTTCAACTTTAACCCTTTTGTTTCCAACTGATGTGGGTTTTTAGGCTGGCCATATTTTCTGTTTAGCCTCTGTTTGCACAGTAATGGGTGTAATTAAAGGTAGTGTATTTTGCATTGATGCGTGTCTATGCAATTTTTCTGATGTTGGTCTTTTGTTTGTACTTGAGACTTTTTTAAGCATTGATGAGGAAGATCAATACATGGACTGAATTTGGTGTGTACTTGACATCTCATTGCAGGATAATTATATGAATCTTTGAAATTGCACGTAGAGTATTTTAGCTTAATGTAAACGTTCAAGTGTGTAATGTAAAAGTAAAAGTGCGAAATCCTGTGAGGTTTTCACTAGAAAGAATCTTTATTTATTGGGTTTACTCTAGGACAGGTATCGCCAGCACTGCAATTATTTATTTGTGTTTTTCTGTTTAAAGTGTATGTTAGATCCCTATGTTTAATATACCTTTCAAAGCATTTTGTTGTATCTGTTTGATAAGAGCAAAAATCTTGATCTTGCTAGAAACGTGGAGCTGTCTTTATGTATTATTTTTTAAAGAGATCAGAGAGTAGGAATTGTTGAGTTGTGTTGTGTAGCAAAGACCTTGGGAGGGCTGACAGCTCTCCAGAAAAAAGCTATATGTTGTCAGCCCACAACAGGATTTAGGAGCTGAGTGCATTTCTGTAAGATCATTGGGTATTTCTTTGTACTTGAAGGGTTTTTAAAAGGAAAAAAAGCTGAGTTTTTGCATGCACGTTCATGTGTTTGCTGTTAATGAATTCTATTAGCCATAATATTAATTTATCCTGGCCATTAGAATGTATTAACGTGCAAACGTACATTTATGTGCATGTGCACATGCTTTTTTTTTTTTTTTTTTTTTTTCAGTCCAAACTCTCCTCTTCTGTATGTACAAGTAATGTCTTTTTTTCTGCCTCTAAACTGCATTGAAAGCAGGCAGGAAGAAAAAAAGTCAAACACCTGTAAAACAGGTGTGTTTGAGCTCAAGTGTGCTTGAGGCCTTAACCATGAGGAGATGTATTGCAGAGTCGTTATTTTCCTTTGACAAGTTTAAAAAAAAAAGGTAGTTCCCCTTCTGTCCCAAGGGATGCTAGCCCTAGATCTCAAGAAAAGCGTGCTCAACCTCAGAGCACCAGCACACGGGTAAGTGATTTAAGGCTCCACACAGCTGATGCCCTAGGAGGTGTTGTTGGCCGAGTGGCAAAATATGTTACACATGCAACCTGCTCACCTTAGTTCCACACCTTCCCCTTCCTGGTGGGAACCAGTCGGTTGTTACCCGCTCTCCAAAGAACTGAGAACGCAAAATACATTAAAAAGGCTGGAAATGGGTTAATATAAAGCATAACTCTCCTCCTAACAGTTTAAAGTGTTTTACAATTATATATTTAGCTGTTTGGCAGTGGAACTTCTAGCTTCATAATGACGGATTCTCAGAATCAGTATAGTAGGTAGGTCTGTGGGTTCATGAGAAATTCTCATGGCTCAGAGCCCACCATTCAAGCCGGGTTCACACTGTTGCGTTGCATATTCATTCTTTATGTCACCCCAACACACCTACATTGCAGTGCACCACAACATGTTATCATTCACTGTCATGCTTTAAAAAGTGCATGCCCCCTTTTTTTAAATTTTTTGCATTTGCTGCAATAGGTACATGAATCCAACTAGTCCACAGGTAGGAAATTGTTTAGACTAGTGAATTACAAAGGTTGTGTGCTGAGAGTATGCTCAAGTCGCTTTTGAAGGTCTTATCAGTTATGAGTGATTTCTTGTTTGCTTTACAACATAGCAAATTTACCTTTTGCGTTTCAAGATTGTTTGTTTGAAACCATAGTACACAGACATAAACAGCAAATAAAATCTGGATTTAAATTCACACAGTGTTCATGTACACAAGGCGTTTGGGAAAACTCTTCTGAACGATGGAAACTGACTGCTAAAAAACATCAGTTTAGCCGTCTTTGCATACCGCGTTTATGTGTGTTTGCGTTTTAGAAGCATTTTTAAAAGATAACCTCAGGAGACCTTCCCAAATGCCAGAATGCACTGAAAAATGGTAAATAATTAACTATTTCAGATATTTTGAGAGAAATAAAGAGAATAGAAGCAGAGAGATCTGTATGTGTTGAGATGACCTGTCCTTTCTGGTTGTATTCACTATGGATCCCATCATGAGCATAATGCAGCACGTTCTGCCATTTTTTCCTTCACGCAAAACCTGTAACTGACTGTGCTGGTGTACTGGGTCCATTTGAATACATGGAAAACACTTTGCATGCATTTCTGATGATGAAAAAAGGCTCTGGACATGGAACAGTTAAAAACACTTTTAAACGTGGTTAACCACATTTACAATTGTTTACAGTGCCAGTAAAATCTACTCCTCAATGCAACTTTGGTGCATTGAAAAAAAACCTGTAAACTCAACTGCCTGTAAACAACTATGTGTACATGGATGCATAGGAAAACATTAGGGAGAGTTCAGGGGCTGCTGAAAAAAACGCTGAACAGCTCCTGAACGTCAATTTAGGAGCTGCAGTGTACATGAGCCCTTAATGTTCTGTTTTAATACATTTTTTAGGAAAAGTTTTTAGAGTACAATGTGATAAGTACTAGAATACAAATAATGCAGTGAAAATATTTTTACAGTTCTGACCTACATGGAATAATCCATTTGTAAAGAAAATATTAAACCCTATTGGCCATTATTATTATTAGTAATATATACATTATTATACAGTATATTATACAGTATTTAGCACCAATATTTTGCGCAGCATTTTACAACGAGGGCAAACAGTACAGTTACAATCCAAATTCCATACAGCAGGAATCAAAGGGCCCTTCTCCTTAGAGTTTACAATCTAAAAGGGAGGGTCAAGTGATACAAAAGGTAATAACTGTGGGGAATGAGCTGATGGAGAAAATACATGTACAGTTGTTAGTTGAAGGCAGGGTAGGCTTCTCTGAAAAGATGTTTTCAAGGATCACCTAATAATGGACAGAGTAGGAGATAGTTTGATTGGGGTAGGGAATTCCATAGGATGGTAGAGGCTCGGGTCTTGAGGGTGAGCATGGGTGGAGGTGACAAGGGAACTAGAGAGCAGAAATTCTTGGGAGGAACGCAGATAGGCTAGGTTAGTGATGTAGTGCATGGCTTTGTAAGTAGTTAGTATTTTGAATTTAATTCATTGGGTGAGTGGCAGTCAATGCTTGGCATTGGCAGAGAGGGGTTGCACACACTGAACGGTTGGTATGACAGATGAGCCTGGCAGCAGCATTCATGATGGACTGAAGGGGGATATATTTTTAAGTGGTTCTAATGGCTCAAGGTTTATTTACATTAGTGCATTCTATACATTAACGGATATGTTCACCATTCTACAAAAATAATAAATGCACATTTTTTGTAGGTAAAAAAATGTGCATTTATTAATTTTTTTTTTGTAGTAGAAGCCTGTAAAGCATTGTACCAGCGGTCAGCAGATCGCTAATGCCATGCAGGTGTCCCACAGACTGTGTTATATGTGTACATCCTGTACAGGCAAGCCGATACTTCTGACAGGAAGACTCAATGAACTACCACAGTGCTTGCAGCGCCATGGTATTTCATGAAAACTACAAGCCGACAGCTTCTCCCCGTACTGCTGTCACAGGGAGAGGGGAGTAACATGTTCCCAAAGGTGAACTTATCCTTTAACCCTTTGAGGGCCAAGGGACGTATTTGCCCCATGTTTTTAATTGCCTGTATCATCTGATTAAGAACTTAAAATACTTTTTTTTTTTTTTTTTGGTTTGAGTCAAAATATTAGTACTTATCAACAAATGGATCTAGCTTTTTGCCAATTATTTCATGAAATGGCTTAGTTACAGCAACTGAAGTGTACGAACTTTAAAAGCCAAAAAATTGATTCTTTTGGTGTTCCAAAATCTTAAGGTCCTCAAAGGGTTAAGGTAAAAAAACCTTCTGGGTGCAGCGCCTCCCCATTATACTTGTCTGAGCCCCATCTCGATCCAGCAATGTGCATGAAAGCAATGGCTCTCCTGGCTCTCTCATCATTGGCTCTTCTGCCTCTCTCTCATCATTGGAGCCATTGACTCCTACTGCTATCAAGCACATTTAGTGAGGAGAGTGAGGGGGCAGGGCTGAGCCACGTTCTGTATGTAAAAAGAGTGAGCCTACTCGGGTGCCCCCATAGCAAGAGGCTTGCTATTAGGGGCACTTGGCAGGGGGGAGGAGCCAGGACCCCTGGCAGGGGACCCAAAAAGAAAAGGATCAGATCCGCTCCGTTCAAAACCATTGCACAGAGCAGGTAAGTATAACGTTTGTTTTTTTTTTTTTAATTCTTTCCTTTAGAATCACTTTAATGTATTATTACAGTGCAGTGTACATTGTAATCCCAAGATGTCTTTGTTCTGTCATTATCAGCTTTGAAAAAAAACTGCAAAAGACAAGTGATCAGAGGTGCATAAGACTGCATTTGTACGGGTATTTAGACACGGTGGGAATCCCAGTGCAAGGAATTGACTGATTCCTGCTGCTGGGATTGACAGATGCATGTGAATAGCAGTGGCTGCTGAGCCCGTACACTGTAATAACAGGCTGTTTGTGCCACAGCTATTCGTACCTGTTCACACAGCTAGGGATCATCTGTGGTAATTGCAGCTGGGTGCAAGCAAAGTGCATCCAGAGGAGGAAATGCGTCCATGAATGGTGCCTGGTCATACAAATCAGAACATGCTATAAAATGGGAGACCTGTTTGGGGAGAATTAGTAGTAGTCTAATGGAACGTAAACAATAAACATGGAGAGGTTTTTACTGATGGTAAGCTCTCTAATTCTATTCTTTTCCTCCTGGCTGGAGTTTTGCTGCAAGCCCATACTCTATCTATATGCAACGGTTAGATAATGGTCTGTGCATGTCACAAAATGATCTTTTGCAGCTTGAAAAGTTGTTACCTCTACTGGCAGAGAATGATGAGTTTGATTTTTTGCAATTATTGGATATTTCCATGTACTGGGCAAAACGTGCGCCTGTGTCTGGCCTTATTTATGTTTAATACATCGTCGGGAAAATGTGATCAGTCACAGAATGGGAAATAGTCAGTGATCATGCTAATGGCACGTTCTGTCCACAATGTAATGCTGTATTTGGTAGGTTCATATTCTATACTATATACATAATCTGCAGGAGACCGATAAAGCACAATCTTTCATAAACATTTCTTCAAGCGTTGTAAGTGTTCGCACAAGATAATCAGTCTGTAGGTATGACAAGTCTTCGTATGCATGACTAGCCTTATCTGCTGTGTAGACTAAAGTGAGACTTTGAGCCATTTCTTGGCACACAATTCATTGCATGCCATTTGGATTCTGTGCGGCTTGTAGTAATCAGACACTTAAAGCTACTCCCATCCGTGTTCTTATGCTGGAAGGATATCTGTAGAGATTGTTTACCTTCATATACAATTGAAATGTTACATCATTACATTACATATATATTTCTAATACTTCAGTTTGACTTGCTGTGTACCTATTGGCTTGTTGAAGGTGGGTTTTGGATAGACGTGAAGAATTTTAAAACCACTGTCCGTTTTCTTTTGCTCTCCCCCTGGGGATATTTGCCCTAGCCTTTGTTCTTCATGATGGTGGCCTTCAAGACAGGAAAGAAGATAAATAGCAACATGGAGTTGGGAGGAGAATGTCTTTGGGTTCTTCCCAGCATTGTCTGTCCTAGTGACAGGAAATGTTAGAATGGGGAAGGGATAGAACCTCTGCTGCTTCTTGTGCTGTTCCTAGGAAGGGAAATCTTCCTATTGGGGACCCAGTCGGCATTAAAAGCCCAACAGATTTTCTAATCTTTGCCTATTCTACCCTAAATAAAAAATACAATTTATTTGGAGGTGGATGTTAAAGCCCAACTGAACCCTTGTTATTTTTTTAATGCAACCAGGCTACATATTTAGTAATCCATATGTGGTGGTTACAAGCAAAGAAGATCCGGTCAGCTGCACTCCAATGAATCCACTTTATTAGATGTACTATAAAATCATATGACATACAGTGGGGGACAAGCAGGTAAACATGTTACACACTTAAGAACTGCTCCTAACATGAAATGCACTTACCTGCTTGTCCCCCACTGTATTTCCACTCTCTGGCATTTGGTTTTATTGTATGCCTAATAAAGTGGATTATTTGGAGTGCAGCTGACCGGACCTTCTTTGCTTTTCACTGTGCAGCACGCAAGCTGAGTGGGCACACATAGGAGAGTAGTGCCTGGAGATTTGGATCCGTCTCACCTGGAGCAGCGATAATATACTGTATATGTGGTGGTTATACTTCTTCATTACTAATGGCTGCAGCAGGGGGTAAAATACAGTGTGCTGGCAGCATATAGTCAGGCTGTGGCTCTATCTTTCAAAGCAGCTGCCTGACTCTCCAACGGTCTGACACCACAACTCCCTGCCACCCCCCTTCTTGGGTGAATATCAGTCTGAAGAAGTGGGAGTTTTTAGACTGATTATATTTCTGACAGTACACCCTTAGTAAAACCCACATGTGATGCTGAGCATCAAGATTGAAAAAACTAAAATTCAGTGAATAAAGCAGGAACAGGTTGGCTTAAGGAGAATAGCCTACTTCAGTGGTCCTTTGCTTGCCATTATCCAGCCCTTGGGGCATGCACTACTCCTCCCTCTGACATTAACAATTCCTGCTACTGTCACCAGCAATGGGGCACTTTTCCTCCCACTGACGCCAATGATGGGGCACTATTCTTCCTGCTGACATAAATGATAGGACACTATTCTTCCTACTGACACCAATGATAGGGGCACTATTCCTCTCCCTGACACTAATGATGGGGCAGTATTCCTCCCACTGATACCAATGATGGGACACTTTTTTTTTCCTCTGACAGCAATGATAGGACAATATTCCTCACAGACACCAATGATGGGGCACTATTCCTCTCACTGACACCAATGATGGGCCCTATTCCTCCCACTGACACCAATGATGGACCACTATTCCTCCCACTGACAGCAATGATGGGACACTATTCCTGTCACTGACACCAATGATGGGACATTGTTACTCCCACTGATACCAATGATGGGGCACTATTCCCCCCACTGACACCAATGATGGGGCACTATTCCCCCCACTGACACCAATGATGGGGCACTATTCCTCTCACTGACACCAATGATGGACCACTATTCCTCCCACTGACACCAATGATGGACCACTATTCCTCCCACTGACAGCAATGATGGACCACTATTCCTCCCACTGACAGCAATGATGGGACACTATTCCTCCCACTGACACCAATGATGGGACATTGTTACTCCCACTGGCCACAGTCCAGCCCCTCTAAAGTCTGAAGGATAGAATGTTTGGAGAACCTTGGCCAGAGTAGACAGTTGCAGTACAGGAGAGGAGTCTGGACAACTGTGTAAGACTAAAGGGGAGGTTGGAGTGCAACACTTAAAGTGTACCTAACCTTAAAAACAAAAATGTATTATATTGCAGTTTAACAATCCCTAGGTATGGTTGTTATAGTGTATTTTGTTTATCCGGAAACCAGCCAGTGACACAATTAGGGCTTTCTTACACTAGCTTTAAAACATGGCATTGGACACACTTTTTTTTAAAGCACTCTGAACGCCAGTCAGAGCATCAGTCATTAAATGAAATGGTAATCTTATAGTCCTGTTTACACATTGCGTTTGCTTTGCTTAAAAAATTGTACCCCATGTCACTTTAGTGGTGCTTCAAAGCCTCCATAGAAGTCGTTGACAAAGCTCACTTACAGCACCTGCAACTTTTGAGAGGCTTTTATTTAGGTTTAGCTTTGCTTTTGTTTTTGAGGTATTGCAGGTATGAGTTATCAGCACACAGGACATGTGCCAAGCTTCATTAAAGCACCACTGAAGCATCATCGAAGCATCAAAAATACATCAAAAAAGCATGTTGAAGCAGTAGGCGCTTTAATACAACCTTTCTCAAACGGGGTGCCGCGGCATCCTGGTAGAGAAAAGCTGTCAGATGAGTCCAAGTTCCTGATCCCCAGCTGAACTGTACTTTGGCAATGAGGGAGCTCAGTTAGACTGGGGAAAGGAAAAGGAGGGGGAGTGTGTGCTGTGCTCTCTGCCTACCCCTAGAGTGCAGTACCTGGTGTGTGAGGGAAGGTACTGTACTGCAACTTTTTTAAAGGGCAGTGTGTGTGTATATACATACATACATACATACATACATACATACATACATCTTCCCAATAAAAAAGCTTGGGGGGGGGGGGGGCGCGTGTGTGGACAACTTTGATCATTGGAGGAGAGCAGGCTAATTTCCCAGCATAGCTAGAGAACTGACCACGCTGTGCTCTTATGCTTAGTTTAGTCAATTTTTAATAGGCAAAGAGACTGACAGGAACACCAGGGATTTCACACAAAGCAATAAATACAAAGATAACAGGATACCTGGGTTGTACACATATCAGGAATGTGAAATGATGGTTTTACATATTCTTTCACATTGCAAAATATATTCTCATGGGCAGCAAGTTTAAAAGGCTAAAGTCAAACCTATGTGGCTTACGGCCAAAGTTGAAAAAGCTATGGATAATAAGAAAAGAGCTTTTATTAATATAAAAATGAAGAAACGCTATCATATTCTTTGTAATGTTTAAATGATATCAGAATATGCAAAAAGGAAATAAAGGCTGCAAAAATTGAAAACGAACAGCAGATTGCAAAAGATAGCAGAACCAACCGCCAAACATTCTTCAAATATAGTAGTAAAAAGATCCGGTCTGAGCATGTAGGCCCTTTACAAAATAATCTAGAGTGGGTGACTGGGGACAAAGAGAAGGCAAGTTTATTAAATACCTTCTTCAGCTCTGTGTATACAAAGGAGCATGGGGGAGCTCTTGTCCATAATGGGCATGGTATTGACACAGCTCCAGATGATCCACATTGGCTCAAAATTGATATGATCCAAGAATATTTAGACAGTATAAAGGTGAATAAAGCACCTGGACTGGATGGCATACACCCACGAGTCCTTGAAGAATTGAGCTCTGTCATTTCAAAGCCATTGTTTTTAATTTTTAGGGACTCTTTAATGACTGGCATAGCACCACTGGATTGGGGAAAAGCCAATGTGGTGCCAATATTTAAAAAGGGGTCAAAATCTTTACCAAGTTACTACAGACCTGTTAGTTTAGCTTATATAGTTGAGAAGATACCAGAGAGTTTAATAAAAGACCAAATAGATGAGCTCTTGCTAGAAAAAAAAATATTTAAAATAACAGCCAGCATGGGTTCATGAAAGACAGAAGTTGTCAAACGAATCTGATTTCTTTTTATGAGGAGGTGAGCAAAACCTTGGACAGAGGGGTGGCGGTGGACGTGGAATACTTGGATTTTGCAAAAGCGTTTGACACAGTTCCCCACACATGGCTAATGTGTAAGGTAAATTCTACGGGCTTGGCAAAATCTGTATGTAAATGGATAGAAAACTGGCTAAAAGATCGTATTCAGAGAGTAGTGGTTAATGATTTATATTCTGAATGGGACCCTTACTTTTTAACATATTTATAAACAATATATGGTCTGGGATTAAATATGCCATTTCAGTCTTTGCAGATGACACCAAGCTGTGCAGTGGAATAACGTCCTTACAGGATGTCTCCAATTTACAAGCCGACCTCAATGCATGGTTTAATTGGGCAACTATGTGGCAAATGAGGTTTAATGTTGATAAATGTAAGGTTATGCACTTGGGGGCTAAGAATATGCATGCATCATACATACTAGGGGGAGTACAACTGGGGGAATCAATGGTGGAGGAGGATCTGGGAGTTCTGGTAGATCACAAGCTTAATAATGGCATGCAATGCCAAGCTCCGGTTTCTAAAGCGAGCAAAATCCTCTCTTGTATTAATTGAGGTATAGACTCCAGAGAGAGAGATATCATATTACCCCTGTACAAATCATTAGTAAGACCTCATCTGGAATATGCAGTTCAGTTTTGGGCACCAAGTCACAAAAAGAACATTGGGGAACTGGAGAAAATACAGAGAAGGGCAACCAAATTGATAAGAGGCATGGAGGAGCTCAGCTATGAGGAAAGATTAGAGGAACTGAATTTGTTCTCTCTTGAGAAGAGGAGATTAAGGGGGGATATGATCAACATGTATAAATACATCAGTGGTTCATATAGTGAACTTGGTGTAGAGCTATTCACCCTGAGGTCATCACAGAGGACAAGGGGGCACTCTTTATGTATGGAGGAAAAGAAATGTAATCTCCAAACACGGAAAGGTTTCTTCACAGTGAGAGCTGTGAAAATGTGGAATAGACTCCCTCAAGAGTTCATTCTGACCAGCTCAGTGGATTGTTTTAAAAAGGTCTGGATTCTTTCTTGGATGCACAGAATATAATTGGAGACTAACTTTTATAGATAACGTTGATCCAGGGAATATCCTTTTGCCTCTCGGGGGATCAGGAAGGAATTTTTTCCTCTGCAGGAGCAAATGAGATCATGCTTTGCTGGGTTTTTTTTTTTTCTGGATCAGCTGTGGGTATAGGATTATAACTTTTTTTTTTTTTTTTTTTTACATGGTTGAACTGGATGGACTTTTGTCTTTTTTCAGCCAGACTAACTATGTAACTATGTATGAAGTTCTAGGCACATGCTTCCCCTCTACGGCCCTATTCCCTCACTGCATTATCTCCTGTATTATAAAGGATTACATCCTCTTTGTCTCTTGAGCTGGAAATCCTTTGAACCATGCTGGCAGCCATACAGTTTATAATAGTCAACAATGAGATTTTATATGATTTATATAAGGGTTAGCAGAAGTTTTCAGTTTTTATTTAATTTTGATATATTGAAAGGATTTAGGCTAGGTTCAAACCGATTGTGTTTGAGCCGTTTCTGCATTGAGCTTTGCACTTGTGTTTTTGAGGTGTTTTGCGCTTTTTTTTTTCTTGTTGCTAGGTAGATTTAAAAGGCAAAACACATAAAAAATGCAGTAAAAGCTCAATACATGCTTTTCTGCAGCGTTTCCATTGAAGTTTATAGAAACAAAAACGAAACTTTTTGCGCTCAAAAAAGTCCCTGACCCTTTCCAAAAAATGTACCGAGTGAAAATGCACAGATGTGAACATGTCCCATAGAAAATCATGTTAAATGGACTGTACTGCACTTCTGCAAAACACTGTAGAAAACGCTTAGGTGTGAACCTAGGGTAAGTGCATGTCAGGATTTTTCTTTGAAGCTTAGAGCTTCAAGACCTCCCCCCCCTTCACTTTTTTAGAGGGGGGGGAGTACTTGGTTTTGACAGTTCTCTCCCTCCTCCTCCCCTCAGTCTTCTGGGATGTGTCACAGGTCCCAGTAGACTGTGGGACCATTTACAGCAGTGTTTCTTAACCTTCCTAATGCCGCGACCCTTTAATACAGTTCCTCATGTTGTGGTGACCCCCAACCATAAAATTATTTACCCAGTAATTATAATTCATGAAGTGTCGTTTTACCTCCAATACTGCTGCTTTCAACACAGTAGCTGCTTTCTACACAGTAGCTGCTCTTTACACATTGGAAATATGTGTTTTCCGATGGACTTAGGTGACCCCTGTGAAAGGGTCGTTCAACCCCCAAAGGGGTCGCGACCCACAGGTTGAGAACCACTGATTTACAGTGTGCAGCATGGCTGGCTCGTGCATGTACAATGGGCACCTGGCTGTAAAGGTGCCCACAGTTGAGATGCTGAGAACAGAAGATCGATGAAAGGAACGGTTCAGGTGAGCACATCGCTGAATCCTGGGACAGGTGAGTGTCTGTTTATTAAAGGTCAGCATCTACAGTTTTTGTAGCTATGACTTTTAATAAATACAAATGTGACTGGAGCTCCTCTTTAACATCTATAGGATGTAGGTATAGTTAAAGGCTAAATTCACCTTTTAGCAGCTTGTTACACATTACACTTGCATTTAAGGTGTAACATGCTGCAGCATCTCCATACGTAGCCCCCAATTCCCCCTCACTGTTTCCCTTGGCCACATTTTAAAAACCAAGGTTCTGCCTGCACAGCCATGTCATTCATTCACAGAAGTCTGTGAATGAATAATCTACAAGTCCCAGGTGCATGGCTGTGTAGGTTTCTGAGAAATAAAATCATAAATGCATTTTTTTTACCTGCAAAAGCATACATTTATTATTGTTTTTTAAAAAGGCATCCTTCGCCTTAGTTGTTCATATGGAAAATATTCTGCATACTGCATAAGTGTTTTAAATAGCCTTTGCTGTCTGGCTGGGCTCTGAATATCTCAGGAGTGGTAAACAAATTAAAGAAATTCTTTGTGTACAGATCCTTTTGGTATTTGGCAATCTGCCTGGACTTCAGCTTCAAGTGCCATTATATTAAGGTAAGACAATAGGTGTTACGGAGTAGCAACAATTTGACATCTGGCAAATCTTCATCAGGAAGTAGAGAGTAAAATGGGAAAATCCCAGAATATCCTGTAAAGCTGATGATACATGGCTGATTTTCTCACAGGGATTTCAGTTAAATTGGTACTAAACTCTTTGCTAGTTTTACCCACTGGTAAGCTTTAGTATAATCAGTATCCCCATAAACGTGAATTTTTTAGGAGATATTCCAGTCCCATGCGCATGCACTGGAGTGACATCATTGCGGTGTGGCCATTCAAATGACCGGACCCTGCGAACCTGAAAGGAAGACTGGGGGAGGTTGGAAGCCCTGTCAGCGGTGACAGTGCGCTGCTGGAGGGCTTCGATTTTAAGATAAGTCTCTTATAATGTGCTAGTATGCAATGCGTTATGGTATTGACTTGCAGGGAGAATTATTTTTGTTCCATTGTGAAAGTGTAGTACTGCTTTAAACTTTAATGCAATTTGTTGCTCAGCGATTGAGATTCAGGCTCTTTTATTGTTATATAAACTATAACCAAAGCATACAAGAGATAAATAAACCAACATTTTCAACAGCATTCGTCAGTCAACACAGATCATCCTCACCTATGACATGGAACCTCTGCTCCAAAATTGGCATAAGATTACCATGGGGATCCTGGCAAAGGAGGGAGGAGAAAGAGGTTTAGTAATAAGGAGCTATTAAGCTGCAACCAAAGGAGTAGAACGGAGAGCTGTATAAAAGGGAAAAAGGCTGTGCTGGACCCACTTGATGATATAAGGGTTCATGGAGCTCTGGTGAGTGTGTCACCTGATGGGGAGCATGAGGAGAAATGAAGGACGTGTTTTAAAGTGCAACAGCTCTTTTTGGTGAAATCAGCATTTGGAGATCACAGCGGGATGTTGGAGTGTTTTTTGCTTTTTGGACATGTTTTGAAAAACGTATTACTTTATTTCATTCATCTTGAAGGGACTTATGAGCACATGAGTTATTGATTGCACATTTTTATAGGAATAATTATTGTTTAGCACAGGGCTTGAAATTTCCACTCGCCTGCTTGCCAATGGCAAGCAGAAATTATGGTGGGGGTGAGTGTGTCCCCCAGGGCCGTCTTGCTGAGCAGGCTCGGAGCTCAGGCTGGATCTGTCCATGGCACTGGGAGCCGTCAGACTGCTCAATAGCTGAGCGCAGTGAAAGCAAAGGAAGGAGTGTGTGCTGTGCTCTCTGCCTCCTCCTAGAGTGCAGTACCCGGCTCTGTGAGTGAACAAGGAAGTACTGCAACTTTTTATGGGCGGGGTGGGGGGTGGTGTGTGTGTACGTGTGTGTGTGTGTATGTACAATTGTACATGTGTCTGTGTGTATGTACATGCCTGTATGTACATGTGTCTGTGTGTATGTACATGCCTGTATGTACGTGTGTGTGTGTGTGTACATGTATGTGTGTGTACATGTGTTTGTGTGTATGTACGTACATGTGTCTGTGTATGTATGTACATGTGTCTGTGTGTATGTACAGTTGTGTTCAAAATAATGGCAGTCAGACATCACTAACCTGAGCAATCACTGTTTTTGGTAGAAATGATATTTCTACATGGCAAATAATTTACTAGCAGGTGTAGTAGAGTAATAGAAATCCAACAGACCCAACAGTCATGACATGCATGCTGCTGATTCTGTGTCATTGAATCACTAATTGAAAGGGGCATGTTCAAAATAATAGCAGTGTGGAGTTCTATTAGTAAGGTCATTCATTCTTTGAAAAACAGGTGGCAATTATTGCCCTTATTTAAGGAAGGAAGGCCGCAAATGTTGTACATGCTGGTTACAGTGCATTTCTCTCTGAAATTCTGAGGAAAATGGGTTGTTCCAGACATTGTTCAGAATAACAGCGTACCATGATTAAAAAGTTGATTGGAGAGGGGAAAACATATAAAGAAGTATAGAAAATGATAGGCTGCTTAGCTAAAATGATCGCAAATGCTTTAAAATGGCAACCAAAACCTGGAAGACGTGGAAGAAAGTGAAAAACTACCATTCGAATGGATAGAAGAATAGCCAAAATGGCAAGGACTCAGCCAACAATCAGCTCCAGGAAGATCAAAGAAGGTGTAAAGTTACCTGTGAGTACTGTTACAATTAGAAGACACCTATGTGAAGCCAAGCTATCTGCAAGAAGCCCCCACAAAGTCCCACTGTTGAAAAAAAGACGTGCTGAAGAGGTTACAATTTGCCAAAGAGTACATTGACTGGCCTAAAGAGAAATGGCGCAACATTTTGTGGACTGATGAAAGTAAGATTGTTCTTTCTGGGTCTAGTGGCCGGAGACAGTTTGTCAGACGACCCCCAAACACTGAATTCAAGCCACAGTACACTGTGAAGACAGTGAAGCATGGTTGTGCAAGCTTCATGATATGGGGAGGTTTCTCATACTACGGTGTTGGACCTATTTATCGCATACCAGGGATCATGGATCCGTTTGAATACATCAGAATACTTGAAGAGGTCATGCTGCCTTATGCTGAAGAGGAAATGCCCTTGAAATGGGTGTTCCAACAACACAACAACCCCAAACACACCAGTAAACGTGCAACATCTTGGTTCCAGACCAACAAGATTGACGTTATGGAGTGGCCAGCCCAATCCCCGGATCTTAATCCAATAGAAAACTTGTGGGGTGACATAAAAAATGTAGTTTCTGAGGCAAAACCAAGAAATAGAGAAGAACTGTGGAATGTAGTCCAATCATCCTGGGCTGGAATACCTGTTCATAGGTGCCAGACGTTGGTTGACTCCATGCAACACAGATGTACAGCAGTTCTCAGAAACAGTGCTTATACAACTAAATATTCATTAAGTGATTCAAAGGAAAGCAAAATCTTCAAACATTTTTCAGTTTATATAGTGAATGTTTGAGTTTGTAAAGAAGAATACAAACACCGCTATTTTTTTGAACAGTCTAATATTCACTTTTCTTCAATTTTTTTAGAGGAACAACACACATTTGATATATTTTTCTTCATGTTTTGATTTGGAATAGAATGTGTAGTGTTCCCAATGCATTTATGTGTATGGAAATAAAAGCTATTAGAAGGATTTTGAGCTTTATTCACTTTTTTCAACACACTGCTACTATTTTGAACACAACTGTACATAGTGATGTGCATTTCTGTGCATGTACATGTATCTGTGTGTATGCGTGTCTGTACGTGCCTGTGTGTATACATGTGTCTGTCTGTGTGTGTATGTACATGTGTGTGTATGTACATGTGTCTCTGTGCGTGTGTGTACATGTTTGTGTGTGTGTGTACATATTTCTGTGTGTATGTACATGTCTGTGCGTGTGTGTATGTGTCTCTGTGTGTGTGTGTACGTGTGTGTGTGTGTACAGGTGTCTTTGTTTGTGTGTGTTTGTTGGTCGTGAGTAACTCTAAGGCCTGGCTAGTAGCTCAGGACTTGAAATTTTAAGTCCTTTAGCATATATTTTTATTTTCGATTTATTGTACTGACATTTATATTTAGAGCGCAGCACTTATTATTTTCTGTATTTCACTAAGGCAAGCCATAGATGATGCAATTTTCTTGCCTGCAATCAGTCCATGTTGATAGGAGAATCTCTCTCGCAGACCTATTGTGTTATCCTGGCGGGGAGCCTTCCTGGCTGACAGTCATCTCATCCAAAAATTCCAACAGGCTGATTGGATCAACTTCAGTGCAGCCAGCCAGTCCATAGAAGCATTGAATCTTGGCCAGTCTCTGCTGAATTGGCCAAGATTCAATCCATCTATGGCCGACTTAACATAATATAGACCCCGTACTATATTAGGGGTCCAAACAAATATACATTTAAGTTTCTCAACTATGAAACAGAGAGCAAAAAAGTGAGCGCTTTTAGGTGGATAAGGAGCTGAAACACACAGGACAACCAAAAAATTCCTCACATGAATATACAATATAAAGTGCAGCGCTATAAATGTGACATAAAATATGAATATAAAAAATGAATATAAAACATAAGAAAAATGGGTCCCAATACAGAAAGTCCCAGTAAAGGTGATTTCAGGCGGCTGTGCACACTGACCAGAGGTGCATGCAAATGTGGCAAAGATGGAGTTCAGGACGTAGTCATCATGGAAAAAAGGGTAGATGTAATCTCTTGAAGATCAGTGAAGATCCTCAAACCAAAGCAGCAAAAGGATCCACTAGACAGCAAGGAAGAAATCACAGCTCCACCAGAGAAAACCACCACTCCTCCACTGCACATCAACGGTATCTAGGAGGAGATACTCCCCACAAGGGATCAAGAAAAAATGCCCATAGTGAAGTACAGTTGAAACTGGTTTAATGGGATAAGACAGGATGCATCCAATAAAATCGCAGTACAATAAAATAGCACACGGCTAGCAAAGCATGAAAGCTAGCAACAAAACAAACAGGACTAACCGTCCTGTCAGATGTGGTGGCCGCCGGAGCTCCACAATGCTCCGATGGCGTGACGTCAAGGCGTGCGCAGGCTCCTCCTTCTCAACTGTTTACTTTGGTTGACAAACCATTGCCAAATCATCAAAAGCTCCTATTATTAGATTTTCTGAGGTAAAGTCAAACCATGATTTTTAAAAAACTGACCATAACATTAACAGTTAAAATTACCCTATGTGAAAACATTTGGGACCCTTGGGCTCTATATTTCTGCCCCCAGAATTTTGACAGTGGTCTCTTAATGTTTCAATTTGGTTGCTTACACTACCCCCAGGTCATCTGCACCTGACCACCCATACACCCTTAGCCCCATCCTCACACTCTACTGTCCATTCTCTTAGGCTGCTTTCACACTGATCCGTTTTTCTTCTGTTTTTGTATTTAAAAAAGTGGTGGAAAAACCCAATAAATTCTATGGAGCTCGTCACACTGGTCAGTTGCGTTCCTGTTGCATTCTTTAAAGTCCTGCTTGCTGCATTTTTTATGCATGTTTGACGCTGTAAAAAAAACAAAAAAAAAAAAAAACCTCCCCATGGGAATAAATTAAAAAAGTGGCAAACCATATCAAAAATGCACCTGCGGTTGCACATACGCATTTTTACCATGTTTTTGCAAAGGAACTGTATGATAGCCTTACTTACCATTCCTGCAAACCACCTCCACGTACACCTCTAGTATGTAGTCTTCTACAACCTCCCACAAGACCACAATTTACTTTACTTGTCTCATTATATGCCACCATGATGGTATTGCTATATAGCAAAATGACAATGCTAGAATTTTCTATATTTTCTGTATTCTTTGTTAAAAACAAAGATATTGGACAAGATTTTTTTCATTTTTTTTTTTTTTTTCAATAAGCTTCTTCAATAATGTTGAAGCCGACATTTTACAGACAGAGCACACTGATGAAATAGTACATTTATAGAGATTAGTGCTCTTTTGACTCTTATGCTGCTTTTTTATTCTGCCTCCATTAATCAAAGGTATTTTGCACCCATGTAGTTCTTTAGCAAATATTTTCAGAGCTCTCTGCAGCATCTTGTGTGAGAGGAATTTCGAGTGGTCACATGTTCTCATACAGTCTCCTCTTTGTTTTCGGCCAGAGACTCTGCTCACTTTGATACCTTCTGCCACTAGTCTTGCTTTTAAAATCGGAGACATTTAATCAGGAACTTGTACTTTGCTCCTGCAATGCTGCTTCAACTTTCTAAGCAGGGTACCTTCTCTTTAACAGCTACTTACCCCCATCATCTTCTCTCTGATAAACGGACTTGTGAAGAAGTTGATAGAATGACCACCAGAGGATGAAGTTTTCAAATAAGAAAAGTGTACAAATGTATTCACCATGCAGCAGACACTTGTAAGCATACTAGCTTAAAGGGGAAGTTCCACTCTACCTCCTCCTCCCTCCTTCCTCTTCTGCCATGTTTGTATTTTTTTGTGGGAGGGGGAAAGAATACTTGGTTTTGATCCACTCTCACTTCCGGTCTGATTGCCGTGGCGATTCCAGAAGTTCTCCAGCTCCCTGCCTGCAACCTTCTGGGACACGTTACAGGTCCCAGAAGGCTTTGGGACCATTCACAAAGTGCGGATCCAGAATGTGCAGTGGGAAGTTATAAAGCCACAAGAAGTCACAGCTGGATGCCCATAGTTAAGAAGCCAGCGCTGGAGACCGGTGAAGAACTGGCCCGGATAAGGATAGTGCTGGATGCCTGGACAAATGAGTGGCTGTTTATTGAAAGTCAAGATGCTTAAAAAGTATAAAAGCGAGCGCTAGTTAGATTATAAAATAGTAGAATAAAATTAATGATCTTAAAATATCTGCTAGCACTGTGGATATCGGCAACAGTCCCAGATTCAATTTCAAAGGTATAAGTGCAGCACTATAAACGCATGAAACATCAATAAAGTGCAGAAAAGTGTGTCAAAAGTGCAACTGTGTGCATCAATCTATATTTGTGACAACTGTGAAAAGTTCTTCAGCGGGCAGTAAAATACTGCTAATGTCCTTTGTGGAAGGGTAATTATTCCAAGTGCCCAAGTTTACATCCATGGAGTGTATATCCATCCCAAGGGTGGATTCCTTTCATGAATTTCTGCACATCTGTTCTTCATGAATAATTGCACGTGTAAACTTGGGCACTTGGAATAATTACCCTTCCACAAAGGACATTAGCAGTATTTTACCGCCTGCTGAAGAACTTTTCACAGTTGTCACAACTGTAGATTGATGCACACAGTTGCACTTTTGACGCGCTTTTCTGCACTTTATTGATTTATGTTATTGATGTTGCATGCGTTTATAGTGCTGCAATTATACCTTTGAAATTGTTTATTGAAAGTCAGCAGCTACAGTTTTTGTAGCTGTTGACTTTTCATTTTTGCATAACTGACTTCTTTATTGACAGTTGCAAGACATTTATATATGAAATAAGGAAAATACATTATATTGCATTGTTTTACATGGTTGAAAAAAGACACACAGGTCCATCTAGTATATAAATAAAAAGGAAAGTATTTACAAGCCATTGGGGGAAGCTCCGGCAATTAGGTTGCAATGTGCCACATGCGCCAATTCCAAGATTGTATAAATATCTACATAGTGGCACACTTGTATAGAAATTGTCCACGTATAAGTGGTACCCCATATGGAAGAAGGGTGATACCAAGTCTCAAACTATTTTGCCACTGCTCCCCATGTAGTCTGGGTATCCTGGGGGCTCCACTTTTCCTTCGTAAAGCCAAAAATTACATGAATAGGCTGTTGCCCTCTCACAGGTCTTATACATTTTGACCCCATATCTGGCACGCTTGCTGGGGAGAAATTGTTTAAATGCAAGGTGGCCAGAAATCTAATGGGGGATTCACCAACATAGATTTTTTGCTGGGGAGTATACACATCTGCACATTTCTGGTTAAGGTGATTTACGAGGGGCTGAATTTTGTGGAGCCAGTCAAATTCAGGGTCATCCCGAGGACGACAGAGTGTACTGTCGTTAAAATGCATAAATCACTTTATATTCTCATGACTATGCCTGGCCATGGCAACAGAGAACACCGGCATATGATGAATCGGGTCCACAACCGTAATTTATTTTTTTTAATATTGCCCATGTTGAAGGGCAATCAATCCATACAGATCTTCTGTGAAAAACAGCTCCAAAAAATCAAGGGGAGTAGTTAAATTTGCTGTTTCCACCTGAATTCTGAATTGGGCAGTGAATTGGGGAAGTACGGGAGCTGAAGAATTTGTGGGTTGCCAATCAGGATTTGCAAGCACATCCGGAAGGACACTATGGGCTATACCTGGCTGTGTTTGAATTCTTGGTGGCTGCAGGACACTACTTGTGCTCACCACTGCACCAGCTTGTACTGCACTTATGGGACTTGCCACATTACCAAGTGATACTGCAGTGCTGGTATGAAAAAGACCAGGATATACTAGGCTGCTGGTGCTTGCCAGTTCACCAAAAGGTAGAGCAGCACTAGTACTGGCACTCTGCTGCATATGAGAATCATCATGCAATTGTAACACCTCAGCAACCTGGGAACGGGGTCGAGTACGCCTGACCTTAGCTGGGACCTCTTCTCCAATGTCTGAGCTATCTGTTAGGGTGCCTCTGCTGTCTACAGGTTCGTATTCTGAGCCTGATTCTGTCAGTGAGTCTTCCCCATCGCTCTCTTCTACAAACAAAATGTACCTGCTAGTGCTAGCAGAGATCAGGCCTGGTCTTGTTAACCCTGCAGTTTTTGTGCAATGTATCAAGTGACAGCGATCTACTGATACTACACTTGCTAATGCAGAAGGGGGGTTAAGCGTAGATACTTAACGCAGGTGCTGGCTGGTGCTGGGGCTGATCCTGCTACCGCTGAGTTTTTGGGGACACTGTACCAGGGCTCAAAATTTCAAGTCCTGAGCTACTAGCCAGGCCTTAAGAGTTACTCACCACCTGTTGCCCAACCCTTACCCTGCCACACCCCTAATTCCACCCCTAATCATGCCCTCATAAATTATCTCATGAAATGACACTGTTAAATGTTACCCACATTACATCAGGGTCCCCAGAGTCCTCCCACATTACATCAGGGCCTCCAATGTCCCCCTAAACACTCCATCATACTTAGACCATGCACCGCATACAATCATAACCCCCCGATAATCTTTCACTCACCAAACCATAACTCTACCATTATATCCTGCCTTCTATTTAACCCAGCAGTACCTCAAATGCCAGATACACTACCACCCATAATAACCACATCATCCTGAACCTGTCCAAATCACCCATACATGTATGTTTACAACAGACACATGTACATACACACACACGTACACACACAGACACACACAGAAACATGTACACACACGCACAAACACATGTACACGTGTATACACAGACGTGCATACACACACAGATACATGTACAGACAAATGTACATACAGACACATGTACAAACACACGTACGCACATACACATGTACACAGCCCTAGAAAAATTAGCAGTACTTTGTTACCTTCACACAGAGCTGGGTGCTGCATTTTAGGGGGAGGCAGAGAGAACAGCACACACTCCTTCCTTTGCTTTCACTTTGCTCAACTATTAAACAGTCTTGACGGCTCCCAGTGCGAGTGACAGAGCTGGCCCTGAGTTCCAAGCCTGCTCAGCAAGACAGATCTGAGGGACACACTTGCCCCCACCTTATTTCTACTCGCCAGTGTGAGCAGGCAAGTGGAAATATTGAGGCCTGCACTATTGTGAACGCTGGTATAGTGCTGATCTGATCAAAGATATTGACCCTTTCAGACACTAGACTAGCAATGGAGGTTAATTGTGTATGTGAGCGTGTTCCTGGCAATCAAGAGGTTAAATGTGATGACTGGTGTAGTGACGTGCAATCGCATGCTGTCTGGAAGGGACACTAACTGACACTAGCGCTATCTGAAGTTGCCTGTGACACTAATACAGTGATCAGTAAAAAAAAAAAAAATCTGTACACTGTACTAATGACACTGGTGACAGGGTAGTGAAGGGGTTAACTGGGGGCAATCAGGGGGTTAAATGTGACTTGTCAGTGCTTTTACTATAAAAGTGTAGTGCTTTGACTCAGGTGGACCTGCTTTCATCTCTCTCTGGAACAGAATGTGCCCCAGGGAGAGAAGATTGCATCATTTTGCATCAATAACACAATCATCAGTCCCTCCCCTCATGCCAGGGTTCTAGGTGTAATCCTAGACTTCCATTTGTCCTTTCAGTCCCAAATCCATTCACTGTCCAAATCTTGTAGACTTCACCTCCGCAACATCTCCAAGATACGCCCATTTCTAACATCGGAAACCACTAAGCAACTTATTCACTCCCTTGTTATATCTCGCCTTGACTATTGTAACTCCCTCCTCATTGGCCTACCTCATCGCAAGCTATCCCCTCTTCAGTCTATCATTAATGCTGCTGCCAGACTCATCCACCTTACTAACCGTTCTGTATCTGCCAACCCTCTCTGCCAATCCCTCTACTGGCTTCCCGTTGTCCAACAAATAAAATTCAAAATATTAACAATAACGTATAAAGCCATTTATAACTCAGACCCATTTTAAATCACCGATCTTGTCTCTATCACCCAAACCGTATTCTCCGCTCCTCGCAAGACCTCCTACTCTCTAGCTCCCTTGTCTCCTCCTCCTATTCTCATCTTCAGGACTTCTCCAGAGCTTCCCCCATCCTCTGGAACTCTCTACCCAAATTTATCAGATTATTGCCTAATCTGCTCACTTTTAGACAATCTCTGAAAACCGATCTCTTTAGGGAAGCCTATCCTGCCCTCAATAATGGAATCTTCTACTCTTCCAACCAGTCCATCCCCCACAGTTACTACCTTTTGTACCACTAGCCCCTCCCTCTTAGATTGTAAGCGCCAAGGAGCAGGGCCCTCAAATCCCTCTTGTATTGAACTGTATTGTTGCTGTATTGTCTTCCGTTATATTGTAAAGCGCTGAGCAAACTGTTGGCGCTATATAAATCCTGTATAATAATAATAATAATTTTCTGTGTAATGTAAACACAGGCACAGGAAGATCTGTCATAGGGCAGAGATAACTCAGCAGATCCAGGCCGAACATCACTGGCCTGAATCTGCTGACTAATCGGTGCTGCACTGAATCACAGCACAAACCAGGTTGGTGGGTGTGCGCCCCCTACCAATTAAAAATGGCAGGAGCGCAGATCACGGTAAATACGTGATTTTGCGCAGGGAGTCTGCCCTGTAGCAGTAAGCCTGCTATAGGGCAGAGCTTAACTGGTTAAAAAAAAATTTCAGCTGCTGTGTATTATATAAATACTGTATATACCTGAACAGATATGGATGAATTCCTGCAGGTTGCTAGCGTAGAACTTTCCAGTGTTACTTTTCATTTTTACACATGATATGAGGAAAATGACATCTGATGGTGTTTGTTTCTCTCAGCAGCCGAACAGATATGAGATTTTTTTTTCCAGAACAGGATTATCCAGCATATTAATGGATTTTGCAGGAAGAGGGAAGCAAGGAGACCTTTCTAATTCCTATTCCCACTATTAGTCACCTCCACTGTCCTTTGGACTTCTCTCACCAATCAGTTGGATATATATTATTTTCCCAGAGCACGTTAGGTAATAAAGATAAATTATTAATGGCCAACAGGGAAAAAAAAACAAACATTTTTCTGTTCTATACTCGCTGTCTTTGCTTTTGTGATGCAGAAAGTTGACCTATTTAAAAAAAAAAAACAACTTTTGTATAGATTTGTAAAACTAAGCTGTTTATGCCAGCCTCTTATAAATGGTAACTGTCAGTTTATGCATTCTGTGTGTAAATTGACTTTTTCTAATTGAAATCGTAAAAGGCTGTTATCGCTTTTCTTTGCACATTTATGCTGCTAGCTCATAATGTGGAAGTATTTACTCTGTAATAACAAAGCTTTAAAAACCAACAACAAATATTGGCAAATGAACGTTTTGCAATTACATGACTAAGAGGAGTTAGAGGATTACGGCATCCTTCCCACCCTAGGGTGAGCCTAAATAATGTTTTAAGTAATTCTCTATTCATCTATATGTACTTCTGAATGTAACGCATTTACACGTAAGTCTCACAAGACAGAATGTTATCGATTGGATAAATAAAGCTAAATTCCAGACAAACTGCTATATACACCTTAAATCAGAAAAAATGTTCAACTAGAGATTACATAAATCTACATTAAGGCATGTTGTGTTAATACAGCCCATTCAGTTTATACTCTATAAGAATGTGAAGTATTATAAGTTTGGTAATAAAGCTGGAAGGATGTTAGCTAGACTGTGGAAGGACATTAGATAGTCCACTAAACTGGAGGAGGACTCAGGCCCCTTTACCAGCTCGTCTACACAGATTATCCATATCTTAGAAAAGTTCTATAGTGTACTGTAGAAGGTGGAATGGAGCATAAAATGAGGGAACACTTTTTGACAAATATACAATTGTTGATGGTTCATCCTTCTAAATTGGAAAGGTTAAACAGTAAAACAACAGCAGAGAAGATTGAGTATAATTAACCTCTTCTCATCGTGCCTCCCGGCCCTTTAAGGGATTTGTGATATCAGGAGGCAGGAAGCAGTTTATGATCATGTGACCGCTGTGATTAGTTGTCACAGCGGTCACAGGATCGGAAAGTGGTGAGGGGAGATTTTCTAATAGGCGTCGGTAACTGTGCTGGGTGTGGGCAGGGCGTGAGCTCTTGGAACGTGTTGGTTTACATCTGGTGCGCGAATATACGGCCTCTTGGCGTCACGGCCCACCTAACGAGAGGCCACATATTTGCGTACTGCTGTCACCAAGAGGTTAAACATGGCCTTGAATTTTTTTCAATGATTTAGGAAAATATTGTTCCAGTCCTTACTTTTTTGTATATCTTCATATAGGTTCATATTTGTATTCTAGTTTAGAGACTTTTATAAAACCCCTTCCAAAAACGGAAAAGATCTTACGGCATGTACTTAGCAGTAAAGGTCTGCACCACTATTATCTACACCAGTGTTTCTCAACCTTTTTTCATTCAAGGCATCCTTTAAAATTATGGACAGTCCCGAGGCACCCTTTAAAAGTATGGACAGTCTCGAGGCATCATATTCTAAAATGGGGTGCTTCAAGGCTGTCCATAATTTTAAAAGGGCATCCCATTCGAAAATGTGAAAAACTATTCTGATAGTTTTATATAACGCAGCAATATCCACACATGTAGGACTCCCAACATTAGAGTTAATTTATTCTTCCAAAGCGAATACACTTTTGCACATTGGAACTGACTAGTGTTCCAGTGTTTCTCTTCTCCCACAGTTTTTCTCCACAACTGAGCTAACCCCAGGACTGATGGAGAGGGGCGGGGGGAGGGGGGGTCAAACTAGGATGCTGTTCAGGCAGCTGACATCCTCTTTATCAACTGATGATGTCATTGGTTGTCAGGATGCCGGTGACTAAAAGGTCATAATGGTGTACGATGAAAACCTGTGGCTTTGTGAAACTAAAAAGCAGGCTTCTATATAAGTTTTGGGTAATTTTTAGACATTTTGCCAGGGCAAAAAACCTTAAGGCACCCTGATTAAGAAAAGCTGATCTACACCATTAGGCCTTGTTCACACCATATGTGCAGAAAAACGGATGGAAAAAACGCACAGATTTCACTTGCAGAAACATGAGTTCATATCAGTATTCATGCACAATTCAGGGAGTTTTACACATATTGCTGACTCCAGCACAAAAAAAAATTTGCATGCGATATTAGTGTTGTGGTGTGAACATGGCACATAGATAACAATTGTTTTCTTTGTGTCATTGCAGAATACATGCAGAAAAACGCGCATCTCTGCACTCTGGTGTGAACAAGGCTTTAGACAAAAACAATAATTATTTTTTAGGGTGCTTAAACCCTTCCACAGTATATCAATCTGTTAGTCCAACAGTTTTAAATATATAGAGTAAGACCACCACATTACAAAAGTTGGTTTTGCAATAAAGTTGTATTAGCCATATACATACAATATACAATTATTACAAATTAGTATGTCAAATCACATCAAGCATAATACAGGTATTCACTCAACTGTTAATACCAATTAATAAAATACATGCATGTACAGTATATGCAGTGAAGGAAATACCGTATTTTTCGCTCCATAAGACGCACCTGACCATAAGACGCACCTAGGTTTTAGAGGTGAAAAACAAGAAAAAAAAATATTCTGAACCAATGGACTGCAGACACAGTACAGGAGATGACCAGAGACTGCGGACACAGTACAGGAGATGACCAGAGACTGCGGACACAGTACAGGAGATGACCAGAGACTGCGGACACAGTACAGGAGATGACCAGAGACTGCGGACACAGTACAGGAGATGACCAGAGACTGCAGACACAGTACAGGAGATGACCAGAGACTGCGGACACAGTACAGGAGATGACCAGAGACTGCAGAAATAGTACAGGAGATGACCAGAGACTGCGGACACAGTACAGGAGATGACCAGAGACTGCGGACACAGTACAGGAGATGACCAGAGACTGCAGAAATAGTGCAGGAGATGACCAGAGACTGCAGACACAGTACAGGAGATGACCAGAGACTGCGGACACAGTACAGGAGATGACCAGAGACTGCGGACACAGTACAGGAGATGACCAGAGACTGCGGACACAGTACAGGAGATGACCAGAGACTGCAGAAACAGTGCAGGAGATGACCAGAGACTGCGGACACAGTGCAGGAGATGACCAGAGACTGCGGACATAGTACAGGAGATGACCAGAGACTGCGGACATAGTGCAGATGACCAGAGACTGCGGACACAGTACAGGGAATGACCAGAGACTGCGGACACAGTACAGGGGATGACCAGAGACTGCGGACACAGTGCAGGAGATGACCAGAGACTGCGGACACAGTACAGGGAATGACCAGAGACTGCGGACAGTGCAGGGAATGACCAGAGACTGCAGACACAGTGCAGGGAATGACCAGAGACTGCGGACAGTGCAGGGAATGACCAGAGACTGCAGACACAGTGCAGGGAATGACCAGAGACTGCGGACAGTGCAGGGAATGACCAGAGACTGCAGACAGTGCAGGGGATGACCAGAGACTGCGGACACAGTGCAGGGGATGACCAGAGACTGCGGACACAGTGCAGGGAATGACCAGAGACTGCGGACACAGTGCAGGGAATGACCAGAGACTGCGGACACAGTGCATTGAATGACCAGAGACTGCGGACAGTGCAGGGAATGACCAGAGACTGCGGACAGTGCAGGGAATGACCAGAGACTGCAGACAGTACAGGGAATGTCCAGAGACTGCAGACAGTGCAGGGGATGACCAGAGACTGCTGACCTTTGGGAAGGGAGGGGGAGCGGTTACCTGAATTTGACAGGTACCCGCTCCCACTTCCGCGGAGTTGCCTTTCCTCTTCTTCCCGGGCCGGCTTCTGTGACAGCCGGGTGCCCACTGCGCAGGTGCGAGAAGCACTTCGCTTTGTGAATGGCCCGGCGCCTTCTGGGACCTGTCTTGTGTCCCAGAAGACACCGGATCATTCACAAAGCGCAGCACATGCGCAGTGGGCACCCGGCTGTCACAGAAGCCAGCGCGGGAAGACTGTGCAGCGCTGGAGCGAGGAACAGGTAAGGCCCTGCAGGAGACAACAGCTGAGCGGCCGGCCCGGTATTCTGACATGGTGGTGCAAAAATACCGGACCGGCCGCTTTATATTCGCTCCATAAGACGCACTGACATTTTCCCCCCTTTTTGGGGGGGAAAAAAGTGCGTCTTATGGTGCGAAAAATACGGTAAGTATTTGATCCCCTGCTGATGTTGAATATTTGCCCACTCACACAGAAATGATCAGTCTAAAAATCAAATGGTAGGTGTATTGTAACACTGAGAGACAGAATAGCAACACAAAATTCAAAAGAAATGCATCTCTAACAAATTATGCACTGATTTGCATGTTCATAAGGGAAATAAGTATTTGATAGACATGCATTTATTTTGAATTATTTGTTACTATTCTATCTCTCAGTGTTACAATATACCTACCATTCGATTTTTAGACCGATCATTTCTTTGTGAGTGGGCAAACATTCAAAATCAACAGATGATCAAATACGCATTTCCTTCACTGTAGGTATAGTGAGCACAACTAAAGTCATATAGCAGCTGATGTACAGAAATACATGCAGGAATTTAGTATCCAATATGGAATAACGAGAAGGATAGCTGAGTTAGACCATGGTAAAAAGAGAGAGGAGGAGGAAAAACCCAACATTTCAGGAGTACAAAAGGTTCTTGAGAAAAGGGGTTTTATTTAATAATTTAATCTTTATCTAGATATCTTCATTCTATGTGATTGTTGAAATGAATTAAAATGGGAAAATAGAGATTAAAACTGCATTAGTTGCAGATGTGTTAATTTTTTCATCACAGCCAGGACATGATATAACGGATTCAAAAAATATTTGAACAATATAAGGGATTTTCAGGTTTGCCTATAAAATGTTTTAAAAGTGAAATATTACCAATTACAACTATATGCCATTGAAAATATGAACAACATACTCTGTGATAATGAAGGAATGTTCTGCCTCTCCAATCTAAGCACTGCAAGTGGGATTTCCAACTAGTCTATGAATGGGATGCCCTGCAATCTCAGTTAGTTTGGCAGACAGTGACTCAATCCAGATGACTTCCAGCAGATCGTAGAAAGTATTTACTCCAAAACCTGTGAAGATCATACAGATGATAGATGATAAATAAGATAAAGAATTGGAGATGTGAGCTGCACTTCAAATCACATTGTTTGAAAGAAGCCATCTTATTTTGATGGTGAGCTTAGCCCATCTTCTCTATCCTTTACAAACGTTACAAATTCTTCTTAAAAGAGAAGTTCAGGAATAAAAAAAAAAAAAACCTTACATACTGGCCAAGGTGAATGCAGCATTCTGCATCTGGCCCACTTCGCCTCTAAGACTGAGAACCGAGCAAAGACCACCCATTGCTTGGTTCTTGGTTGCCTTCAGCTCTGCTCAGCCCCTCCAGCAGTCGGATTCAGAATATTTTATTAATCCCAAGGAGAAATGATTAAGATACACTTATATTAAAGAAGACAACACAAAATCACAATAGCAAACAGAAACAAGATACAATAACAACAATAAAAATGCCAATAACAGCAAATACTAAATTAATACTATACTCTAATAATCCTATTAAAATGCTACATAGAATAAATGACACAGATTGAAAATTAACAGAAAATCAAACTACTGAAATGCAAACATTACTCACTGTGGAGGGGGTGCAAGCAGCTGGCCCAGGCCCTCAGCAGCCTGCTGAGTTGTGGGTCAAGAATGGATGGATGCCAACTTTAAAGTTGAGCCTGGACCGGATCAGGAATTCAGAACTAAGTGCACTTATGTAACCCACAGTAGAAGTAGGGCCAAATGAGCTTTTGCCCTACTTCTCCTTTAACCCCTTGGCACTGGCGCCTCCTGGACCGTTAAGGGGTTTGTGACATTGGGAGGCAGGGTGGGGTTTAGGGTCATGTGAGCGTCGTGATTGGCTTTCTCAGTGGTCACTTGATTGGGAAGGTCCCGATCACAAGTAGTAATCGGAACCTTTCTGTGAAGCGTCGGTAAATGTGCCAGGAGCGCGTAGGGCGCGGTCTCTCGACACGTATGTTTACTTTGGGTACGCAGATATGTGGATAATATCAAGCCATGGAGAGGCCACATACAGTCAGGTCCATAAATATTGGGGCATCGACACAATTCTAACATTTTTGGCTCTATACACCACCTCAATGGATTTGAAATGAACAAGATGTGCTTTAACTGCAGACTGTCAGCATTAATTTGAGGGTATTTACATCCAAATCAGGTGAACAGTGTAGGAATTACAACAGTTTGCATATGTGCCTCCCACTTGTTAAGGGACCAAAAGTAATGGGACAATTGGCTTCTCAGCTGTTCCATGGCCAGGTGTGTGTTATTCCCTCATTAACGCAATTACAATGAGATAAAAGGTCCAGAGTTCATTTCAAGTGTGCTATTTGCATTTGGAATCTGTTGCTGTCAACTCTCAAGATGAGATCCAAAAAGCTGTCACTATCAGTGCAGAAAGCCATCATTAGGCTGAAAAAACAAAACAAACCCATCAGAGAGATAGCAAAAACATTAGGCGTGGCCAAAACAACTGTTTGGAACATTCTTAAAAAGAAGAAACGCACCGGTGAGCTCAGCAACACCAAAAGACCCGGAAGACCACGGAAAACAACTGTGGTGGATGACCAAAGAATTCTTTCCCTGGTGAAGAAAACACCCTTCACAACAGTTGGCCAGATCAAGAACACTCTCCAGGAGGTAGGTGTATGTGTGTCAAAGTCAACAATCAAAAGAAGACTTCACCAGAGTGAATACAGAGGGTTTACCACAAGATGTAAACCATTGGTGAGCCTCAAAAACAGGAAGGCCAGATTAGAGTTTGCCAAACAACATCTAAAAAAGCCTTCACAGTTCTGGAACAACATCCTATGGACAGATGAGACCAAGATCAACTTGTACCAGAGTGATGGGAAGAGAAGAGTATGGAGAAGGAAAGGAACTGCTCATGATCCTAAGCATACCACCTTATCAGTGAAGCATGGTGGTGGTAGTGTCATGGCGTGGGCATGTATGGCTGCCAATGGAACTGGTTCTCTTCTATTTATTGATGATGTGGCTGCTGACAAAAGCAGCAGGATGAATTCTGAAGTGTTTCGGGCAATATTATCTGTCATATTATATTATTGTCATATTCAGCCAAATGCTTCAGAACTCATTGGACGCCGCTTCACAGTGCAGATGGACAATGACCCAAAGCATACTGCAAAAGCAAATAAAGAGTTTTTTAAGGGAAAGAAGTGGAATGTTATGCAATGGCCAAGTCAATCGCCTGATCTGAATCCGATTCAGCATGCATTTCACTTGCTGAAGACAAAACTGAAGGGAAAATGCCCCAAGAACAAGCAGGAACTGAAGACCGTTGCAGTAGAGGCCTGGCAGAGCATCACCAGGGATGAAACCCAGCGTCTGGTGATGTCTGTGCGTTCCATTCTTCAGGCTGTAATTGACTGCAAAGGATTTGCAACCAAGTATTAAAAAGTGAAAGTTTGATTTATGATTATTATTGTGTCCCATTACTTTTGGTCCCTTAACAAGTGGGAGGCACATATGCAAACTGTTGTAATTCCTACACCGTTCACCTGATTTGGATGTAAATACCCTCAAATTAAAGCTGACAGTCTGCAGTTAAAGCACATCTTGTTTGTTTCATTTCAAATCCATTGTGGTGGTGTATAGAACCAAAAATGTTAGAATTGTGTCGATGTCCCAATATTTATGGACCTGACTTTATTTGCGTATGTTCGGCGCCAACAGGTTAAACATAAAGATGTGAATCAGTTTAACGAAGCTTATAATTAGGTTTTTATGGCATAGGAAAAGACCACGTGTATCAATATGTACTCTTTCCCTGCCTAAAAGTAAAGGTGGTCTTGGTCTTTGCAATATTCGATTTTACAGTATAGCCTGTCTATTGAGATATGCCTTGGACTGACTAACATTGTCGTCAAGGTATTCTAATTTCCTCTCCCTGGAATCTTTCCACCTTGTTACATACTAAGATGAGAGACTAACATCCAAGTCTGAAGACTAACTTACTTTATAGGGATACAATAGTATCTTGGAGAAAGGTGAGGAAAAAAAACAGGGTATGCCTCCCTATGTATCAAAGATCTTGACAATTCAGGATAAGCCTTCATTTCCACAAAGTAAATATTCTGCAATTTTTCAGATCTGGAGGCAGAATAGGCTGATTACTGCATGCCAACTGTATCATAGTAATTCCTAGTCATTAAAGTTGAATGTTCCGAAGCAGAATTCTCTCTACTACTTACAAATATCTAGTCATCTAGGGTCCTGATGTGGGGATAGGTACTATGCATTCAGGGTGACCTTTTTGGATATGTTAAGAAAAGTTAGCTATGCCAGATCTGATAGATATCTTTTAAGTACTTTAAACAGTCCTATATCTAATTTGCAGTGGATTCATATACTGTATGTTTACTTACAGCCTGGAGAGCAATTGTGAGGCACTAGATTACTAATGCCTCTCCTATGGTGGCAAAATTATTAACTGATATGAAAAAAAAACTGGTCTACTGTATATTGTAAAACCAAATGTGGAACGCTCAAATCATATCCAAATTAATTTTTTTTTTTTTTAAAGGTGGAAACCATTTATACATGTTATACATACATACATACATACATACATATTTATACATGAATTTACTGTATGTCTGCAATTAAAGGATAATTTCATCTTTGGGAACGTGTTACATGATCCACCCATTTTTAGGGTGGAACATGTAACATATTCCCAAAGCTGCAGCCTCCGCCCACCGCCCCCCTCCCCCTTTGACAGAAGTACAGGGAGAAGTTCTAGCTGTCAAATTTATAAACTGGGCAGCCGTTTGGGGCTCCGCTTCTGTATGAATAAACTACAAGCCTTAGTGGCTGTTGGCTTGTAGTTCTCAATTAACTGCCATAGCGCTGTGATTCTTCCTGTCAGTATATCTGCTTGCCTTTACATCCCATACAAGCAAGCAGATATACTAAAAGGTCTGCAGGAGACCTGCAGGCACCAGCAATCTGTTGATCACTGTTGCAATGCTTTACAGGCTCCTGCAGGCAAAAATAACAAATGCACTTTTTTTTACCTGCAAGAAAAAGTGCATTTATTATTTTTGTGCAAAAGGTGAACTTATCCTTTAAATATATGACCAATAGTTTGGGCAATCGTAAACTTAATTTATAGCAAACATAGCAAAAATGCTTTAAAAAGAATTGTGAAATGTCAGAATGTTATTATAATTACGATGGAAGTTGTGGCTATTTCTTGGTATTGTACTATTCAGCAAATGGAAAAAAAATCTGAAGTTAAACTACACTGCTCAAGAAAATTAAAGGAACACTCTTTAATCAGAGTATAGCATCAAGTCAGTTAAACTCCTGAGATATTGATCTGGTCAGTTAAGTAGCAGAGGGGATTGTTAATCCATTTTTTCACTTTGATTTTTGGGGTGTCTTTGAATTCAGTCCTCTGTAGGTTGATCATTTTTATTTCCATCAAACGATGGGGCATCCTTACATTCCTAACACATTACTCAGGCCATATCAGTATAGATATCCAGCGTGATATTTTTCCCCATTGAGATCTGATGTGTTTTCAAAGTGTTCCTTTAATTTTTTTTGCACAGTGTATATGGGCTCATTTCCATCTTTGTGCTGTATTAAGGTGCATTGTGTTAAGGCAGCCCTTTCATTTGAATGGCCATTTTAATGCACCAAAAAAAAGGTTCTGTGCAGTGTTATGCACAGTACCTAACGTCATGCATTATCATGTGAATCCAGCCTAAATCTCCTTCAAGGAAAGGAGTACATAGGCATCTGTGTATAATTAAATCCCTGCCAGGATGTCCCTGCGTTCACACTGCTCAAACAAGACTACACTAATACTAATTTTATTTTTCAGTTGAAGCATTGGGTCATCCCACCATCAGAGTACATGGGAAGTGCTGAATCCTTTTTTTTTTTAAATATAAGTAAATACTTGTCTTATTCACTTGTTCACTTGACCCGTTCTAAGAAATGTGTGGCTAACTTAGCTAACCTGTCTGGAAAATGCCGGTTGCCTGGCTGTCATACTGATCTACTGGCCTCAATACTTTATGAAGACAGAGTAGGAGATCAGGAATTTTGACTTTGCTTCATGCTTGTTGCAAGGTAGTACCTCAAAAAGGATTGAAGCAGAGACAGCCAGATAATTGGAGCTTTTAGGAGGTCAAAAATGACTGGCTCCCTTTGATGCATTATGTTTCTATGGGACCTTGCTTTACATGTACAAACATTAAAAATATTTGCTTTACATTGTGTTCTTTCTTATTTTTTCAGTTAATGTGGCCTATCCAAAAGAAAGTGAATCGACTGTTACAACTGCCACCATGTCAGACCAGAGGTACCGACAATTAGATGGTAAGCTCCTGCACAAAATCCTCCAAATCATTGACTACAGAGTGCACCGATGCTAACCTTCTTTTAGCTGTGCAGATACAGATTATCCATTGGTTTTACATAGTTTTTTTTCTATTGAGATTATGTATTGAACTAGAAATGTTACAATTTCTGGAGAAATTGTGTGAAGAGTAGTCTACAACTGGAGTGGGTGGAGTAACTGGGTGGAGTGGCTTGAGTAACTGTTGTGTGGTTGGAGTGGCTGGAGTAACTGTGAAACGGTTTTGTCAGCTCCCACTCTAGTTTTGAACATTCCGCCATTCATTCCTATGGGACCAATTTCACCACAAAAACGCCAATATTTCGTGAACCATTCCTCGAAACGTTCCACAAAGTAATAGCACACCAATGGGGAACAATCCGCACATTTCGGTATATTACTGTCTATGTAGTGTATAAACTGTGGGAGGAGTTAGGGTGGTAAATTTGGCTATAATAAGAATATATATGTGAGATAACAGTAAGTGGTCTTGCCATGCAAGAACACTTAATAAGAGCTTTAAAACCTTAATCCATACAAACATTATCCTGATACCCTAGAGCAGGGTTTCTCAACCAGGGTTCCATGGAACCTTAGGGTTCCTCCAGAGGTTGCTAGGGGTTCCTTGACCAATGAGCGATTTCTGGCTCGAAGAAAAGTTCCCACTGACACTTATGATCTTGTTAGCTATCTGCAAGGGGGTAATTCTTCGCAATGTCCACAAGTGTAAGGAGCATCTTCTCACTGTCCTTCACACTGCTATATCATGTGTTGTAGATATAGTAATTTTTTAGCAGGGGTTCCCTGAGACCAGAAAGTAACTGCACGAGTTCTTGGTGTTAAAAAGGTTGAGAAAGGCTGTCCTGAGGGTGTACTGCACACAATTTCTGAGAACTGATCTGTATCAAACAGACTTCAGTATCTGGTAAGGAGCCTGAGAGCATTTGCTGAATGAATGTGATATGGCTTACTGCAGGTCTGGGAGAGGTCCTATAGTGGTGAGTATTGTTAGCAGTGGAGAGCAGGATGGAGTGCTTAGGTGGGAGGGGTGCCGCCTGCACTGCATAGTGCCTGAAGAGCCAACCTCTACAGTTCTCTGCATGCTTTCAGTTCTTCTTCCTGTAGAATAAGGATAGGATTTGTTTGAAAGCAAATGACAGTGAGATGCATGTTAAACTGCACTGAATTCTTTGATAAAAATAATATACCCCAATATTGGGTTTGACATATATTTCTGATCAGTAAAAATGAAGATACATAGGACTGTATGCTATTCTACTGAAAATGCTCAGACGTCTGTTGTTTCAAGTCACATTACGTCCCTCATACACACGACCTTGTAATGTAATAATACCCATTCTATATATATTGGACAGATAAGCATTGAGAAACATATTCTTAGACAAAATGTAGACTGCTGAACTCCCCTCAAAGTGCTAGCTGACAGATTGTTATGCTGATGCTTTGGCTTCAATATTATTCAGAGAGTGACCAGGGACAAGTACAGTGAGGAACAGAAGTATTTGAACACCCTGCGATTTTGCAAGTTCTCCCACTTAGAAATCATGGAGGGGTCTGAAATTCACATTGTAGGTGCATTCCCACTCTGAGAGACAGAATTTAAAAAAAAATTCAGGAAATCTCATTGTATGATTTTTAAAGAATTTATTTGTCTTGCACTGCTGAACATAAGTATTTGAACACCTGAGAAAATCAGTGTTAATATTTGGTACAGAAGCCTTTGTTTGCAATTACAGAGGTCAAACGTTTCCTGTAGTTCTTGACCAGGTTTGCACACACTGCAACAGGGATTTTGGCCCACTCCTCCACACAGATCTCTAGATCTGTCAGGTTTCGGGGCTGTCGTTGAGCAACATGGAGTTTCAGCTCCCTCCAAAGATGTTCTATTGGATTTAGGTCTGGAGACTGGCTAGGCCACTCCAGAACCTTGATATGCTTCTTATGGAGCCACTCCTTGGTTATCCTGGCTGTGTGCTTCGGGTCGTTGTCATGTTGGAAGACCCAGTCACGACCCATCTTCAATGCTCTGAGGGAAGGAGGTTGTTGCTCAAAATCACACAATAAATGGCCCCATTTATCCTCTCCTTAATGCAGTGCAGTCGTCCTGTCCCCTTTGCAGAAAAGCACCCCCAAAGCATGATGTTACCACCCCCTTGCTTCACAGTAGGGATGGTGTTCTTGGGATGCAACTCATCCTTCTTTTTCCTCCAAACACGACGAGTGAAGTTTAGACCAAAAAGTTCTACTTTGGTCTCATCTGACCACATGACTTTCTCCCATGCCTCCTCTGGATCGTCCAGATGGTCATTGGCAAACTTCAGACGGGCCTGGACATGTGATGACTTGAGCAGGGGAACCTTCCGTGCAATGCATGATTTGAAACCATGACGGTGTAGTGTTCTACCGACAGTGACCTTTGAAACTGTTGTCCCAGCTCTCTTCATGTCATTAACCAGCTCCTCCCTTGTAGTTCTGGGCTGATTCCTCACCTTTCTTATCAGTGATACCCCACGAGGTGAGATCTTGCATGGAGCCCCAGTCTGAGGGAGACTGACAGTCGTCTTTAGCCTCTTCCATTTTCTAACAATTGCTCCAACAGTTGATCTATTTTCACCAAGCTGCTTGGCAATTGCCCCGTAGCCCTTTCCAGCCTTGTGGAGGTCCACAGTTTTGTCTCTGGTGTCTTTTGACAGCTCTTTGGTCTTGCCTATGGTAGTAGTTGGCGTCTGACTGTGGGAAGGTGTCTTTTTAAAGAGCTCAGACAGGTGCTACTAAGTTAGATTAATGAATGGACTAGAGGTGATCTTTTTAAAGGCACAGTAACAGGTCTTTGAGAGCCAGAATTCTTGCTGTTTCTTAGGTGTTCAAATACTTATGTTCAGCAGTGCAAGACAAATAAATTCTTTAAAAATCATACAATGTGATTTCCTGAATTTTTTTTAATTCTGTCTCTCAGAGTGGGAATGCACCTACAATGTGAATTTCAGACCCCTTCATGATTTCTGAGTGGAAGAACTTGCAAAATCGCAGGGTGTTCAAATACTTCTGTTCCTCACTGTATACAGATCGGCAGCTGTGAAGTCACCTGTTCTCAAAATATTGAAGCCAGCTTGTAGGCCTATACCTAATCAGTGACAGACAACTAAAAGATCAGGAGAGCAGCAGTGGCCTCTCTCATTGTTCTGTCTGAGAGTCAGAGGACTAATGTACAACAGTGACATAGGTTTTGTAGAAGCTTCAGCTTTTGTTGTGAAGCCCTCCCTCTAGTGGTTATGAATAGTGTATACACATATTAAAACATTCCCCAACCTGGAATAAAGGTTCATTTCAATAATGAAAAAATGAAATGGTTGGTTATTGCAATCTGTACAAATGATGCTAGCAGTTGCTTACACATCAAGACCATTGATGAAATAGGGGTCACAAAATCAAAGACAACATTAAAAATCGGATACAGGTCATACTGTATATTCCCAGGATTCTCACTGTACATGTCTTGTAAATCTCCCTATAGAACATGTACTGGGAGATATCTAGACCCCGTCCCTGCTGAATTCCTAATAATGCTAGTTGCCTGGCTGTCTCTTGATTTGTCTGGATCAATAACTCAGAAAGTACAATGAATCTGCATAGCAGCTAGCATTTTTAGGGGTAGAGAATACCAAAAGCAGCCTACGTAATTCTTTCTGATTATTGTTTAGAAAACAAATATCCCAGAGCTTATCTAATTGGTAGCCAAAAATTGGAGGGGCTTTCAAGTCAAATCAGGACTTTTAAGTTTATATATTAAAAAGAAAAAAAATTTCAAGGAGTGGAAACTGCATGTATTTTTTTAACATACTCCCCTGCTACATTTATATAGTTATCCCAGCATTTAACTAATGCCTGGAAAGGTTTGGCATAGAAAGGTTTGTCGGTACGACTGAACCATCCTGGGACAGCCTTCTTCACTTTGTCATCATTGTGTTCACTGTTCCCACAGAAAGATTTGTCTCTTATGCAGGGGTGGACTGACAACTCATGGGGCCCCTGGGGCAATAGGGGATCATTAGGCCCTGTGTCCTCACCCACACTCAAACCACACCCACAAAAGCCTACAAAAGGTACCAGGGGCATCTCATGGTGCCCCCTACTGACCCTGGGCCCTCAGGGAGTGGCCGAGTGGTCAGTCCGCCCCTGCTCTTGTGCAATTTCATGACAGGTTATGGGTCAATTATCCCAGATCAGGTGTTCCACTCTCTGAATGTTCACAGGAATGACTGCTGTGGGCTGGGAACCACCACAGCCGGGATCATTATTGACGAACGTATGGTCATCTGTGAAAGATTTACACCATTCAAATGTCTTACTGTGGCTGAGCGTCTCACCACCGCACTGTGCTTGAAGTCTTCTGTAGATATCTGCAAGTTTTACACCTTCATTTACAAGAAAGCAACACACTGTTCCATGTAGCCACTAACATTGTTGTCTGCCATCTTGATTAACCACTTGCTGACCGCAGATAGCCGAATGACGGCTTCACTGCGGCCGGCCAGTTCTGGGAGGGTGTCATATGACGTCCTCCCAGAATGCGCTCTCCTGCGTGCTCCCGGGAATCTCCGTGGTATAGTAAAAGGCCAATCACAGTGGACTTTTACCACGTGATCAGCCGTGTCCAATGACACACTGATCTCCGAGAAAAAAACAAAAATTTAACAAAGATGGAACTGCAACCAAGGAATTTTTTTCCAGGAGCAAATTGGATCATGCTTTGCTGGGGTTTTTTTTGCCTTCCTCTGGATCAACTTTGGGTATAGGATTATAACTTTTTTTTTCTATGGTTGAACTGGATGGACTTTTGTCTTTTTTCAGCCAGACTAACTATGTAACTATCTCTGAGAGATGTCCAGGCCATCCACGAAAGTTAATACCTTGACAGGAGCGTCTTCTGATGAGAAGGGTTGAAGAAAATTGCCATGCAAGTTCACTGCAGTTTTCTAAAGAAGTAGAAAGCCAAACTGGGAGGGGGGGGTTTGTGGTGTTGTTTACTGTGACACAATACGGAGTACATTGCAGAGGAATGGCAGGCATGGGTGTCATCCACGAAGGAAGCCTGTCCTAAAGCCCATGCACAAAAAAGCCTGCCTAGAATTTGCCAGGATCCATGAGACCAAGATAAATGTTTTTGGAACTGATGGCTTCAAAACTGTATGGGGTGGCAAAGGTGAGGAGTACAAATAAAAATGCATGGTGTCTATAGTGAAATGTGGTGGCAGTGTTCTTCTGTGGGGCTGCATGTGTGCTGCTGGTGTCAGGGAGCTGCATTTCATTGCTGGTATCATGAAATAAACAGATGTACTGCTCTATATTGAAAGAGAAGATACTACCATCACTCCGATCCTTTGGTCGTCATGCACTTTTCCAACAGACAATGGTCCAAAACACACATCTAAGGCCACTGTTGAATTTCTGAAGAAGAATGGGATGAAAGTGATTCAGTGGCCAAGTATGTCTCCTGATCTGAACACAATTAAACACCTATGGGGAATTCTGAAGAGACAAGTTGACCATCACTCCCCACCAGCATCCAGGCTATAAAAGAGGTCGTTCTTGAAGTGTGGAAAAAGATGTTGAAAAACTTGTTCATTCCATGTCTAGAAGACTTGGTGCTGTCCTTACACATGGAGATCATACAATATAGTAGTTTTTGTTGTGAGGTGTATTCATTTTTGCAACAACTAATTTGAAACTGAAGATTTTGTAATCTAAGTTATATTATTAACCTTACTTTCATGTAATGAGCTAATGTTCTATATGTTCTATAAAACTCAGTTTTGTCAAAATGTTGGAAATTGTTCTTGTGTTCATTGAGATATTGATTAAAATCTTACTTGTCATTTATGCTGAGCACTGTAGGTGTTGTAAGTGGGACAGGCTCCCTCTTATGGCAACAGTGGTAAATAATGCACAAGACAAGGACACCTAGGAACAGTCCAAGCAGGTTTGTCCTGCAGTTATTCAAAAAGGCAATAAATACACACAGTTCAATTCAGGAGAGCTTTGTACAGCAAATGCATAGCACAAAATAAAACCTACATTCATCCACACTACTAACTAAACTCATGTCAGCTCCTGAGTAACAAGCTGTCCCCTAATGGGTTCCCCAACACAAACAGCATGTGTACCTTTTTTAGTGTTCTGTCATCAAGTCTTTTTACCCAGCAGCAGAATCCCACACCAGAGAGAGCTCTGAACATGTCTGCTCACTTATATAAAGGCTGTGGACAGTTGAGTCTAACAATGAGGTCTGGCTTCCAGGTAAGATGTAGACCGAGGAAAGGAGGCTTTATCCCACGTTCCCACCCATAGGTGGGTCAGCAAGAACCAGCTGAATTTTGGTACATGTGTGGCCTTGTCTGTTGAATGGCCCAGCTGGAAAACCAGCATTCAATCAGTGCATGCAGAGAATAGCTGCAGCTCTGATCTGTGTATTCTGAAGGGGGATGGGAAGTTCCCACTGTCAGAATATAGTACAGTGGGGGAGATCCCTGCATCAAAATTGCTTGTGTGGACGTGGGGATAATTGTTTTTTTTTTTTTTTTCCAGTCCTCCGTCAGTTAACATAAAAAAAAACCTCTGCGTGTATACCCAGCTTTAATAAGATCTGAGAAAATTAAAATTTGTTTTCTCTATAGCAAATAATACAAATTATGGAGCTCCCTCCCCATGCACTGTCCACCCTGCCAATCAGTACCAAGTAAAAATTGTGTGTGTATAATATACAACTTCCTGAGATCAGGTCATTCAATTGTTCATTTGATCATAGCCCTTTGCCTCACAGAGTGTAGCTGCTTACATACCATGGCAGCGGGGAATTGCTATAGCAGAATAAGGTGGCAGAGGTCCATCCAGTTCAACCCATGTGTGTTTTTGTGATTTTTATTCTCTAACAATTTCCGTAGCCCTGCTGCAATGCTTCTGTAATGAAAATTGTGTGAGTGGCTCAGAAGATCACTATTTCACTATGCATGTCAATACATTTATTTAGTGCTTATCGTTTGAATGCCTCATAAATGGTTAACAGGGCTCTGATTTGTCTCTGTCATAATAGTGAAGGGAGGGCTTGATGCTATTTTGATGTTCTGTTGTATTTTTTATTCCAGCAACAACACTGTCGGAATCTTGCCCAATGTTCAATTTGAGCCATATTGTACAATGTTTTGATTTAGTCAAATCATGTTGTGCCATTTTTTTTTACAGAGAGTGTATCAGGAAGTCAGGGGTCCAAGCCAGATCTCAGTGATAGCACCTGTGAGCCAGTGGTGGAGGGGGAACCATTCACAAGCTATTTTGATGAAAAAATCCCCATTCCAGAGGATGAAACTGTAAGTAAAATATAATAGATGCTGCCAGTAATTTCTGACGAATTCAAACCTCAAAAAGTTAATCCCATTCTAAGCTGTGTTTACCTTCTTTCATTTCTACACTGATTGGCACTGAAAGCACCCTGATGCCAGTCACTGCTTCATATTACTAAAATTCCTTGTCATCAAATATTCGGTGTCCTAATTGTTGCTGCAGGTTTTTTTTGTTCTATTGAAAGCCTTAGTTTAGTTACTTGTTTTTAATCGGCACAACAGACAGTAATTAAATGTGAAGTGTCCCTGACCATGGCTGCTCTCCTTATTTAAAACTTCTATCCTCTGCCCCCATACTCCTGCAGTGGTAATATTCTGGTGCTAATACAGCTGCTGGACCTGTCATAAGCACTTGTCAGGATTGCAGACTGTGTCTGCCATTTCTACCCCCTCTTCCTTTCATAAAAACTGTATTATAGCTTCAGTTAACAAAAAGCACTCTGAAAGTGGAGGACAGGGAGAAGAATGAAATGGTCTCCTCCTACATTCATAGAGCATTTTTCTTTGATAGAATCTTTCGTATAGCTCCTATGAATTTGGGGAAGCAGATAGAGCGGGCATAGTCTGCACTCTGGACGAGTGCCTATAACAGGCCCAGTGACTTTATTAACCCCCACAACCCTGGAAGATTGCTGCTGTAGGGGTATGAGGGAGCAGAGGATAGAAGATTTCATTAAAGACAGCAGCCATCAGCATTAAATACACTTCTTATTGAATGAAAATACTGTCCCTTGTGTTGATTTAAAAAAAAAAAAAATTTCACCAAACTTCTTTGACAAACTTTAGGCATCCTCTGCATCAAAATTTTCATTTTTAGTGAGATACTCCCAAAGGGTTAATCACTTTTAAAGGGATGAAGACATCGTGACATTCATCATTCGAATACTGCAAGTGCATCAGCTGATTAGTCACTCCCATTAAGAATCAATATCCAGAGCACAAACAACTTTTTTCTGCAGAGCAGAAACACATAGGAATCTGCAACAAACAAAGTTTGTTAAAAATCCTTGGAATGTACATTGGCCACCCATAGAGGATTGTTTTTTTTTTTCCAAACAAAAGTAGAGTTACTCTTTAATGGTCAAGTTAACCTTTCTGAGCATGTTACACCTGTATTTAGGTAGTTAAGTAACATGTCCAGCATCCTCCCCCAATCCCCACCCTCCCTGTGACAGGGGATCCTCTCCCCACACTCACAATTTGAAAACAGCATGGCCACGCAAGGCTCCACCCACACGATCATGTCATAGATTCACAGTTTCATATGAATGAGTAGACTACAAGTACTGTCTGCCATTGCGTCCGACGACTTGTAGTTCTCAATGAACTGCGAGTGGCACTCTTGTAGTTCATCGATCTTCCTGCAGTACAGTAACTGTCTGCCCATGCGGAAGGGTTGGGCAGACAGCTGATTGAGAGTCTGCAGGATCCTGCAATTGCACCCGTGATCTGCTGATTGCGTGTACAGTATAATAAATATGCATTTTTTTGACCTGCAAATACTATGCATTTATTTTATTTTTTAAGCAAACACATCCTTAAAGTGTTACTAAACCCCACAACAGTAAAATCAGTCTGTATATGCAGTGAAGCATGCTTGTTCCTTGTGGAACATAAGGGGTTAATCCTCTACATTGTGTAAAAAGGCTGTTTGATCCTTTCTTCTCTGCCCCTCCTCTTGTTGAAATGACCAGCTGAGCACATGCTCATTTTGGTGTGTATTGCTAGAGAGGTTTTTTTTTTAATTTTTTTTTTTCTTGGGAGAGTGCATGGGATCAGCACAAGGCCAATCAGCACTGTCTAGACAGAGGGTCAGGACTTTCACATCTTCCTAGAGCAGAAAGAAAACTCTTCCTACAAGTTTTAACCAGTGCTCTGCTGAAGTCACAAGACTACTCTAACTGCTGATGAGAAAAGGCATTTAGCAGTTTATATTTACTAAAATAGATGCATTTCCATGTTGTGTGTGCTGTGGAAGACCAGATATAGTGAATGCAGGGTCCTGGGTTTAGTAACACTAAGAAATATGGAAACTATATTTAGGTATGCAACTATTAAAAAGTAATGTTTTTCTTTGCAGCACACTTGGTTCAGTTTTCGTAAGCTTTGGGCCTTTACTGGACCTGGCTTCTTAATGAGCATTGCCTATCTGGATCC